>NC_132863.1:1549553-1859464 GCF_048164855.1 Canis lupus baileyi | reverse complement strand
ATTGGGTCAAAGGGCAGACAGCCCTTTCTAAGGCTTTTCCACACGTAAAAACCCAACCAGAGCCCAGCAGTGGCTGCAGGGTTAATGTCTCTCCCGTATCCCATCCTGACCCACATCCTAGCTCAGGGTTCACGTGGAGAAGCCAAAAAACCCAGCAGAGCTCAGGCTTCCTTTCAGATCTCCCATCGGGACCCCCATAAAAGGCCACGATTCCAAGCGCAGCTCTGCCCTTCTGCCATCCACCGAGAACTGGAAGGCCGCTCGGCACCTGGCCAGCCCCACACGACGGAAGCCGCAGAGCGAGTCTCCCGGGTGTAGGACGTGACTGAGGGGCTCAGCACTGGGACAGACGAGTCTCAAAATATGTTAACTGTTCAAGTTATGTTCACGTTTCTAACCTGAGCTAACGGAACTGCAGTGGTTACTGCTCAGCACAGCAGCTTGCTGGTTTCCCTAAGCACCCGTGGGAGAGAAAGCCGTCCTCAGTCAAGGCTCTGAGACCCAGGGAAGCACGAAGCAGGGCGTCCTGCCGAGCGGAAGACAAAGACCCCTGCGTCCTGACCCCCGGAGACAGCCTGGGTGGCCTTGCCCACACGGAGACTTGGGCCAGCCCCGAAACCATCAACACAACTCTACACGCAGAAAGAAATCACCTGTGGGTTTACAGCACTTTAGAACCTGCGTGCAAAGCTACTTGACCACAGCAGAGTTAAAATGAAGACGCTCTTCCCAGACTCGTGAAGTGACTGGTGGACACGGAGCCTGAAACGTGTAGGATTCGTTACTCTGGACGCACAGCGAAGCCTGGAGAGAGGGCCACCGATCACGCGTCAGAGGCCTGGATTCGAGTGCCATCCCTGCCACCAGCTCGGCGTGCCTGGGTGCACTGCAAGATCCACTCTGACAAAGGATCTCAGGCGTCTGTGCCGCTCCAGCCTGGACAGGCCCTCCAGCAACACCGGATGCCCAAAGGTGGGATGCAAAAATACACACGCCGGACGCCGGAGGAGCTGAGGCGCGGTGGCCACAGGGGGCGGCCAGGAGCCACTGCGCCACCACCTCGTGCTACAAACCAGTACTGTACACTCACTCTGTGCGAAACATCATTTGGATAATCAGCAGTGACCAACTTCCCAGGTCGGTAACTATCACAGCAAAAAAAAGGTTTATGAACTATCTTCAGGCTGCTTCACTGAACATCATGATTTCCAAGTCTTACTGCAGCAAGGAGAGAAGAGAGAAGAGACACTTGAAAACTGGAACGATATGAGCTTTAAAGAGTTGCTTGAGGGCAGGCAGCCCTGGTGGCTCAGCGGTTTGGCGCCACCTGCAGCCCGTGGTGTGATCCTGGAGACCCGGGATCGAGCCCCACGTCAGGTTCCCTGCATGGTCCCTCTGCCTGGGTCTCTGCCTCTCTCTCTCTCTCTCTGAATAAATAAATAAATAATCTTTAAAAAAAAAAAAAGAGTTGCTTTAACAAATGCTACGTCCCACGCGAACGCTCACTGACAAGCATCAGAAACAGCACTCGCGACCCTGGGTCTTACCACGCGCTCCAACGCGCTCAAGTGGCTGGAAGACAACTGCTCAAGGTTGCAGATTCCTCTTCCGCTTACCCTAACCCCGCACCTCACTTCTCGGCCTTGACATGCCAGTTAAGACGCGTCACAGCGGCCTCCCCACAGCGGGATCGGATGGGGCAGCGTCGGTGGGGGGGGGGCGGGAAGCAGGGCCAGGGGGCTCTGCGTGCTGCAGCTGGACACCCGTGTGACTGAGGCGGCCACAGGGCTGCCCCGGCCGGTTATCAGGCTCCGAGGACAGAGCCAGGGGAGGGTGGGGTGTAGAAGCCTAAACCTACCTGAAGTCTGGATAAACACAGTCTCTTTTCCTCATTTTCCACATCTTGACAACAAAACAGACACGAGAACAAGGGAGAATAAAATGTAGTATGTTTATCCAACTGTCTTTCATTAACCCAACTTTTAGCCAGAAAATTTCTGAAGAAGTAAAATGCACAGACTTGCATGGCTCTACACATGGCCCACGGCCAGCACGGCGCAGCCCCGAGCTCCTGGGCAGGGACCGGTCTATGATAGGGCTGGGATGAAGTACTGCAGGGAAACGTCCTCGTGGAGCAAATCAAAGTGGATAATCTTGTTACTGACGAGGTCTGAGGAGAGAAGAAACCCTGTCACTGCCAAGAGCCCCAGCACTGCGGCCCACCTCCCTGGGGACAGGCTGCAGTGGAGGACAGGGCACAGGAGGGGTGCACGTCGCACCGAAGCCCAGGTCAGGTGGCGCACACAGGGCGAGGGGCACATTCCTTGGGAGCCCTGCTCGCTTCAATGGCCATGAGAGGCCCTAGCGAGAGGCAGTGGTGACGGCAGGGCCACAGCCAGCACGGGCAGGAGCGCGGGGGCGGGTGAGGGGACCCCATGGAGCCCATGAGGGTAGGCCAGGCCAAGTGCCAGGCTGCGGAGGGACCAGTCACAGGGGCCGTGGGTGGGGCAGGCGGAGACCCAGGGTGTGGGGCAGAGGAGTGGGACGCTGCAGGACGCCACCCCGGGCCAGAAACCACAGACAGAAAAGCTGGTTTGAAATATCAAGCAAAGGGTAGGAGAAATCCAAGTCGTACTGTGTCACAATCCCTGGCTCATCACTGACCTCTGGGGATCCCAGTCACCTTTCTGAGGGCTCAAGCCACTCAGCTGGCCGCCTGGTGTAGAACCCACAAGGCCCGCTGTCCTGAGCGGGCCACGAGGGGGGGGGACTCAAGGGCAATGCCCCCCTCCCCCCGGGCTTCCACTCTACACAGGGCAGGGCCGGTTTGCACTGGCGCCACCCAGCAGCCTGTGCAGAGCCTGTCAGCAGACGGGAGGGCTGGCTGAAGCCTGGTCCGACCCCACACCAAGACGCAGCTCCCACCCTCAGCCCTAGAACCCACAACAGGCCAGGCCAAGGGTTCTCGGGATGCAGCGCACGCAGACCCTGGTACCCACCCCAGGATCCGGCCATTCCAGCATCTGCGACCATAACCCTGACCCTCGGTCACCGTGCCCCATCGCCCCATCTAGTGGACGTGCTCACTGCCCTCCCGTGATCTGCTTCACTGCGTGTCTCCTTCTATGGGGCTGCTCCTCCTTGGCAGGCACAGCCACCTACAATTTTCTGTTCCCGTCAGGTGCGCTCCTGGGCCATCCTGAGCGCCGCTCCCAGGTGGCCGGGCGCTCAGCCTGCCGGCTCCTCTGTGGAAGGTGTGGCTCCCTTTCAGATGCCCTGATCGGAGTGGCGAGGAGACAGAAAGAGCCATGGAAAGCTCAGGGCGAGCAAGCCCTTCCTCCTGTGTAGCCAATAACTCCTGAGAGCCAGGAGGGAGGTGCAAGCTGAGGAAGATGGGGCCGACCGCGATCCAGGGCCCACAGGCAAAGATCGGGACAGGAGGCAAACGGCCAGGTAGGGGACAACTGTAGGCAGCGCTCAGGGTTCGACCCACGAAGGCAACAGAGGCAGAGCAGGGGAGCTGGGGCCAAGCCCACTTGACGTCAGGGGCTCCTCTCAGCAGGTCAGACTGGACGATCAGCACCCGTTGTCTGGAAGCCTCCCCGGATACAGACCCACACAGCCCCGTGCCTAGCCAGCGAAGCTGCAGGCCACCAGGCGCTGCTAAATCCAGGAAACCCCAAACACCCACCTGCCCGAGAACACCGGGTCCCTGTGGCTGAGCTGTGTCTGCACTGAGGAGACCACGTACCGTCACGGGCCTGCCTCTGATTATGGGATCTGAAACGTGGACAACGATACACACACACACTCACTGCACACAGCCCTCGTAGGGTTCACTTGCTGTCCAGCGAGGAACTGCAGGAGCTTCCGGATGTCTATGTGCACTTCAGCCATCTGCTCGGGGGGTCTCTCCTGAGACGCGTCTTCAGAGGCTACAATGACACGGACAGTGTGAGAGGTGACCGGGAAGTGTGGGGACTTAAACGGACGATTCCCGTTGCCACTGGCTGGCACAGCCTGGAAATACAAAGTGTGAACACAGTCGTGGCTCAGCAAGCAGCTACCGAGGCCTTCCCTCTAAAACACTGTGCAAAAAAAAAAAAAAAAAAAAAAAAAAAAAAAAAAAAAAATAAAACACTGTGCAAACTCCCAGGGACTCTACCTGAAATATGACCCACTCTCCCCATTTTGGTCCAAGGAAATGGTTCCTGCTAGCCCCCTGCCACATGCTGAGGAGCGGGACCACACAGCTCACATGTGACTGCTCCTCCTTGGGAACGAGGGGGAAGAAACGGTCCTTCCCCCTCTGGCCAAGCATCACACACCCTTGTTGTAACACATTAAAATAAAGAAAACGAGTAACACGGAAGGCACTCATTTCACATGGCTGTCAGCAAAGCCTCGCCAGGTGGACCTCCCATGGCTGGATCAGCACATGCTTCGCTATAGAGTGGACCCCCCTAGGATGCACCTCTCTTAACGCAACGTGCACTGACACACCCTAACTGTAGCACCGGGGGTCCTATCACACGGTTGAGAACGTTGGAGGGGGCCCCAGGGGCTCAGTGGTTGAGCACCTGCCTTCGGCTCAGGTCATGACCTCAGGGTCCTGGGATCGAGCCCTGTATCTGGCTCCCTGCTCAGCGGGGAGCGTGCTTCTCCCTCTGCCTCTCCCCGACTCAGCTCTTGCTCAAACAAATAAAATAAAATACTTTTAAAACTTTAGAGAAAGAACAGAACACACCCGGGATCGATCCGTTTTCCACATCATCAATGGACGTCCCAGGGCCCCGTGTGGCGTCCGCTCCAGCACCCGCTCTGTGTGTCCCAGGAGCTCTGCAGGCACCACTGGGCCCCCTCACCCCCGGCGCCCCTGTCACCCTGTCACTTGCCGCAACTGAACTGGTCCCGTGATGTCCCAACACCACAGAGGGGACGAAACATCAGGTCAGGCGAAGAAAGCTGTTATGTGCTAACCTAGTCCATAAATACTAGGGACTGCAGCGGCAGGAGGTGAACCCTGTCTACCCGGTGTCACTATTCCAGGGCAGAAATGGGCAGATACGGGCCCCTGGGGCCCCAGGGACCACAGGTGCAGGCGCTGCTCCTCAGGCCAAGGCGGCTGAGCTTCCCCAAGCCTGAGACCCCGTCAGCCGCATTTCTCCCGTTCTGCAGGCAGAGATCTGAGCAAGCTGTGCCCCCCGAAACCACGTGTTCCACACACAACACGACCCCTGGGAACACGTACCGGGCGGAGGGTTCCCAAGGTCTTTGAAGTGAGTTGTGACACACACTAGTTCTGTTTCTATTTTCAAGTTCAACTCTCCGCTGAGGTTTGCTTCCATGATCTGCAAATGGAGTATTTTACAGTCTTAAAAAAGAAGGAAACAAAAGGGGGAGAAAGAAGATCAGCTCCTGCTAAACCAGGCAACACAGCGGCCGCCAGCTGCAGCCCCCTCGGGGAGGGAGGCCCACCCGACACCCCGCAGCCCCCGCGGCCCCCGCAGGAGGGCCCATCAGAGCAGAGACCGGGGAGAGGCGGCAGCAGCCTGGCCCCAGGATCTTGGCAGGTGCCCGCGCGGACAGGAAGCCATGGGGGCGAAGCACAAGGGGAGTGGAACGGGAGGGGGGTTTCCAGGAGGGGAGGACAAAGAGCGAGAAGGGATAGCGGAGGGGCCGCCGTGGAGGCGGCGTGCTGTGACGTGCCGTGGTCACAGCAGGACAGAGCCCTAAGCCCTGAACCTCAAAACCATCTGGGGTCCCACTCTCATGCCGAAAATGAGAACCCGTGCTCTAGAGGATTCCTCAAAGGACTGTGGTCAAGCCCCAAAGGACTGTGGTCAGAGAAGACAGCCAGCACGGTGGCAAGAGCGCTCGGAGACGCAGGGTCCAAGCAGCCGCGTCCAGCTCCGCGAGGGCAAACCGCCGGGAACAGAAGGGAGACAGCAGAGCCCGAGTTGGGGCCGGGTCGCCGGTAGAGACAGCAGAGGAGGACACGGGATGGCATGGTGCCCAGCAGCAACACGGAGCCCTGGGCAGCACATGAGGGCCCAGCGGTCCCCGGGAGCCCTGGAAATGGGGAGGGGATGCACCTGCATCCGCCTGCGGGGAACGCTGCCCGCACAGAGGAAGGCCGGCCAGAGCGGCTCACGGCAGGCTCCAGAGAAGGCCCCTCGCCACGCCTGTCCCCACCGCGAAAGCCACTCCTCGCAGTGACTCAATCAGAGCGGAAGCCCGCCCGCCCTGGAGAGCACGCGGTACAGGCCAGGGTGGCGGGAACGCCGAGCAACACGACTCCCAGGTCGTCTGTCCCAAGCGACCCTCTGGGAGGCGGCTCGACGGGACCGCAGGCAGTCTGCTGTCCCCGTACGGCGCAAGCAACACCCGCGCCACTTACAGGGGAATGTGGGAGCAGAGTCCCATGGGAGCGTTTCCGTGCTGACAACGGGGACATCCTCAACTGCTACAAACAGGAGGGGCATGTGGAAATCAGGAGAAGCTTGTCCACAGCTGTATTCTCTAAGCTGTCAAACCCATATTCTAACTACAAATGCAACGTAACTACAAAACTTTGAGAATCTCCTGGGAACATAACCCGTTTTTAAAAACCAAGCTCAGGAGTGCCCGGGGGGCTCAGTGGGTGAAGCCTCTGCCATCGGCTCAGGCCATGATCTCGGGGTCCTGGGATCGAGCCCCGTGTCGGGCTCCCTGCGCGGAGGGGGGCTGCTTCTCCCTCCGCCTGCCCGTCCCCCTGCTTGTGCGTGTGTGTGCATGTACTCTCCCTGTCAAATAAATAAGTTCTTTATCACAATTAAAAAAAAAAAAGGGAAAAAACCAGACTCAAGGTTGGGAGGTGAGATTTCCAAATTTCGAAAGGTCTGGAGATGTGGCATTTCCGTCTGCACTGCCAGCAGAGTGGCTTGGTGACCTGCACTGAGGGACAGGCCCCGGCCAATCCCCAGAACCCGCCTCCCAGTCTCCCAGCCTACGCCACTTCCAAGGTCACAGACAGCTCTCCTTTCCAGCTGCAGCCTCCACCACCAACCAGCACGCTTGGGTAACGGGACTAAACCCACCAGTGAGGTTCACAGAAAGATGCGTGTGCCGCCGTATAGCCCACGGCCTCGCGGACCAGCCCATGGCATGCGGTCTCTCTCCCAGGTGTCGGCACCTGCCCCCCTCTAAAGCCGGAGGTCTTCGGGAATCCACAGAGCTGTCTGCAAGTCGGCAGTTTTGGTTACCCACCAAACCCAGAGGCTGGTGGGAAACCTGAGACCTGCGGGGAGTCGGGGGGGGACTCGGCCCGCAAGGCTCTGGGCTCGGGCAGCCGCATCTGTACGCAGCAAGCGCAGTCTGATATTCCTCATTCCTGTCCCTTAATACCTGTGAACTCAAGTATTTCTCATTCTAGAAACAAAATTAAAAACCTCTCTGAACTTGACTGAGCACTTATCTGGAGTTTAAGATTTTTATTTCTAGGTCATCTCTACCCCCGACGTGGGGCTTGAACTCACAAGCCTGAGACCGTGAGCAGGAGAGGCGCAGAAGCCAGGCAAGGACCCACAGGCTCCGAGCGTCCCAGGCGCCTCTGATGACTTGAAATTGAATAGGAAACAGTCCTCCAAAGATCGGACTGTTGCATAATCTTGGAAACATGCCCTCGAACGTTAAGTGCTTGCTGTCAACTCTCCATGTGAACCCAGACACATGCTGTCGCATTTCTGAGCCCATCCTCCTGGAATCCAGCACAGAACCTGAGCAAAATAACATAAAACAACCTGCAGGTTCTCACTGCCTTTGAAGTGGTTTCACATCAAGATTTCATTCAGGAAAGCAGCCTGCCAGGCTCTCCTAAGCTTTCTTCTGATCCTAAAACCGAAGTGATCGCACACGAGCCCACCCACTGGGGCACCAGCAGGGTCTGGAGTGTAATGGCCACCAAAACTCAGGGACAGAGGGACAAAGGCCTAGTCCTCTGAGCGCGGGCCACCGAAGGCTGGCTGTGACCATCCTTGGGAACATCAACCGCTCCAACGTTACTCTATTTCTCACGGGGCTGGGAAAGCCCTTACTTCTCTGTGATTTCGCCAGTGACCGTCCCCTACCACTTCTAAGCGTGACCCAGTGCGCTGGGCAGCCAGCAGGAAGCGTCCAGAGCAGCAAAGCTCCCATGAAGATGTGCCATCCTGCTCACCTCGGGGGATACCTGGCACAAGGCCAATGGGCTGCACGGTGTGGCCAGGAGGGGCCTCAGGCCCACGTGGCCCGAGGACCACCCCTTGCCACAGCGTCACAATACCATCACCCCTGCTTTAACCACAAAGCTGACGAGTGCAGTTTCTGAGCTGAGGGCAGGCGGAGCAGGACGGGGCTCTCACCTCGGCCACTGCAGGCGGTGCCAGGCCAGGCAGCAGGCACACCAGGCTGCGCATCGGGACTTGGTCCCAGACCCCAACCCACACCTCCTGAACCAGAACGTCAGCTGGCTCTCCCTGCAGGCCTCCCCGCTCCTGCCTGGGACCCCAAGTACAGCCGCACGGGCCCCACCCCGTACCCAGGAGGTAGGGAAAGACCGGGGGGCTCAGCCCGGGTGTCAGCACCTCCTGGAGGGGGATCTGCGCAGGCTGAGCCCCCTCCTTTCCCTCTCTCCCCCTTCGGACGCAGACTTCTGGTCAGGCTCACTGAGCTGTGTGCCTGGCCACTCCAGAATACTTCCCAGCAAGAGTTCCAGACTGTAGCAGCCACGGCATGAAATCTGTTTTTAAACATTCCAGAGAGGGCAGCCCCGGTGGCGCAGCGGTTTAGTGCCGCCTGCAGCCCGGGGCGTGGTCCTGGAGACCCGGGATCGAGTCCCACGTCAGGCTCTCTGTGTGGTGCCTGCTTCTCCCTCTGCCTGTGTCTCTGCCTCTCTCTCTCTGTCTCTATGAATAAATAAAATAAAATCTTTAAAAAATTTTAGAAAATAAATAAATAGGGATCCCTGGGTGGCGCAGCGGTTTGGCGCCTGCCTTTGGCCCAGGGCGCGATCCTGGAGACCCTGGATCGAATCCCACGTCAGGCTCCCGGTGCATGGAGCCTGCTTCTCCCTCTGCCTGTGTCTCTGCCTCTCTCTCTCTCTGTGACTATCATAAATAAATTAAAAAAAAAAGAAAAGAAATAAATAAACATTCCAGAGAGAGAAAAACATCTCTGATGGCTCTGGGCCCCTGTGCTGAGTCATTTCCACTGAACCAAAAGAACACTCAGAGCCCTGGATTAACTGCCCTGCCTGTCCCCCCATGTGCCTCACGAAGCCCCTCAGAGCCTCTTGGGGGTGCCCAGAGTTGCCCCAGAGGAAGCTCCCAGCCTGACAGCTGGATTCACGTGAAAGCAGCCACAAGAAAACGCAGACATTTGGGGGTAGCCTCGTCCCGGGCTAAGTGGACAGGACCCTCCATTCACGGCCAGCACCAGTGACTCCTTAAACAAACACGTATTAGCAGATCAAACATGGAACGTCGTGTCCAACATAGGAAAGAAGGCCCAAAACCGCTAAACACATCCTCACGAGGCCACAGATGCAAATACACGGGACGAGGGCCACGGTGGATGCTCTCCCCGAGGGGAGGCAGCAGAGAAGCCCCAGAACAGGATTCTGCTGGCAGCTGTGAAAGTGCTGGCTCTGCACCCAGGCCAGGTCTCCGGGGCGCCCGGACACCACAAGGCGGGGCATGAAGGCATCCATACCTCCAGCAGGCGCGGCCTTCTCCCAGGGCACGCGGCCCAAGCCAAATGCTTGTAAGATACGTGAAATGCCCTTTTCTGAAGAAGTCACCACTTACAAGGTGATTGCTGATGTTCTTCATTTTTTCCACGATGCTCTTCATCGTCTTCAAGGCTGGTAAGTAAATACTAACCTACAAAACCAACGAGGAACATCGAAGGTGTTAGAAACATGATCACGGTCAGGTAGTGACAGGGGCTCACTACCCGTCTGCGATGCGTGTGTGCTTAGCAGCTCTCAAGGCCCGTTCTCTAGTTGTCTGAATAAAGTTCCTTTAAAAACACGAAAAGAAGGACGCCTGGGTGGCTCAGTGGTTGAGCATCTACCGTTGGCACAAGGCGGGACCCCAGGGTCCCGGGATCGAGTCCCGCGTCGGGCTCCCTGCACGGAGGCTGCTTCTCCCTCTGCCTGGGTCTCTGCCTCTCTCTCTGTGTCTCTCAGGAATAAGTAAAATCTTTAAAACACAAAAATATGAAAAGAAAAACAACTTTACCACCCTGCTACCTCCTCCTGCCTCTGGTCACCTGGGCGACGGCGTCCCTGTGGGCATCCGCCTGGGGCCAGGCCGGCAGCCCTTTAGCCAAGATGCCCCTGCATGGCCGGCGGGATGATGCAGCACCATCCTCTGCCCTGCAGGGCCACAGCCACACGCTGGCCCCACCCCACACGGATAAACCCTGCGAGGGAGCCTGGCTCCAGCCCTCAGCCCGGGCTCCGAACAGCGCCTGAGACGGTGCAGTCCCTGTAGGGACCTGCCAGCAGGAGTAAACGGTCTCCCCAGTCTGTGTCAACACTTCCCTTTCCAGAAATTGTGAGCAAGAGGCGGAGGACTCTGTGGCACCGCCCTGACTCTCGGGGGCTCTGGGAGGCCCCCCGGCAGGACCCGCTCTTATACACGTCCTGGACAGCGCTCCCCACAGATCTGTCCCCTCTGTGCCCCGCTAACTCCAGTGCTACGACCCAAGCACTTCTCTCTCCGTGTGTCGCGTGTGGTGTTTCCGCCAAGTGCAGCGCTATCTTTAGGTATTTTACATAATCCACAAAAGGCAATTACTGCAATTCTTTTCCTGAAGTATCCTTTAAAAATGACTAGCATTTCCTCTCAGGTACTGTATGATTTTTAAATAAAATAAACTACAAGACCGTATCTGAAATCAGGGAACTGGAATCACAGCACTGAACACGTCACGAGCGAAAGACAACTGGCATCACTCACATCGGAGTCTGGGATGGTAGGTTCTTGCAAATCCTTCCACAGCTTTCTAGGAATAACCTTGACGGGGATGTCATGGGTCACCACGCGACTGCTGCTCGACACAGATAACTGTCAAGAGAAAAATTAAAACATATTCTCGTAGCGTGAATTAAAAAGACAGAATAACTGAAGGATAAATGGAAATGGGTACCCAAATCTAAGTGGAACGGCCTCAATTTGTTCATCAAGGCACATTCACCAGATATTTAGTGCAGGCCTGTTTGGCTCTTAATCCTGTAACAGGTTAGATGTGTGGGAAGTAACACAGGGTCCCCAAGTTCCAGGGGCACAGGTGGGTCAATGAGCAAGAAAACCAACACCCACAGGGGCATCCGGGGCTCAGTCGGTGAAGCATCTGCCTCTAGCTCAGGCCATGATCTTGGGGTCCTGGGATCGAGCCCCGAGTGGGGCTCCCTGCTCGGCGGGGGTCTGCCTCTCCCTCCGCCTCTCCTCCTCCCCCACTGCTCAGGTGCACACATGCAAACATGTGTTTTCTCAAATAACTAAATAAGTAATCTTTAAAAAAGGGAGGTGGCTGCATTGAGGGAAGGTGAGGAGGAAGGGCACTGGGCTGCAGGTCTCAGGGAGCCAGAAAGGGAGACATTCCAAATGGAAGCCTGAGGGCCCCCAAAGTCTGGGAGCTGGGAAAGAAGAGGATGCTCCAGGGGACCATGTGGACGGCGGGAGTCGGTGATTTGGCTCCAAGACAGCGGGGGCCAGGCGCGCAGGGTTCTGGACATCATGGTAAGACACGTCAACCCCATCCTGTGGGTCAAGAGAGCCTACAAGGTGTGTGTCCCGAGGACAGCCAGGCAACAGAGGCTTCTGGAAGCAGCACTGACAGGTGTGCATGCTGGGAGAACAGGAGGTCACCCGAAGGTGTCAGAGGGGACGTGGGGAAGTCCTCCCAAGGTGCAAACAGACAGAGAGCATGATTTGTGCACGAGGTGACCACACCTGTAATGGGAACACGCAGTCGGAAGCGGGGTGGGGAGGGCCCTGGCACGGGGAAAGACAGGGTCCCAGCCCGCGGCAGGAGCGCAGCACCATTTACACACGAGGGGGCCTGACTCCCGTGGAAAGCAAGTGTCTGCGCGCACATCCCTCCTGCTGGTAAGCCAACTAGCTTCCCGTGTGCTGCTGCAAAGTCCGGATTCACAGCCACTGGTAACCCGGCCGGGGCGGCTCCGCGCTGCCCCCCACTCACCAGCTCTATCGAGACCGTGAGGCAGGGAAAGTGCTTATTAGTCAGCTTGATCTTCAAGGCTCTGGCGTTCTGGGCCGTTTTCAAAGCTCGAGATAAATTTTCCGCGGTTAGGTCTAAATAGATGGCGTTGTTCTCCGCAGAGATGCCCTCCATCTGGAACTCGCTGAAGAAGTTCTCCTGAGGGAAGGCGAGGAGGGGACCCTGTGGCCTTTCCCAGGGCTCCCGCGGAGGTGCCCCGGCCGCCCGCGCCTCCTCTCACCTGCTCCAGCTCACACCACATGCTCACCCCTGCGCTGGCCACTCTGTCCGACAGCACGAAGTTCAGCTTCTCCGGGCTGATGCGCAGCGTGCAGGTCTTGGCCAGCTTGGCGATCATGGCACTGACCCCTGCGGGGAGCGAGGGCGCAGGGCAGCTGCTTCAGGAGGCTGGTGCGAAGGGGCCCGGTGCAGCGCCCGGGGAGGGGGGGGGAGGGGGACGGGACGGGACGGAGCGGGGACGGGGAGGGGGAGGGGACGGGGAGGGGGAGGGACGGAGCGGGGAGGGGGACTGGGACGGGACGGAGCGGGGACGGGGAGGGGGAGGGGACGGGGAGGGGGAGGGGACGGGGACGGGACGGCGGCGCGGGGCTCCCTCTCACGCTGGGCCACAGGGCTGCAGGCCGAGCCGGGGCGAGCCCAGGGCCCCCCCCCACGCTCGTCTGGCCCAAGGCAACTTCCCCGACCGTCCTGGGCGCCGGCTCAGCCCGCGGGCCCCACCGGCCTCCAGCCCCCCTTCCCCCCCTTCCCCCCCTTCCCGGGGGCCCATCACCCCCCCGCCCCGCGCCGACGCTCTGCCCCACGCCCTTCTCCCCGTCGCCGCGCGCCCCGGCATCCGCCGGCCCCCGCCCCCGCGCCGCCCCCGCGCCCTCCCCGCCGCCGCTCACGGGTGAAGTGGTTCAGACAGGCCGCGTCCACGATCTTGGCCCGAAACTTCATGGCGGGACCCGCGCCGCCCGGGCCGGCGGGCGCTCCCCACGTGCCTGCAGCCGACCGCCGGACACCGCGCCGCGCGGGGAGGGCGTCAGCGCACGGCGGGGCGGGCGACCGGGGTCACATCCGGGGGAGGCGGGGATGGGGGGGGGCTCACGTCCGGGGGGCGGGGCTCCGGGGCACATCCGGGGCGGGGCTCCGGGGCACATCCGGGGGCGGGGCGGGGCAGGGGCGGGGCGGGGCGGGTGCCGGTGTGGGGGCGGGGCGGGGCGGGGCGGGGGCTGCAGCGACGGCCGGCACCGGCAGAGGACGCTCGTGTGCTGATGCGCTCCGATATCCTACAACTTTTTAAAAATGTCTTATTCATTTATTCACGAGGGACACACGCAGGACAGAGGCGGAGACCCAGGCGGAGGCAGAAGCAGGCCGCACGCAGGGAGCCCGCCGGGGACCCGACCCGACCCGGACCCAGACCCGGACCGGACCGGACCGCCGCAGCAGCCCCCAGCCCGAGCGCCGGCCGCCCCCCGTGTCGGGCGCTGATGGGCGCGCTCGCCCCGCCTGCACTCAGGGTGTCTGTCGAAACACGCGCACTTAGTCCCCCGGTGTTTCCGGCGCCCTTCTCTGGGCCTTTCTAGTCCTTGTTGGTTTCGCCCTCTTTCCCCCTTAGAATCCCTTGCCGGACGGGCTCAGCGGTCCTGAACTCCTTTATTCGTTGCCTGTCTGGGACACTCCCGATCTCTCCTTCCGTCCTGGACGACAGCCTCGCCGAAGAGAGGATTCTTGGCTGCGCACTATTCCCATTCAGCAAATTGAACATGTCCTTCCCCTCCTTTCTGGGCTGCCGAGTCTGTGGGCAGATCCGCCGAAACTCGACTCACCTCCTCGTCGGTCGGGGACTCCCGCCCCCGCAGCCCCGCCTCGGCCGTCAGGACCCTTTCCTTGTCTGTGTATCTCGTGAGTCCAGCTGCCACGTGCCCCGGCGGCGTCGGCTGCTCGCGAACTTAGTGGGAGTTCTCTGTGCTCTCGGTTTCAGTGTCTGTGTCCTTCCTCGGGTTAGAGAAGTTTACATAATTTGTCCAAGTAAAACTTCTGCCCCTTTTTCTCTCTCTTCATCTTCTGAGTCTCCTGTGATATGAATGTTATTGTTTTAATAAGTGGCTGAGTTCCCTCCGTCTGCCTCTGTCGTCCATGACCTTTCCTGTTTCGAAGGCTTCCACTTGGGACTGCGTCAGTTAGAGCATTTTTAACGTTGGCCTGACTAGATTTTAGTTCTTTTATTTCTACAGGAAGGGATTCTCTAGTTTTCTTCTGTGCTCTTTTTCAGCCCAGCTGCTATCTTTATAATCATTGTTTTAAACTGTAGTTAGACATCATCTATGTGTATTGATGAACTTCCTGGCCGTGAGTACTACCTCATGTTATTTTATGGAGGTGAATTTCTCCATCTCCTTATTTTATCCAGAAAGAAGGAAGAAAAAAAAAAAAAAACAAGAAAAACAACAATAACAACAACAGCAACCACCCCCCCCCCAAAAAAAACACCCCACTAGATCCTGTGTGTGTTTTGGCCTGCTTGTTAAAAGAATCTAAATTCCAAAATAAGAAAGAAAATCAAAGTACAATGAAAGTAAGCAAAAATAAGTCACATATAAGGTATATACATAAAAATTAAAATCAAGCAATGAATAAAAAAGAATCGAAGAAAAGAAATGAAAATAAAGCAAGCACAAAGTACAGACGAAGCTCGACCCCACTCTCCCCGCGGAGCTGGAGCTCTGCGGCCTCGGCCTCTGCGGTCGGTCGGTCCACCTGGCCGCAGCGAGGGGGCGGGGCGGGGCCTGGGGGCGGGGCCGCGGCGCTGACGTCAGGTGCGCACCTGCCTCGGGGGTGATGCACCTGCCTCGGGGGCGATGCACCTGCGGGTCAGAGGCGGGGTCTGGCCTCCCGCGGGCAGCGCTGTGCTGCCCCTAGCCTGGGCGCTGAGGGCGGGATGCGGCAGGGGCGCCGGGTCCCCTGGGCCTGGGGCTGAGCTTCCCGCCACCCAGTCTGCAGGGGCCTCCGCAGAGGAGCGCCCGGCCCCGGGCCTCCGCCGCTTCTGCAGACCCTGCGTTCACCCTGCCTGAGGCCCAGCTTCTGTTTATTTTTTGATCTCGGACAAGTGACTGAGTTTCACACCTCCAAGTTTTAGGGGCTGCCCTGGAGGAGACCCGTGCTCCTCCCGCCCGGGGGGGTCTCCTCCCACTTCTGGCCTTTGCTGGCCCGGCCCAGGGACGTGGCTCCGTGACTGCACAGGGGTTTGCAGTTTGTGGCCACACAGGGCAGACAGCTGGCCCTAGTCCCGCGGCTCTCGGCCGGGGTCCCCGCTCCTGGGCCTGGGAACCGTTGGTGCCACCGTCCTTGGGACCCCGGGGACCCTGAGCCCACCCTGTCGCTCCAGGGGCCGCCCCCCACTTCGCCTCCCGAGCACCGTCAAGGCCGGCGTGTCCCCCACTCTAGCAGACTTCTGAAAGTTCTGACTTTGTGCTCTGCTGCTTCTAATACTGTGCGTAGACCCGTCAGCCGGCTCCCTGCCCCTGTGGGATCCGGGGCTGTGTCTCCCCCAGACCGACTGATTGATTTTCTTTTTAAGATTTTATTTTTCTGTCATCTCTACCGCCACATGGGGCTTGAACTCTCCGCCCCAAGAACAAGAGTCGCATGTTCTTAGGAACCACACCGAGCGGCCAGGCTCACTTTGATTGATTGATAGGTAGTAATTGAAGCCGACGTGCTGCCTGTGTCAGGGCAGAAACTGAGCCCCCGCGTGGAGGTGCGGTGGAGTCATTGGGACCTTGATCGATGTTAAAGAAAGCCGAGCCTCCCCGGGAGCCCAGGGAGTGGGGCCCACACACGTGACAAGTTGGCCATTTCCTTGACCAGCAGTCATTTGCCTGCCGATTTATTTAAATTGCTATTCAATGGTGAAGGTCGTTCTAGGATGGGGATACAGCGAGAACGTTCTAGGTTCGGAGGTAGCTAAAGCTCCCCCGTCATGGACTCCATGTCCCAGTTGGGTGCAGAGATAGGCGAGCCAGCAAAGAGATGAGAAACATGGCCTTGGGGTGCCTGCCGGCCTGGTCGGGGGACCTTGATCTCAGGACTGTGAGTTTGAACTCCATGTTGGGTGTAGAGAGGACATAAAAATAAAATCTTTAACAAATAATAGATGGATGAACTAATAAAGCATGACATCGAAGGTAAGTGCTCGCTTCAGGACAAACCTCAAAGCGGACTATGTCTAACCTGCGACCTGTTCTTGATCGCCCCGCTTGCACTCCTGGGCCCAGATGATGTCCTCCACGAGGGACGGTCCCACCCGAGTGGGAGTGGGCTTCCTTCCCTGTAAGGCCCGTGCCTCCCCTCGTTCTGCAGGAGAGAAGAGCCGGGAAGGCACGAGCTCGGGGGATCAGCATAAACCTCGGCGATGGTCCTTCCCAATCCCGGGAGCCAGAACTCGGCCTCCTTTTGGGACCCGACGTCGTAAAGAAGCCCGTGTGGTCAGTGGCTCGGATGCAGGGTGGAGGCCGAAGGAGAATCAGGAAGAACAAAATAGGGGGGAAACCAGAAGCTGAAGGAGAGGAGGACAGATGTCAGCATCCGGAGCCTTCGCGGGGACCCGGCGTCCTTTCCCAGGAGGGGCCCCCCTCTGTAGGGTGCTTCCCGCCGCCCCGCGCTCCCCGTTGGCATCCGCAGGCACATCCCTGGGCCTCCAGCGCCTCTGCAGCCGTGGTCTGGAGCGTCCTCCGTGTGTCCTACCGGGGACCCCAGCATCGTGTCTGTAACCATCCGGCTGCTGTCTGACAACAATCGGGGGATTCCGACGTTTGTTGGGTTTGGGGTGTGTGTGTGTCTGTCGCCGTGCCGCAATCTGATCCTCAGGCCGCGTCATCCTGATGCCGAAATGGTTGAAACACCATCATTTCTGGTGCTGGCGCTGGGCGGCTAGCTGGGTTCTCCTGGCCGACCCGGGCTCCCTCGTGCCGTGCCGTCCTGCTGGAGGGTCAGCTGAGCTGGAAGGTCCGGCTCGGCCATATTCCCATGTCCGGCAGTGGGTCCCGCCAAGCGCCGGCTGCTTCTCTTCTCCCCGATGCCTCTCCAGCAGGGAGCCAGACCTCGGGGCCGCCCTGGGGGGGAGCTCCTGAGGAGCCGGCTGCCCATGGCGGGGAGCCCTGGGGCTGCCTGTGTGTGGGAGTCAGGGTGGGGATGGGGCTGGGGTCCCTCGGTCCCCTGTGCTGCCTGGCCTTCAGGCTGAGCCCCATGCTCACCCAGCCCCTACTCTCTAGGGCGTGCAGGGTGCCCTCCACACACTGGTGCGAGAGATCCAGCAGCACCAGGTGTGCATGCTGAGCCCACCCGGTGAGGGTGGCCCAGGTGTGAGAGCTGCAAGGGCCTGCTGTCCTGACATCCCCTCCGGGGCCACGCTGACCGCCCCGCGGGCCCTCTGTGCCCCAGGTGCACAGGCCTGGGGTGGGGAGGGGAGGAAGCGCCCCAGAGCCCAGGCAGCCCAGGCCCCCTGGACAGAGGGGGCACAGACCTCCCAGGGTGCTTAGCACAGACCCTGGTGACCTGAGGCTCCCCGGCTGTCTCTCTGTCCCAGGCCCGTCCTGGCCGCGGGCACAGGCTGAGTCGCAGTAGTCTGTGGGGTCCTGACCCTGGCATCTGGCCGTCCCTGGAAGGCACGTGGGGATGTCAGCTGTGTGTGCCTGGTGGCGCCCCTGCAGGGGCTGGTTGGGGCCTGGGCGGTGCCCCTCCTCCTCTCTGGGGGTGTCTCCGCACCCCGTGCACAGAGCTCTGGGAGACGCAGAAACAAGCCGGCCGTGCATTTTCACACAACACTTTATTGAACTTGCAACAGCAAACAGGGCCTCAGAGCCGAGGGTGCGCGCCTTCCCCTGGGAGACCTTCCTGTCCTTAGAGGAAAGCGGGAAGCCCACAGGGGTGCGGGCGCTGGAGTCCCCCACCTGGGAGCCTATGCAGACTCGACTCCGGGTGGGGGCGCGTGTCCTGAGGTTGGGGCATTGAGAGGCGGTTCTGGGGACAGCAGGGCTGACGTGGACCTGCGGCCCATGGGCTCCTGCGCTGGGTCCCCACAGGGCAGCTGGACCCCAGCCTTGGGCCCCCTGGGGCCGGGTGACTGACTGCTGGAGCCCCAGCACGTGGAGGAGCCTGCCTCCTGGTGTGGGTGTGGGTGGGGCCCACAGGCCTGCCCCTGCTGCCCTGCCCTGGGGTGTCCCGGGATCCCCAGGGCTGCCCTAGGTCAGCGACCTGGATCTGTGGGGCATGCCCAGGGCCCAGGACCGGCCACATCCAGCTGTGAAAGGGCTCGCTCAGCCCGGGGCCAGAACGCAAGCCTGGCCAGGGCCCCGGGGCGCTGGATCCCATAGTGCTGGGCCTGGGGGGGGCTCGAGTCGCCCCTGCCCCCACAGAGCCCGGGGCCAGGCCAGCCCAGGTCCCTTTGGGTCAGGGACTGGAGTCCTGTGCGGGGGGTGCCGCCCTCCGGGAGGGACAGCGAGACAAGGCAGGGCACGATGATAGCGGGCCAGAGCCTCTGGGCCCCCGCCCTCACCGCCATGCTCTGCCCCCGAGGCCCGCGAGCATCGAGTTACCCCATGGATGCGGAGGGCAGAGGGACCCGGGCCTGTGCGGGGCCTCGGGGCAGGGAGCTCAGTGCCGCCCGGGCTCTGCCCTGGCTGTGCCCGTCACTGCCCAGCGAGGGGCACGAGCTGCAGTGGCTGCGGGGCAGGAAGGGTGTCCTGGGCCCGACAGCGTCGTCCCTAGGGGGCTGGGGGGACCCCGTGATGGGAGTCCCGGGGGTGCTCCAGGGCCTGGTCTGTCGCAGGGCCTCTGGGGTGGCCCAGGCAGGTGCCGAAGGGAAGGGGACCCCGTTTTTTGTCTTGAAGCCCACCATGTCCGGGGGCCGCCTGCCTGCACCGTCTTGTTGCACTGGGAGGGTGGGGAGGGAGTTCCATCACTGGGGGGGAAGTTGGACGATGGCCTGGCCGGGAGGGGGTCCGGGCGGCTCAGGCTGGGTGGCTGGGCCCGGGGAGGCCTGCTCCTCCACCCTGGGTGGTGGCTCAGAGGCCGGAGAAGGGAGGAGAGGCCCGGGCGCCGGGGACACTCGCTCTAGGCCCAGGGGCCTCGTGGGGAACTCCTCAGGTCCCACTGGAAAGAGGCCGACGGGGTCAGCGTCTCCAGCAGGCTGTGTGTCCCCTGCTGGGGGCCCTGGGGGTCCTCACGGCTCCCGCGTGGCCCCCCGGCCTGACCCTGTGCTCAGCCCCCCACACTGGTACCCAGGCCCTGCAGTGGGTGCCCGCACGCCCAGCCCTGGCCTGGGGTCCCCGAGGCTGGAGCAGAAGAGGAGAGCCCCAGAGATGAGGACGGGGGCCCCGGGGTCTCTGTCCCTGTGGGCGGCCCCAGCAGGCCGAGTCGGGAGGGGCCGGGGCCCTGAGCCCACTTGGGGGGGACAGGTTGCACCGCATCCTCCAGAGCTAGGTCATGGAGGCCCGAAGGTGTCTGAGCACCGCCTCGTCCTTCAGGGCCCAGGGCTGGGCCAGAGAGTCCTGGAGGAACTCCCGGAGCCCTTCCAGGAGCAGCTTCAGGAGGCGCTCTGGGCGGTGGGCGAGAGTCAGACCCAGAGGGCCCCGCCCTGGGGCCCCTGGTGCTCCCAGGCCAGCAGCTGGGGTCCCGCTGTGCCCAGGAGCGCTGTGGGCAATGTGCTGGCCGGGGAGGCCCCTGCCCGCTGCTCTTCTCAGGGACCCCCGCTGCACCTGCCTGCCCCGCCGTCCCCCCGCCCCAGGTCTGGGTGCTGCTCAGAGCACAGGGTCACCGCCCCTGCCCCCCGCCCCCGGCACACCTGGGCTCCCAGGGGCTCACTTACTCCTGTGCACCTTGAGGATGGTGTAGGCCATGGCCGTGAGCACCCTCTGCCCATCCAGCATATAAACATCCCACAGCTTCAGGGTGAGCGAGAAGGGGGTCTAAGGGACAGCGGGGTCGGAGGAGCGGCCTGAGCAGGGCCCCTGGGGGCTCGGCTGGGGCTAGGCTAGGCCTGCCATCTGCCCCCGGCTGCCTCTGACGAGGCCCCACAGCCCCCCCCGTGCGTGCCCTCCTCCCAGGGAGATCAGGGCTCCCGGCCGCTCCGGGTTCCGACCCCAGCCAGCACCTCCCACACCCCTGGGGGCACAGACTCTGCCCGCACTTGACGACACCACGCCTCGAGAGGACCCCAGGCTGGCCGCCCGATGGGCTGAGGGCCCGTCCACACCCCGGGCTGACCCGGCCTCCCCCGGGGGAGCTGAGGCAGAGATGGCCCGACCCCCGGAACCTCGTCCAGGGACCCTCTGGGCTTCTCCAGGATGGGCTGGGCTGCGAGCCTCAGCCTCAGGGGTCGGGCCTGGCTTGTCTGGAGGGTGGGGCTGAGCTGGGTCCTCCCCAGGGGCAGGGGGCAGGTCCGGGAGCGGGGGTCCCGGGGGGGCCTCCCCTGGCCGAGGAAGCACTGCAGGAACCACTTTGGGGTATAGATGCCGGTGGACATCTGCTCCTCGTCCAGGCCCCAGGGGGAAGAATGTGACCCCAATTCTGGGCAGCTTGGAGTGCCGTGCCCCCCACCCCCTGCCCCGGGCCCCGGGGAGGGAGCCTCAGGAGCTCCCACTCGCCATGTGCTTCCTCAGGTCAAGGAGAGCTCTTTGGAAGACGCGCTCATGATGAGCCTGGAACCTGAGGAGCTTCTGGAAGCCTGGGACGAAGAAGCCTGAGAAGGCCCCAGGCCCCCACGATCAGGGCCTCCTGCACCAGGTAGGGTGGGGGGTGCCGGGGCAGGGCCCCCCCCCCACGCCCTGACCCCCGTGTGCCCACCGCCCTCAGAGCCCTGACTGGACCCACTCTTCCCAGAGGGCAGGGCTGCCTCCCAGGCTAGGGGCTTGGGGCCCAGGGACATGCCCGCGGGGCATGAGCTGGGAGCTGAGGACCAGGCCCGGCTGACCCAGCACCCTCTCTCCTGCAGGGGCCGCTGCGGGGACAGGCGGGTCCCCAGCCCTGAGGGGCAGCAGGTGCAGGCCATGGGGAGGGTGATGGGCATGCATGGCCCTCTGTGGGGCTTAGGAGTGAGGCTGGGGGCCCCCAGGAGGGGGAGACGCTGCCCCCTGGGCCCCGTGTGGCCGTGGGCTGGCAGGGGGGCCTGGGGGGCAAGCAGGCAGCCGGGCGGGAGGAGGGGGGGCAACGGGAGTGCGAGCCCGGCCTGCAGACGGTGGGGCGGGTGGCCGTGGCTCCGGGACCCCGAGGCCACCGGGGAGGCGGGGCCCTTGCCCGTGCGGGGGTGCGGGCTGGGGGTCCCCGCCTGCCCCCTGGTGCAGCAGCCTTCAGGGAGGCCCTCCTGACTCCCCTCCGCCCGGCGGCCCGGCGGGCCCCTACCGTGCATGGCGTGCCTGTCGTTGGTCATCATCTGGGCCAGCGCCCAGAAGGCGTCCTCCTCGGGCAGGAACATGAGGATGGCCGCGATCTCGCTCATGCCCTGGCAGTAGCCCACCTCCTGCAAGAGCCAGAGCCCCACGGAGAGCGTGCGCCCCGAGGCCCCCTCTGAGCCCTCCCCGCGGGCGTCAGGCTCCCCAGGCTCCCTCACAGCCCGGGCTCCCGGAGGGGGCTCCCAGAGGGCGGGGCGGGGGGGGCAGGTGAGGGCCACCCGGACCAGCTCGGGTGCCAGCACCCCGGGCCCCACTACCGAGCCCTGCGGCCGCCGTGGCAGGGCCCCCATCCTCAGACCAGCAGGAGGGGCCTCCGTGAGCTGTGCCAGGCTGCAGGGGACCCGCCAGGTCTGGAGACCCCCCGGAGGGCAGGTCGGGGGGCCTGACTGTGGTCCCTGGCAGGTCCCACGAGGAGAGCTGGGCCAGGACACCCCGCGGGGCCGGGGAGTGCGTGAGCTGGGGTCCTCGGGGACCCTTCTGGAATGTGCCGTGGAAGGGGGCGGCCTCCTGGGCGCCTCGGCCTCGTGCCCTTCAGGGGAGTGGGAGCCTTCCCCGCCCGGGTTCTCGTCAGTAGTGCCGTCTGTCAGGGTCCAGACCCGAGCTCTAGGACGGCCGCGGTGCACGCGGGGGCCCCGGGCAGCCCCGGCCCTCGGGCACGCAGGCCCTGCCTCCCCTGGGAGGTCTGCACCCCGCCCCCTGCCCGTCCCGGAGGAGAGAGACCCTCCCCGGCATCTCGGGGCCGTGGAGCTGGGGCCCTGACTGTGAGTCCCGCTGGTCACCAGCACTCAGGACAAGGCTGCCCGCAGGGCAGGAGGGGGGGCAGGGACACTCACGGTGTCGTACACCGAGTAGGCCGCCAGCACGAGGAACAGGGCTCCCTGCCTAGGAGGGGGGACAGCGGGGGGCTCTGCTCAGTCAGCCCCCGGCCAGCAAGACCACCGAGGTGCCGACACCCGCCCCGCAGGCCCCGCGGCCCGCAGGGCCCCTCCGCAGAGGCCGATCTCTGGGGTCAGGTCTGTGCACGGGGACAGGCGGTGACCTCACACGTGCAGCGTGCTGGGGGTTAAGTGCACCCTGGGGTGTCCGACGCCTCCGAGCGGCTCCCGCCATGGGGTGTGCAGCTCTGGATTCCCCGAGCACCGCCAGCGCCCCCTCCAGCCCTGGAGCGGCCCCCCCGCACGTCCCCTGGGAGCCAGCGCTCCCCCTGCCCCGGTCCCCACAGCCCCTGACGCCTCTCCTCCCCTGCCCTGGCCTGGCCTGGCCCCGTGTCCCAGGAACACCACCAGCCCCACGTGGCCCCTGCCCCGAGCCCACGCAGCCGGGGCATCCGTGGCCCTGAGCACACCCCCACGACTTCCCAGGTGTCCCTGGGCTGGACTCTGTGCGGGGGACCCGGGGCCCACACATCCCAGAGCATCTCGGGGCTCCAGGTCTGAGCCACTGTGAGGAGAGCAGGGAACGTCGTGCAGGTGTGACCCGGATACAGGCTGCGAACCCCTGGGGTCACTATCTGAGCACGGGGGGTACGGGGTGCGGCCCCTCAGCGCTGCCAGGAGCCGCCGGATGCCCCCCGCACGGCGGCCTGAGTCTGCACCCCGGCTCCGCGGCCCCCGGGCCGGGGTGCTGGAGGCCGGCTCCCCCTGGGCGGGGGTCACAGGTCAGCCTGACCCCGCCGCGCTCTGAGGGCCACGGGGGCCCCAGGGGGCTGCAGGTTCCCTGCAGGGAGGAGCACCGAGTTCTCGTGGGGAGACGGTCTGAGCGGCCCCCTGGGAAGCCCAGCTACCCTTGCCTGGTAGCCCCCTAGCCCCGCCCCTGGCGCCCCTGCAGGTCACCCCTGGGGTCCCGGGCTCCCACACACCCTGCCTGCTGCGCACAGAGGTAGCTTCACCCTCTGGTCCACCCACCGGCACCCCCCTGTCGGGGGCTCCTTGCCTTCCCCACCTCCCCGCAGCCCCTGGGGACTCTACGGGACACCCGGGCTTCTGACGGGAGCAGGCCATCCAGAGAACCCCAAGGTGGCCTGGGAGGCTGAGCATGTCCCACAGGGGGCAGCTGCACCGCGTCCTTGTTGGGGGGGGGGGGGGGCGGGACCGATAGTGTAGGGGTGGGGGTCTGGGGGTGTGGGGGATGGTGTGGGGGGTGATGTAGGGGGATGGCCTGGGGGCGTTGGTTGAGGGGGATGGGGTGGGGGGCTGCAGACACAGGGCACCCCCTTCTCTAAGGTGCACACGGAGACGTCTACAGATAAAGGCGACCCCAGTCTGGGGTTTGCTGTGACCCCTGCCCCTGCCCCTGGGGCCCCGTGTGCTCAGCGCAGGGCCTGCCTGGACCGGGGTGGCATCTGGGGGTCGTCATGCTATGTGTCCTCACCAACTGCAAATTGTCTAAAATAAAATGCCCAGAATTCAGAAGTACATAAAGCACCGAGGGTGGGTGTCACCCTGACCTGTCCGACCCTCGTCGGGTCCATATGTCCCAGTCCAGCTGCGGCCATGCACCCTGGCCCCCAGGTCCCCTTCCTGCCCCCCACGCCCCCACCCCGGCCCCCTGCTCTTCATGGGTCTGCCCCTCACCCCCTTGGGGTTCAGTTCAGACGGTGACCCCAGGACGGGGCCTCCCCATCCCCGAGACCCTGGGAGTGGGGGCACGGGGGTCATCCCGAGCACCCTACCATGTGGCAGTGTGTTGTTTGCTGCCGTTGCTCCCCCCGGCCTCGGAGACCCCGTGTCCCTTGCACAGAAGCCCCCGGGCCTCCCCCGGGCCCCCAAACCCCGCAGGCCCAGCAGCCTCACCCGACCCCGTAGCCCTCCCAGAACATGGTGTGACTGCGGAACGTCCCATTGACGTCCAGGTCAATCTGCATGATGTCCCGGGAGGAGACCAGGGCCTCCTCCTTCATTTCCTGCAGGGAGACCCTGGGAGGAGGAGCCGGCGTCAGGGACACAGACCCCGACCTGTCAACAGCTGCCGTCCTGGGCAGGGAGCCCTGGGGCCACCATGGCAGTGTGTCCTGCAGGAAGCTCCACCCTTCCCCTGGGGGGCCGGGGATGGCGGGAGTGCCCACCGTGCCCGCGGGGCCTGCGTGAGGGCCTGTGCCCAGCTGTCGTGGGCAGGAAGGGGACTGAGGGTCAGCCCTGGACAGGGAGGGGACATGGAGGATCAACCCGGGTGGGGAGGAGACATGGGGGGTCAGCCCGGGTGGGGAGGGGACACGGGGGTTCAGCCCGGGTGGGGAGGAGACATGGGGGTTCAGCCTGGAGGGGAGGGGACAGGGGGTCAGCCCTGGACAGGGAGGGGACATGGAGGATCAGCCCAGGTGGGGAGGGGACGCGGGAGTTCAGCCCGGTGGGGAGGGGACATGGAGGGTCAGCCCTGGGCAGGGAGGGGACCGAGGGTCCACGGGGAGTGGACGGGTCCCACCTGGTATTTCCCGGCATTCCTGGCCTTAACCTGGTCGACGTTCAGCAATCGCAGCCACACCTGTCCCCGCACCTGGGGTGGGACCCCCTTGTAGACTCAGCATCGCAGCTGCGGGGAGGAAGGCAGTGCTGGTGAGAGGGGCCCAGGGCGGCCCCTTGGAGCCCAGGGAGCGCGAGGCATCTAGAAGTTTCCAGCTTCGGCTCCAGGGTGTCTGCGGGAGGCTGGGTCTCCCTGGAGCTGGGCCCCATCCCCCACGAGGAGCAGGGACCGTGGCCCCGACCTGACACTCCCCCACCGCCGACCCGGGGCCTGGGGAGGCTCGGGCTCCCAGCAGACTCTCCCCAGGCAGGGGGCTCCCCCGAAGACAGGGCAGGAGGACACTGAGGGCGGCCCCCCAGCCCCGTCAGGACGGAGAGCCCTCGGGGGCACCCAGCGCCCCACCTTCTCGCTGGGGAGGTAGTGGTGCCATCGCTTGAGCATTTTTATCCATTTGTCTGCGCGCCAGGTCTCCTGGCGGAGTTTCTGGAAGAGGACAAGCGGGGGCCGCAGGTGAGGCTCCAGCCTGGGAGGTGGGTGCTCGGGCCACGTCCAGTCCCCCGCGGGACCCGGAGGAGCCAGGAAGGCACAGGGGCCCCCGCGGACCACGGCTCCGGGTCTGGGGTGCATTCCTGGCAGCCCGTGCACCGCTGGGACGGGGGACTGGGGAGACGCCCGGGGATGTCCTGGGGGACGGGGTGCAGACAGCTGGCCCCAGCTCCCCCCACGTCCTGCCCGGGGCCTAGGACGGGCTCTCACCTTGGCCTCGCGAGGGCTGGGGCCGGGCAGCTCCTTGTCCCTGGAAGGCAAGAGACGCAGAGCCCTGAGGCCCTGGCCCCACAGCCACCCACCCGTCTGCACCCAGGGGCAGTGCCGGGCAGTGCAGGTGACGGCGGCAGGACACCCGGCGCAGGGTGAGGGCTGCCCCGATCGGCCCGTGGCCCGTAGTCCTGCCACTTCAGAGCATTTCTTACGGAGCCACCTAGACAGGGCCATGTGTGCACATCTCACCGTCCTCACCCTGCTTGTGCCATGAGACAACCAAGTGTCTACGCGGTGACCCGGCGCTCGGCTCCCATGGACCTCCTGTCCACGTGTCGGGAGGGGGCCGCGGTGACCGGAGCCACGGCGGTGGGGTGGGCCGGGCAGCCTGCGTGGGAAGGGTGTTGGTGTGTTCAGGCCCCACGAGGAGGGCATAGGTGTGCTCGCACACCGTGCATGCTCAGCGGGCCGCCCCAGGGACCCCCCGGCCCTGCCTTGGGGCCCTCGTGCTGCACACGGTGGCGTGGAATTCCTGCTCACGCTGGAGACAAAGCGAGTCTGTGTGTCAGAACCTGAGCTGTTGGTTCACGCCTCTGAGCAACTCCTACTTTTTCCCTAGATCTTTAGTGATTAAGGAGTTTTTTTCGAAGCCCAAGTACAACCACATTTTGAAGCCAGAAGACTGTCTGAACCGTGCACCATCCTGCAGCTGGACACGAGAACCGTGCAGATCGCTGACCTGGAGGTGAGAGCCCCGGAGGCTAAGTGGGCGGCGCACGTACCAGACTCTGTGCGAATAAACAGATTGAGGAAACTTGCCTTTGATTTTCCCCGAGTCTTGTCTTTTTTATGCTCTGATTTTGTATTTTTACATTATTTTTTCACAGACCTCTTTAACATAATCAGTCATTTTTATATTTATGTTTAATATTTTCAGCATCTTGAGATTCTAATAAATTATATCTAGTTTCTTCAAGGATTTCAAGTTAAAAATTTTTTTTCTAAGTTGTGCTACCATGGATGACAAAATTCTTAATTCTCACTCTTACATTCCCCCTGTTGCCACGAGGTGGCGCGTGTGCATTCAGGAGGGTCTCATTTTAAGGGTGTGCTCGGAGGTGCAAGGTGCAGAGCTTGGGAGCGGGTCCCTGGAACCCCCTGGAGCTCAGCCGGGAGCTGAGCTGTTGGCTCTGCACTTAGTTTCGCAGTATAGAGAGGCCCGGTTCTTTATGCCAAGAATTGAGAAGAAATAGGATTCCACTCAAATATGGGGCCAGAAAATGAGGCAAGTGAGGCCCACGTTGCTTGAAACCTTTTCTTTCTTTCTTTCTTTTTTTTTTTTTTGAAACCTTTTCTGATTATCTGCAGCATGTGAATTTGTGCTGACAGCTTTAGTAGTTCTTTCCCGAGGAGCAGGTTTGCGGTGTTTGGCGACACTAGCAAGTTGCATCCACAGTTACTGGACTAGACGTGGGGCCGGGCAGTGCAGCGGCATCTGAGCGGGGCTGGCGGGGACAGCTGCTAGTTCCTGCCCCGGAGCCCTCGCCGCCTGCTGTCACGCGCTCACGGGAGCCGCGTCCCTTCCTTATCGTTTGCCTGAACAGACCGTGAAAGGCGAGCTGCACTTTGAGATCAGGAAGGCCGGCACGCTGCATGGATTCACGGCCTGGTTCAGTGTCCGGTTCCAGAGCCTGGAGGAGGACGAGCCGCAGCTGGTGCCGAGCACAGGCCCGTTTCACCCGTGAGTGTGCAGCACCCGCAGGGGCTCCGCTGCCCCGGGAGGAGCGGGTGCAGGTTCCCTGCCGCGCAGCCGTTGGGGAGGCAGTGGCGTGTGTGGGCGGTGGGCGGGGGACCGGGACCGTGCCCCACCCGCCCCTGCCCTGGGCTGCCCTGCTTGTCCTCTGACCCCTGCATGAACGGGCGGAGCACACTTTGCCTGCCTCAGTTGCCCTGGACGCTGCTTCAGCTTCCCATGGTCTAATACAAGCACAACCCGTGGAATTGTAGGGGCTTTTAACTCCCCAAGACTTTCTTGAGGAAGGTCAGTGTTTCTTGAGACAAATTTTTTTTAAAGATTTTATTTGAGGGAGAGAGTGGGCGAGAGAGCACATGAGCAGAGGGCAGGGCGGGGAAGGGAGAGGCAGACGCCCCGCTGAGCAGGGAGCCCGATGCGGGACTCGATCCCAGGCCCCGGGGTCATCCCTGAGCCGAAGGCAGACACTCCCCGGACTGAGCCCCCAGCCGCCCCTGGGACACTTCTGTGCAGTAGCATTTTGACGCTGCACGCTGCTCAGGCGCGCTGGGCGCTGCGGTCTGCCTTGGAGCTGGACCCAGCAGCCCGGTGCAGCGCTGCCTTCATGGGGCCTCCGTGGGCCTGCGCGGTAGGTGCCCGGGCCGGGGCGGGCAGCCGCGCTGCTCGGGTCAACACTGGCCGCAGTGGGGGTCCTCAGGGCCTCGCATCCGTCCGCACCACAGGAGCCAGGCTGTTGGCCGGAGCGTCCGTGGAGGTGGCGGGGCCAGGCCTCCTGCTGCCCTTCCCGGTCCCGGCGCACAGATGCGAGCTGTCGCCCGTCAAGGGTGGGAACTCAGGCCCCGGGCAGTCGAGTGCCCGCACACGGTGGGGTGGGGCAGGCAGGTGCCGAGCCCGGGCAGCGCTCTGGGACGCGGGGACAGGGGCCCTCACAGCGGCTGGGGTCGGAGGGACGTGAAGCCGTGGAGCCGTGTCCTCAGGGCCTGCAGAACCCAGAGAGCGCGGAACGTGACAGTTTGTCCCAGATGTCACACTTGCCACACCCCCTCCAGCCCGACTCCCAGGGGCAGTGGCCTTCCTGCACTGCGGAAACTAGAACTCGGCGTTGGCAGCCTAAGGACCGGGCAGGGATGCGGTAGATGCCCGTGCCAGGGTGCGGGGGCCTGGGAGCACCTAGAGCCGTGTGCTCACTGGGCTGCGGCCCAGTCCCTGGCGCCCACAGAGGCCTCGCCATGGGCCTGGTGCATCTGCCCCACGGGGGAGCCTGGGGGTCCACCCCACAGAGGTGATGCGTGCCCCGTGTCTTGCAGAACCACCCACTGGAAGCAGGTGCTGTTTATGATGGACGAACCCATGTCCGTGGTCTCGGGAGATGTGGTCACAGGCTTGGTTGTGCTGCAGAGAAACCCCGTGTGGAGGAGGCACATGTCCGTGGCGCTCAGCTTCCACACAAGACCCCACATCCACACAAGACCCCACATCGCAGAAAGTAAGGCTTGTGCTGCAGGGCGGGTGCTGGGCGCTGGTGCTGGGAGACGGGTGTGGCGGTCGCGGTGCCACGGCCTCGGCCTTGCGCGCCTGCGCTGCTTTCTCACCCTCCTCACGGGAATTGGGTGCTGTTATTGGTAGAACAGGAAACGGGGGCAGGAAGGTGAGTCTGAGGGCAGGGGCCCAGCCCAAGGCCACCCTTCCCGTGTCCAGGAGGCCCCGGTGGAGAGCGGGCCGGGCCGCCGTTCCCACACCTGGTGCAGGATGGCAGAGGGGACGCGACGGTTCTCCTCTGGTCTCCTACCTGCTTTGTGCTAATTTTATGTCAAAGTCTTAATCTTGGTCATTAAGAAAACTTCTCCGCCTGGAAGTCGCTCTTGGGTGCCATCCTGAGTCGTCATCAGGAGGTGCTGCGTGTGAGTCACACTCAAGCGGTTTATTATGACTGATTTGCTTTGTCTGTTTTCAGGTTGGAGAGAAGGTCTTTCCCATCTGGAGATGACGGTCGAAGTTGTGGGAAGCAGGTGCTGCAGGAATGAGCCCGGGCGGAGACGTGCTTGGATGTGAGCCCCCGTTCCTGTGGCCTGAGAGCTCCCCTGCCCGGCGGCGGGACACCCGTGTGCGTGCACGCTACCTTCCTCGTGGCCTCCAGAGGCGCCGCGTGGGGCTCGGTGGGGACCCCTCACCCCTGTCACTGCCCGTGTCTGTGCTCTAGAAGTAGGCTGTGTCCCCAGGTGTCCACAGTCTGGCTCGTGGCCGAGTCGGTGGCACTGTGTCCCTAAGCTAGGTCTAGATCTCAACTCATAGGGCACACGTGCATCAACCTCGTACTCCTGTGAAAGTGGCTGTTCACGTATCATGTGTCATGGTGTCCTTGCTGCCTGGGTCCCTCCCTGTCGTGCGAAGGTGGGCGCCCCAAAGCCGTGCAGGGCCTGGAGGCGGTGATGCATGTGACGGGACTCTGCATGGATAGTACAGTCGTAGAGATGTCTTCCACGTAAATTATGTGTTGGCGCATAGCACATACTCAATAAATAATTTTAAAGAAATGAGTGTTGGCGTGTATCCCATTTCCATGTGCGTGTGCTGTGTCGGCAAGCGTGGGATCGTACCGCGTGTGCTGCTTTGTAGCCTTTTTCACCTGGTGTGAAGGAACGTCCCTGCCTGTAGGTCCAGGTCTACGTCTTTTGGTGTGTATTGTTTTGATTTTTAGTTGACTTTACATTGCAATATGAACGGTATATCCCAACCGCGTGAGTGACGGGTGTGCAGGTGTGCATCTCTCTGTAACAAGCACTCGACCGAGACCGTCAGCCGCGAGCGGCTGCCCCAAGTGCCCAGCACGCAGTGCCTCCGAGGGTGGTGCCCCCGGTGACGCGCAGCTTCCTGGGGCCGGTGGGGCACACAGGCTGCTTCCTGGAGCCTGAAGCTTGTGCCGCTCACACTCCTAGGCTGAGGCTCCTGGCGGGGGGGGCCCTTAGGAGCAGGTGTTTGGGAGGTGCTTAGGCCTCGAGGGGGGCCCCCAGGACGGACTCGTGCCCTTCCGGGGGAGAGCCCCTCAGAAGGCGGCTGCCCGGGGACCGGGCCGGGTCTCCAGGTCCCAGGAGGGAGGCGCCGGGCTGGGGGACGTCCAGCCCCCGGGCCGTTGAAGCCGCCGGGCTGGTGCCATCCAGGCCCTGTCCCTCGCTGTGGGCGTCGCTCAGCTCACGGGCACCTGTGAGCCCCGACCCGTGTTGCTGCGGGTTCCCGCCATGTCCTGCCCCGCTGGTGGTCAGCGGGTGGTCAGTGGGTGGCCTCCCAGGCCGGCCCCGGCAGGTGCGGCAGGTGGTGCGTGTGGGCCCGCGCGTTCCCCTTGGGTGCACGGCCGCCGTGGGGCTCCCGGGAGCCAGGGTCCTCAGCGTCGGCGTCCTTGGCGGGCCCGGCTAGAAGCCCTTCATAGGCTTGTTCTGCAAACACCTGCTCCGTGGCTTAGTCTTCTCTCTATTTTGATAAACAGAAGTTCTTAAGTGTTAATTTTGTCCGATTCGACATTATTTTCCTTAAGGATACACTTGCTGCATCCGGTGGAAGGAATCTGCTCTTCGTTTACGGCTCCGTCGGTCGCCCTGGCGCACAGCTCAGCGCCCCCAGCCTCGGTTTCTCTCGGGCGTCAGGGCGGGCTCGGGATTCGCGTCCCCGGGGGTGGCTGCTCCGGCGGTGGAGTTGCAGCTTCTTTCCTCTCCTGCTGCGCGCACCCTTGCTTTCTCCTCTAGAGCTGCTGCGGCGGCAACAGCATATTTTGATTTATTTCCAGTATCTCCCAGTTCCAAGTATTTTCTAATTCCCATTATGAGTTCTTCTGCTGTCCCAGGGCTATTTAGAAATTGTGGCTTAATTTCCAAAGGTGGAATTTTCTAGGTATTTTTTCTTATTAATCTCTAGCTGAATGTCACTGTGCTCAGAAGACGACCTGAGTGATCTCACTCCCCTGAGGTCACAAGGACTTGAATGTGCGTCATGCTGTCGGATGATGCGGAGGCCACCATGTCGCCGGGATCGTGTCGGGCAGCAGTGTTGCTCACTCGGCCCCGATGCTTGGGCCACTTGCGCCTCCTCGTCCCCTCAGGCAGCCGCCAAGGGAGGGAGCGGGGCCTCCGAGGACACAGCTGCACCTCGGCGGCTTCATTTGACCCATGTCCTTAAGGCCCTGATCTGCAATGCAGTCACACTGCGGGGCCCTGCTGTGACCCCCGACATCCCCGTGCTGGGATGGAACCCCCACTGCTGAGCGGGCCTCTGGGGATGTCAGGGGCTCCTCAATGATGGGGAGATGAGGCGGCAGGGGATGTTGGGGACCCCTGAATGATGGGGGGGCCACAGGGGATGTCAGGGGCACCTGTGGGGGCGCCTGGCACTCCTGTGGCACAGCTCCACCCCGCACTGCTCACAGGGCCACCAGCTTGCCAGCCCCCATCCCGGCGCCTCTTGGAGGCCTGGCAGCTGGCCTGTGTTCGGGGTGGGGTGGCTTTAGGGGTATCTGCTCAGCGGGGCTGCCCCCGCTGTGGGGGGGTGGGGGGAGCAGCCCCAGGCCGACCCCCTGGCCTGACCCCGTGCCCTCTGCACCCCGGAGCTGACCCCGTGGTGGACCTGGAGGCTCAGGCAAGGTCATCGTTGCAACAGGAAGACCTTGACTGACCTGCATCTGTCTGCTTTTTTACAAAACGTGTTGTGCCCATGTGCGGCAGTGCCCAGGGCCCAGACTGGGTGGGGGCGACTCTTGGGCGTGCAGCGTGGCCTGCTGCCCCTGCTGTGGCATCGGAGCCCCCGAGGGTAGGCTCCAGCCTCTGGCCTCCAGCCTCCAGCCTCCGGCCTCCGGCCTCCGGCCACCGCAGCCCAGCCAGCCCGGGTTCTGAGCGTTCCCAGGCTTCCCCTCTGAGGCCAGCACGGGGCCTGACACGTGGCAGGCACTGCAGGAGCAGGAGACCGAGGGGGAATGAGGCCGGTGCATCCTGGGGAGCCTGCGGGGGGCCGGGGGAGGGGTGTGGCGTCTGGGCCAGGCCTGCTGCCCTGCAGCCTCCTGGCCCTGTCCCCACTGCTGCGCCCCTAGAGGCCTGCAGGCACCCCTGCCCCGGGCACACACCGGGCCACCGTCCCAGCAGCAGGGAGGGCGGTGAGCAGACGGCGGGAGGAAGCCAAGGCTCGGCCCGGATGCGCCGGGCGCCTGGGTGCTGGGCTGCCCCGGTCCATCTGCTCGCCGCCCCTGGGGAGCCGAAGCTCAGCACCTCAGCCTTGCAATGGCCCCGCATGGAGAGAAGCCCCCTGGGATGGCTGCTGTATCCTGCCCCCAGCTGGTCTCCCTGGCCGCTCTGCTTCCACAGGAAATATGGAAAGTAGCAAGTGGAGCCTGGGGCCTGGCCTGGACTGAGCAAGGGGTGGGGGGCCGCCGGCGGGGCGAGTCCCCCCTGGAGCCCTGCCCCGGGCGCTGGTGGCAGCCGGAGGCACCGGCATAGGGCTCTATAGATAGTCAGTTTATACATTTGCTTGGAGTTTACACTAATCTATATTTAAGGTATATGATAATTTAGGTTGACATAGTGGGATAGAAATTTTTTCTTTAGAAATTGTCCATACATTATTCATGCAGGAAATAGTGACCTGACACAAGACACCTGACCTCAACTTCGCACCATGGTGAGAGGTAACCAGGATAAACTGCACTTTACTGTGAAAACTGACACCCACTTCCATCCTGCCAGGGTCTTGCGTCGTTTGCCTCATTGTCAAGGGGACTTTACTTTCCCTGTTCACATCACAAGGATGTGGCGAGGATCAGGTATATGGAAGTGTGTTGGGATCTGTAAGAGACACACTCCAGCCAGCCAGCCATCTGTCCATCCATCCGTCTGTCTATTTATTGTCTTTACTGAGCTTTCATTCACGCTCACGCATGCAGATGCTCACAGAGCCCCGAAATCAGTGTCCCTCTTTTGTCAGACTAATAAATGGAACTTGAAGAGGTTAAGAGGTTTCCCCAAGGTTATGCAGCTGCCAGGCAGGTGCCGGCATGACCATGTGTTGTGACAGGCACTGGATGGTGACTTCGGGTGTGTTAAAAGAAGGCCCCTTGTGGGTTGGGAAGGGGCAGGGATGGGCAGGCTTCTTCACTGCCCTGCAGCTTTCTCCCTAATGCACGAACCTCATTTGAGCTGTTCTGCTCCACTGCACACAGCCCAGAGGGCCGTGAATAATCCGGGAGGAGCTGGGACCTCTGGGGGAAGCAAAGGGTCGGCTTTTGGGGGAGACGGGCCGTATCAGCTGGGAGTACTGTTAAGTGAGGCCTGGGAAATGAGTCCCATTTTTAAAATGTCATTTCATAAACTCACCCTGGAAGCAAATGCATTCTCTGCTGTGCGAGGAGCTCCACGTGGACTCAGAGCAAAGCAAACGGTGGTGATGCTGGTGATAATGACCATTGACATTTATTGCTATTTTGGGCCAGACTTTATGCAGCATCCCAAAATAGGTATTAGTGCCAATTTTACAAAAAAGAAATGGGCTACATATTAAAAAATACATAAAAGTGGAGGTTGAGTGGGGGCCCTATCAGGAATAAATGTGTTTGTTTTTAATGTGCCAGAACATAATTAATATTAAATGACGTGTAAACTAACTAACTAGGAAAATGTGGCTGTAGCCAGCCACAATCTACTCTTTTCCATCCAAGAGCAACAGCTCACTTCTGAAATTCATCAAAGTTCAGTTTGAACACAGAAGAGAGAAACTGGAGGCAAGCATAACTTCAATATTTTCAGCATTACTTTTTGTTACTTTGACATTTCATGTTGCCCTTTTTATATTTTGGGGAGCTGTATTTCCTAAAATATTCTCCCTTAAGAAGTCTTATCAGGGTTCTCCCAAGAAGAAGAACCAATAGGATTTACGTGCGCTACCCACGTCATCTCTCTCGATCTACAGCATCTCTATGTTTATCCTTCATCACTATCTGTATATGTGGATCATGCCTCTCTCCTGCAGGCTGGAGACCCAGGAGACGTCATGCTGCAGCTTGAGTCCGAAGGTCAAGGTTGTCTGCCATCAGAATCCCCTTTCTCAGGGAGGTCAGTCTCATCTCTACTAAGACCTTCAACTGACTGCATGAAGTCAGTGACTTCATGTGACTGCTCATCACACTGGAAAGCCTTGTCTGCTTTATTCAAAGTCTAATGATCTAAATGTTAATCACATCTAGAACATACCTTCGCAGAGAAATCTAGAACGTTTGACTAAATAGGCCTAGCCAAGTTGGCACAAAATTAACCATCACAAGTGTCACTCATTTAAAAAAATATATATTTGGTTTTTAAAATATTCTTGAACAAAAGGATCCTGCATCTAGTCAAACATTTATTATTTTTTTAATTTATTTATGATAGTCACAGAGAGAGAGAGAGAGAGAGAGAGAGAGAGGCAGAGACACAGGCAGAGGGAGAAGCAGGCACCGGGAGCCCGACGTGGGATTCGATAAATAAATAAATAAATAAATAAATAAATAAATATTTAAGAAAAAAAGAAATCATGGTGAATTTTCATAGGTGTGAAAATGCCACAAGTAAGAAAATGTCTTTTCTTCTAAAAGATTTTATTTATTTGAGAGACAGCCAGAGTGAGCGAGCGAGCAAGAGAGAGCATGGGGAAGGGCATGGAGAAGGACAAGCAGACTCCCTGCTGAGGGCAGAGTCTGACCTCAATCCAAGACCCTGAGACCATGACCTGAGCTGAAACCAAGAGTCAGACAATCACCCAGGAGCCCTGGAAAATGCCTTTTTTATTTGAGATGCGACTGATGGTTTTCCAGGTGAAATGACGTGTTTAAGGTTTTCTTTGAAATTACTCCAGCAAAAAGAAAACTGAAGATCAGTAAAACAAGTATGGCAAAATGCTAATGATTGCCAAAGCTGGGTGACATATATGAAGTCCACTGCTCTATTCTGTGTATGTGTAGATGCTTTCATCAATAAAAGTATACAATAAATAAACCTATTAAATATTAAGAATTTGCATGTTTACATATATAAATATAAATAAGCCTTTTAAAACATTATGATTTTCCATATAAAAAAATCTTACATAACAATTTGAATTTGTGTTGGTAAAACTGTATTGCTGAAATTCTTCTCAGCATCCTCCAAGTGCACCTTATACTTTCTCAGTATCCAAGATAAAAGTCGTCTGCTTCCTCAGCTGTTACATTAATAAGCCAGCTGTTCCTTCTGCATTCCCATCTCTGCTCTAGGACCGAAGTCTCTACAGGGCAGAATTTCAGTGACGCACCCTAACACCTCTAACACTAATATTTGTTGAATGAATAATTGTTTTTCTTGCCAGAAAATACTGAGTCGTGAATAGTCATTTCATAAATTTGAACGACGCTTCCATTCAACAATGGAATGATGAGCCAGTGCAACTTTTCAGTAATTAATGCATGAGTACAGCATTAGTTTTGCATCTTTTCAGAATTTCTTTTTTATAGTCCATACATTTTACAAGCCTGATAATACAGTATGGTCGCACATTAAGATTACTGGCAGGTTACAAAAGATTCACATTAAGTCGTCGCAAAAGCATATTCATGAAACTCCGCAGAAAATATTCAAAAATGTCTTGCACTTTTCTCAAGTACAACCTGACACGGGCACAGTTCGGTAGCGCGAGGCCGCCCGGGGGTCCGGCCGGGGGGGGGGGGTCCACTCCTTGGGACTCGCGTCCTCCAGAACACGGTGTTTTGTCAGGAAACCCTGGGCGTGGGTTACAGTCTGCAAAGCCCAAATCAACATCTGACGGAAACTGGCTTCTGAGCAACAGAAACGGTTTTTGAAGAACAGAATTCCTTACTGGTCGCTTCCGGGGCCCCGGAGCCCACGAAAATGGCTTTTAGTGACTTAGGGCGGGTCACGGGGTTAACGGCCTCCTCGGGCGAGGGCGCCACGTAGATCCGTGAGAGGAAAGATAGTCTTCGAGCTGGGTTCTCCGCTTCCCAGGCAGGGCTGGAGGATTCGCAGGCCGGAAAGTGTCGACCTTGCAAGATAAAACGGTTATTCTACCGGCGAATCGGGTTTCCCCAGGAGCAGCAGAGGCGCTGCAGCCTGGAAGCGGCGGGCGGGAAACGCTTTTATATGGAGGGGGGTGGGCGGGGCTGTATGGAAGGAAAGCCCATTGGAGGGCGGCGGCGGCTTCTCACTGGCTGAGTGCGGCGGCGGCTTCTCATTGGCTGCCGGTGATGGCGGCGGCTTCTCATTGGCTGCCGGTGATGGCGGCGGCTTCTCATTGGCTGCCGGTGATGGCGGCGGCTTCTCACTGGCTGAGCGTGGCGGCGGCCCGCCCGGAAGTCTTGGCGCTTCCTGCCGCCCTGGGCCGGGTGAGGCCGGTTTCCGCTTGAGGCTGTCCCGACGGCAGTTCCCGCGAGGTCTCCTCGGCTCGGCTCCGGCTCGGCTCCGGCTCCGGCTCCGGGGCAGCAGCAGGGGAGGCGCGGAGGCCCCGTGGAGCCCTGGCTTCCGGCCGGGCGGCGGAGCAACTCCGAGTCCTCGCCGCGGGGCGGGCAGGGGGAGCACGCGGCCTCCGCCTCGAGCTGTGCGGGTGGAGGCACCTGGGCCCCGAGCCCAAGGCGCGCCCGTCCCGCGGCCCCGTCTGCCTCCGGCCGGCCTCCCGGACGCCCCCTGTGCCCGCCCGTGGCCTCCGCGGGAGCCCTCCCCGGCGCAGCGGCCCTCGGGGCCCCACGAGGACGAGGACGAGGACGGCGGCGCGGCTCCGGCACGTCTTGCCCCCGCGTGGCCCCGCGTGTCCGTGTGGCGGTGTCGGCCGCCGCCGCCTGCAGCTGGGACGAAGCCGCCCGTACCTCGACGCTCCTCGGCGGCCGCGGCTCCCCGTGGGTCGGGCCGTGGCTGCTGCGTCGTGTTCCGCGTCCCTGTCGGGCGGCCCGTGTCCTCGCCGCGAAGCACGGGCCTGGGGCGGGGGCGAGGGCGGGGGCGGGCGCGTCGCCGGGATCAGCGCCCTCAGGACCCCGAGCGCCCGGCGAGGCCCGCGCCTGCAGCCCCGGGAGTGGGGCCGGAGCCGGGCCCGTCGGGGGAAGCCCTGGCCTCGGCCTCGGGGGCGCAGGGGTGAGGCCCCGCCGTGCAGCCCGCCCCGCCCCGCGGCTCCCTGCGCCCCACCCGGCCGAGGGCGGCGCTTGTCCCCTTGGCTGCGCCGCCGCCGCCGCCGCCGCCGAAGCCTCCCCCGGGGCTGGAGGCCGCGTGCCCAGCGCCGACCACGCCGGGCCGCCTGCGGGGGGCCGGGGCCAGCCTGAGCCGCCGGAAGGGCCCCGCCCCCGCCCCCGCCCCCGCCCCCGCCCCCGCGTGCGCCTGCCCAGGGCCTGACCGGTCGCCGCAGACCTGGGGCCGAGGCCGGACACGGATCCCTGAGAGGCCCCGTCGGCCGCCCCGGCCCCCGCGGTGTCCCCGAGCTGCCCGGCCTCCCCCAGCGCCCGGGGCGTGCCCGGACCGTCCTCCCGCCCCGCCCTCGGGACCCTCCCGGGAGCCCGGAGTTCTCCGGAGGACACGCGGCCGCTCGCCCAGACCCGGTGCGCGCTGGTCGCCGCAGGTGCCCCCCCCGTGCCCGGCAGCCCGACGCCACGCGGGCCCCTGGACGTTCCCTCCGCCCCTCGTCCTGCGGGCCGCGGTGTCCCTCGGTCGGCGCGGGCTCCGCTCACCGCGGGTGCCTGGGGCCCGTGTGCCGGCGTCGCGGAGCCCCTGCCTGCTGGGAGCGCGGCTCTGGCGCCGGCAGGGGTCGAGAGCGAGGGCAGCCGCGGGGGGCTCGGCGGCTCTGCGGCGGCTTCGTTCCAGCGACGAGGACGCAGCCCGCAGCGCAGACGCCGCCTTGGGGAGCGACGAGTCGGGGTCCCCCGTGGGTGCCGTGGGGGGCGCGAGCGGCCGCGTCTGGGTCCCGCCGGCTTGCTGCGGAGGCGCCTCCACCCCGGGGCGCCGCGCTCTGGGGCCCTCGTGCCCGCGGCCGCCGAGTGCTCCGCCGCCCCGTCCCGCTGAGGCCCGCGCAGGCCCCGCCCAGTCCTGTGCTCTGCCGGCGGCGGCCCGTGTCCGTCCTGACGCCCGCCCCGCGAGGGCCGCCCTGGGGACCCCGGGCCCGAGGCCGCCCTGGTGGATGAGGCCTCTTGGGATACGAACAAGATTCAGCCTCTGCGGAGGGCGTAAGTGGTTTTTCTGTTGAAACACGGAGCCCCTGCGGTAGCGCGTGCCCCGAGACTCCCCGCCCTTTGCTCCGCGTGCGCGGCGGGCGCTGCTGGGGCCTGCGGTCGCGCCCGCCGCTCCGTGCTGGCTGCGTGTTTCCAGAAGGGTGAGCCTCCGTTCACATTCGATTGCCTTTTCTGGGTCCCACACGGTTCTCCTTGTCCTTACTCCCACCCCGGGATTGTGTTTATTTCCTAGACAAAGTCACTTGTATCTTTGTTTCTCTGGTTCCCGCCGAGGTTAGGAGCCCTGCCTTCCCTGCCCAGAGCACGTGGTCAGGATTTTTTTCCCCTGGCGAAACGCCTTTTGGAGTTGTTTTCTTTTCTTTCTTTCTTTCTTTCTTTCTTTCTTTCTTTCTTTCTTTCTTTCTTTCTTTCTTTCTTTTTTTTTAGATCTGAAGCATTAAAAATGTAGTTATTTCAGCTTGAGAGTGGGGAGAGATCACAGATTGACTTTTAAGTTACTCTGAGAAAAGTGATGATTTGTCTCAATAGTTAGATAAGCCCTTACCATACAAATAAAGATGCGGTGATCTTTCATGCCACCCCTTCTTTCCTAAAGAAGAGACCCAGCCTCTTCTGTGGCCACTCACCCAGGGGTGATGCATGTTCCTCCTGAACTGTCTGTGGAAGTTTTGTACTTCTGGTTTGGCAGGTAAAGATCTGTTACATTTGAGCCACCCAGAACCTGGATTCCTTGCTAAGGTACCAGCAATATATCTTACTTACTTATTTATTTAAATATTTAATTTATTTATTCATGAGAAAGAGAGAGAGAGGCAGAGACACAGGCAGAGGGAGACACAGGCTCCATGCAGGGAGCTCGATGTGGGACTCGATCCCGGGTCTCCAGGATCAGGCCCTGGGCTGAAGGTGGCGCTAAACCGCTGAGCCCACCCAGGCTGCCCAACATATCATATTTAGATAGAAAATTTCAGAGAAAGAAAATGTTCAAGTGCCCAAAGTTAGTAAAAATGAAATATGGTATGCTAATATTGCTAATATTTCCATATACACAAAAGATATTTTTCCTTTGTACGTTTGTTTCCTTTCTTGTGTTTGATGGCTTATGGTATGATTTACACATACATCCCTCCCCCTGAGTCTCACACTTCCTGAAACAGATAGGACACATGCAGCATCACCCTTGTGGGGAGAGGTGGCTGCTCTTTGACTAGCCGTTGGCTCTCAGGGATGGACATCAAGGGTTTCTGACTCTGCCCTGTGTGACTCTCACCCACATGGCACTTTGGTTATAGAATTGTCTGAAAAATGGAAGGAATAGATATAGAATACTTTATCCAACCAGAAAATTGACTTGATAATTAAAGATAAATTCAACAAGATTTGAAATGAAATGTTTTTTGAAAACCTCTGAGGCCCCAATTCTGCTATTATCATAACCACTGACAGGAGATAGATTTGGAAAATGTCATACAGTACCCGAATAAGCAAGTCTCCTTCAGAAAACAGTTCTAGATTGACCTGTGGAGAGGCATGCTCACTTCCTCCTGGATTCATGGGTCGGTCAGCTGGGCAGTCTGCAATGCTGTCCTTTAGGGTGGCTGAGGAAGAGAAAATGTTTAATGTTCCTGTTTGGCTTAGCTCTTTTTTTGGTATATTTTTTTATTGGAGTTTGATTTGCCAACATATAGCATAACATCCACTGCTCATCCCATCAAGTGCCCCCCCTCAGATCCCATCACTCAGTCACCCCGTCCCCCCCCCCCACCTCCCCTTCCACTACCCCTGTTTGCTTCCCAGAGTTAGGAGTCTCTCATGTTCCATCACCCTATCTGATATTTCTCACTCATTTTCTCCCCTTTCCCCTATAATCCCTTTCACTGTTTTTTATATTCCCCGTATGAGTGGAACCATATGATAATTGTCCTCCGATTGACTCACTTCACTCAGCATCATACCCTCCAGTTCCGTCCACATTGAAGCAGATAGTGGGTATTCATCCTTCTAATGGCTGAGGAATATCCCATTGTATACATAGACCACATTTCCTTTGTCCATTCTTCTTTCGATGGACACCGAGGCTCCTTCCACAGTTTGGCTATTGTGGACATTACTGCTAGAAACATTGGGGTGCAGGTGTCCCGGCATTTCACTGCATCTGTATCTTTGGGGTAAATCCCCAGCAGTGCAATTGCTGGGTCGTAGGGCAGGTCTATTTTTAACTCTTTGAGGAACCTCCACACAGTTTTCCAGAGTGGCTGCACCAGTTCACATTCCCACCAACAGTGCAAGAGGGTACCCCTTTCTCCACATCCTCTCCAACATTTGTGGTTTCCTGTCTTGTTGATTTTCCCCATTCTCACGGGTGTGAAGTGGTATCTCATTGTGGTTTTGATTTGTATTTCCCTGATGGCAAGTGATGTGGAGCATTTTCTCATGTGCTTGTTGGCCATGTGTGTGTCTTTGGTGAAATTTCTGTTCATGTCTCCTGCCCATTTCATGATTGGATTGGTTGTTTCTTGGGTTTTGAGTTTAACAAGTTCTTTATAGATCTTGGATATGAGCCCTTTGTCTGATTATGTCATTTGCAAATATCTTCTCCCATTCTGTAGATTGTCTTTTGGTTTTGTTGACTGTTTCTTTTGCTGTGCAGAAGCTTTTCATATTGATTAAGTTCCAATAATTCATTTTTGCTTTTGTTTCCTTTGCCTTCATAATTGTATCTTGCAAGAAGTTGCTGTGGCCAAGTTCAAAAAGGGTGTTGCCTGTGTTCTCCTCTAGGATTTTGATGGAATCGTGTCTCACATTTAGGTCTTTCATCCATTTTGAGTTTATATTTGTGTCTGGTGCAAGAGAGTGGTCTAGTTTCATTACTCTGCGTGTGGATGTCCAATTTTCCCAGCACCATTTATTGAAGAGACTGTCCTTCTTCCAGTGGATGGTCTTTCCTGTTTTGTCGAATATTAGTTGACCATAGAGTTGAGGGCCCATTTCTGAGTTCTCTATTCTGTTCCATTGATCTGTGTGTCTGTTTTTGTGCCAGTACCACACTGTCTTGATGACCACAGCTTTGTAGTACAACCTGAAATCTGGCATTGTGATGCCCCCAGATATGGTTTTCTTTTTCAATATTCCCCTGGCTATTCGGGGTCTTTTCTGATTCCACACAAATCTTAAGATTACTTGTTCTAATTCTCTGAAGAAAGTCCATGGCATTTTGATAGGGATTGCATTGAATGTGAAAATTTCCCTGGATAGCATAGACATTTTCACCATATTAATTCTTCCAATCCATGAACATGGAATATTTTTCCATCTCTTTGTGTCTTCCTCAATTTCTTTAAGTGTTCTGTAGTTTTTAGGGTATAGATCCTTCACCTCTTTGGTTAGGTTTATTCCTAGGTATCTTACGCTTTTGGGTGCAATTGTAAATGGGGTTGACTCCTTAATTGCTGTTTCTTCAGTCTCATTGTTAGTGTATAGAAATGCCACTGATTTCCGGGCATTGATTTTGTATCCTGCCACTTTGCCAAATTGCTGTATGAGTTCTGGCAACCTTGGGGTGGAGTCTTTTGGGTTTTCTATGTACAGTATCATGTCATCTGCTAAGAGGGAGAGTTTGACGACTTCTTTGCCAATTTGAATGCCTTTTATTTCTTTTTGTTGCCTGATTGCTGAGGCTAGGACTTCTAGTACTATGTCGAATAGCAGTGGTGAGAGTGGACATCCCTGTTGTGTTCCTGATCTTAGGGGAAAGGCTCCCAGTGTTTCCCCATTGAGAATGATATTTGCTGTGGGCTTTTCATAGATGGCTTTTAAGATGCTGAGGAATGTTCCCTCTATCCCTACACTCTGAAGAGTTTTGATCAGGAATGGATGCTGTATTTTGTCAAATGTTTTCTCTGCATCTATTGAGAGGATCATATGGTTCTTGTTTTTTCTCTTGTTGATATGATCTATCACATTGATTGCTTTCCGAGTGTTGAACCAGCCTTGCATCCTGGGGATAAATCCCACTTGGTCATGGTGAATTATCTTCTTAATGTACTGTGAGAGGACTCAGGCCCCCAGCTCTGCCCAGACCAGGGCCGGGACCTGCTGAGGATCAAGGTGTTCCTCACGAAAGCAGTTCACAGCACACGACTGGTAGACAGCTGCTCTCCAGGGCAGCCCAGGTCCCATGTGTGCCCCTTACCTTGGGCCATCCTGGGCAGAGGGTCAGAGCGAGGGCAAGGGTCTGAGGTCTCTAACACTGTCAGTGGCCTGCAGCACAGCCCAGTGGGTGGGGACAGGCCCGAACTAGCGACACGTGGGCAGACTGCCTGGAGACAATGGCAGAGGCAAGCAGAGGACCTATTCAGGGTCTTCGAGGGCTGACAGGCCTGCAAAGGACCCCTGCCTCCCTCCCCGCAAAGGATCCCAGCCCCTGTGGGATTCACGTAGCCTAAAATTAACCATTTTAAACTGAGAAACCACCACCTCTCTCTCCATCCAAGATACTGGATCCACACCCCCAAAAGGAAAGCCGGTGCCCATTTAGCGGCCCTCCCCGATGCCCTGACCCCAGCCCCTGGGGTCACAGTGGACCCCTGCTTGGACAGTCCACAGCACTGCTGTACGAGACTCCACAGGTGCTGCTGCTTTGCAGTTACCCCTGCAGCTGGGTAATTTCATAGTTCTCAGTGTATTTTCAAGGTTGACTAGACCCGTTTCATCTTTGAGTTTCTTTTCGAGCAGCTGTAACCATCTGTCCCGTGTTGTTCAGGCCCAGAGTCTTCCTTGGGCTGTCTTCCTGTGCGGCTGCTTACTAGCTATGGAGGGGATGTGCTCAGCTGCATCACTCAGTTTACTGCGTACAAGTCCCAAGCACAGGAATGGGTTAGGACTAGCTCTCAGCAATGACACAGTGGATTAGCAGGTAGGAAACAGAAGAGTAGACTGTGCCCGTTACATGGTAAGGAAGTTTAGGAGAAAAAGTGCTCTGGGAGATTATAAGAAATAGCCCAGTTCATAGCTTCAGAAAAATGAGCCCTTTGTTCTGAGCCAAAGCTCTGGAAGATGGAGGAACATTTAATTTATCACAAGAAATGATAAAGTAAAGGAAGGAAAGAAGTTAGACCATCTGCTAGGACCTCTCCTCTGCACCTGCCATTCTGTGAGCCTGGTGGGAAGCCCGTGCCCATCTCCTTCCACAGAGAGCAGAGCCCAGGGTCCATATGACAGGCTGGGCAGAGAGACACACCTGCAGTCTGGGTCACCTATTGTACCTGAGCTGAGCGTGAGGCCTTCTTCCTGTGTCCGGGACCCAAACACTGCGGTGCCGCTTCTGCCTCACAGAAGGTCAACGCTTAGAGCTTGTGGGCAAGCTCCTCTCGTAGCTTGATCTGGAGCCACGCGGCCGCTTACCTGCAAAGCAGCTCTTCACCTTCAGGTAGCCCACGACCAGCCTGAGGATGCAGAGCTTGTCAAGCCGGGCTGCACGTCCTCGGGGTAGGGCAGCAAGGTGGTCAGTTTGCTCAGCTCTGGATTCCAACGGTCCGGTGCTGCTTCAAAGGGTTGCATTTGGCTCCCTCTGGAGGCTGTGGCTCAGGACTTGGCAGGGAGAGAGCAGCAATCATTCTCTACCTCCCTCTGTACCTTCACCGGAGTCACCCGCAGGGCCCCCAGGCCATGCCGGACGCCATCTGGCCCCAGGTCCTGGTGCTTGGAGGCAGGGACCCTTGTCCTTCAGGTTCGGGTTCTGTCCTCACTGCCCTCCTGGCCGGCGGGCCCTATTCATACTGTGCACATGCGAGACCTGGTGGCCCTCAAGGCACTAGGGGCCCAGGACTGGTCATCCCCTCCCAACTTTCTGGTAGCCTGACATGTTTGCAACCATTTTTTAAAAAGATTTTATTTACTTATTCATGAGAGACACAGAGGCAGAGACACAGGGAGAGCGAGAAGCAGGCTCCCTGCGGGGAGCCCAACGTGGGACTCGATCCCAGGATCCCGGGGTCACGCCCAGGGCCGAAGAAGGCCAGTGCCCAACTGCTGAGCCACCCAGGGGCCCCAATATCCACACATAAATTTTAAATGAGTAAATCTCCATACTACAATTAACACTGAAAAAGCTGAAGCTCCATTTAAGAAATTATAGTTAAGAATTGAGCCTACACACAGACACAAACACACACACACATTAACATACATCTACATGTATACTCTCTTTCTCTGCATGCACACACCCATGCACACCCCAGACCAATGTACATCATAATTACATTGTTAAAAACCAGGGATGGGGAGAGCCAAAGGAAAAAAGACCCATTTCATACAGACAAATAAAGACAGAATAAATGACTTCTCGTCAGAAAAAATGCAAACCAAAGCACAACAGGGTGATATCTTTAATGTTCCAAAAGAAGGGAGCTGTTAACCCAGAATCTCGTATCTGGAGAAATGATCCTTCAAAATGAGGGCAAATTAAAGAAATTTTCAGACAAAAATTCAAAGATTGTATCTCCAGAAGATTTGAGCTACAAAAATACTAAAGAAATTTCTTCAAGCTGAAGAAAAATGGCATTAGGTAGAAATGTGGATCTCCACGAATGAATGAACAATGTTGTAGACAACAAAAAATTTAATGATTTTATTTAAATGGTAATTGTGTAAATAAAAACAGTATTGCATCATGGGGCTTGCAACATATGTAGAAGTAGAATTTGTGAAAACAATAACACAAAGGATGGGAAGTGGAATTACATTGTTGTGAGGTGCTTATGTCGTCCATGAAGTAGTACAATATTATTTGAAAGTAGACAGTAATAAGTTAAGATGTGCATTTTATGCCTTATGGCAACCACTGAAAAAATAAAACAGAAGTACAGCTAATCTGTACTTATTAGAGGAGAAACATGAGATACTAAAGAAGAATGAAATCCAAAGGTAGTAAGGAAAAGAGGAAAAATAACAAAGATGGAACAAAGAAAAAACAGCGAGATGGCAGACTTAACCCTATTGATAGTGACAAAAATGTAAACAGAGGATATCAGACTGACCTGATATATGGTGTCTGGAAGAAACCCAATTAAAAGGTAAAGACACAGATTAAAGTGAAAAGATTGGAAAAAGACATACTATGTACACACTAGACATAGGAAATCTGGAGGTGCTGACAAAGAAGACTCACCAAAGAGAAAGATATTTTCATAATATTAAAAAGGTCATACCAATCATATATGCATTTAATAACAGAGTTTCAAATATGTGAAGCAAGAACTGACGTAACTGCCAGGAGAGACAGGCGAATCCATTAACTAGAGTTGGGGACTTCTGCGCTATTCTCTCAGTAACTAATAGGACAGATTGCTAGAAAATCAAGGACATACAAGACATGAACGCTATCCTCTAACTTGGTATGATTGACATTTATAAAACAGTGTACCCAACGACTGCAGAATATAGATTCTTTTCATGCACATGCAAAAATTCACCACGGGAGACCATAAAACAAGCCTTAGTACATTTAAATAGATTCAAATCATTTAATCATCATAGAGTATATTCTCAGACCACAATATTTGTGAATCAATAATTAAAACATCTGAAAAGTCCTCAAATATATGAAAATCAATACATTTTAAAATAACTCATGGGCCAAAGAAATCACAGGGAAAATAAAAACATTTCTAAGTGGTAATGAAAGACAACATGCCAAAATTTGTGGGGTACAGTTAAAAGATGATTGTGTAGAAGGAAGATTATAATCTTATATAAGTAAAGGAGGAAAAAAAAAATAAGTAAAGGAGGAAGTTTTACAGTCCGTGATCTGGGTTGCCTCCTTAAGAAGCTAGAAACACAAGAATAAACTAAGCCCAAAGCATGTAGAAGGAAAGGAAATAATCAAGTTAAAGCAGAACAATAAAACAGAAAATGGAGGAGCTAAATGAACCAAAAACTGAAAATATCAACAAAATTGTTAATCATCCAGCTAGAGTAATCAGTTCCCGCCAAAAAGAAAATGCAAATTACCAACAGCAAGGAAAAAAGGGAGATAGTTCTAGATCCTACAGACATTGAGAGGAGAAAATCTTTGTGACCCTGCAATATGCAAAGATGCCTTAGATGGGACACCAAAATCACTAACAGTAGCAGAAAAAGATTGATAAACTGGACTTCACCAAAATTAAAAAACCGAAAAGGCAAGCCACAGAATGGGAAACAATACCTGCAGTACATGTAGCTGAGACAGGAATTGTATCCAGAATACATGAAGGACTTTCACTAACCAATTAGAAATGGGCAAATAATTTGAATAGATACCTCATTAAAGAAAATATGCGGGGATCCCTGGGTGGCTCAGCGGTTTAGCGCCTGCCTTTGGCCCAGGGCGCGATCCTGGAGTCCCGGGATCGAGTCCTGCATCGGGCTCTCGGCATGGAGCCTGCTTCTCCCTCCTCCTGTGTCTCTGCCTCTCTCTCTCTTTCTCTCTCTCTCTTCTCTCTATGTCTATCATAAATAAATAAATAAATCTTTAAAAAAAAAGAAAATATGCTAATGACCAAAAAGCATGTAAGATCATAGGCACCATCATAATTCATCAGAAAATGCAAATTAAAGTAAATTACTTGTACACATACATTAAAATGGCCAAAATTCAGAAGATTGACACCCAAGTGTTGGAGGGGATTTAGAGTAACTGGAATTGCCATTAGTGGAAAACTTTGTTTCTTTTTTTTTTTTTAAACTTTCAGTTTCTTAAAATGTTAAACATGACCTAGTAATTCCATTCCTGTCTACCCACTGGAGTGAAATGAAAACATGTGTCTGCTGGGGACTATTTATAGCACTTTATTCATAATGGCCCCAAATGGGACAAGCCAGCCAAGTGGGTGAGGAGAGGCTCAATAGCTCAGCCCCCACCCCCACCCTGTAAGGCTCCTTGGAGCCTGCTAACCGGGGGACCCTGTCCCACGAGGTCTGCCCTGGTCTTCTCCAGCCGGATCCCAGCCCCTTTGAACAAGCCACAGAGAGGGGCTGGGTCTCTGTTGGGCAGCCCCCTCACCACCCAGCTTTGGTGACTTGGCCTCAACCCAGAGGATAACAGAAGTCTCCACCTCTTAGGTTGCCTGGGGATCAATGATAACACAGATGCCATGGTGCAGAACCTGTGCCATCCTTGTGTGGTTTGCTGACAATGTTAGTTTGTGTGTCCCATCACTGTATTATGTGGAAATGTGGACGATTTCATTTTACATTTAAAAAAATTAGGGCACTGGAGGATGTAACTAAGTTCAAAGGACTTTGGGTAGATTCGTTTGTTAAATCTTCACAAACTGCTTTGAAACAGAGCCCTGAGGAGGTTTGTAGGGCCACCAACACCTGGATTTGAATCAGCAGAACAAAATGGGCAAATTGGTATATGCTGATGTTTTTTACTCTTGGAAAAAAAAAAAGAAATACAATTTTCAGTATATATAACACTCTTAGGGACCCCTCACCCCATTTTATTTTATTTTATTTTATTTATTTTTTTATAATAAATTTATTTTTTATTGGTGTTCAATTTACCAGCATACAGAATAACATCCAGTGCTTAAACATCTTTTTCAATTAACCAGTGATGACTGGTTTCCGTACCCTGGAAAAATAACTTCTGATGAGCTGGTTCTGGGATACCTATGCCCCTACCAGGAAGTTTTATGATATATATATATTTGTGGTAAAATACACACACCATAAATGTTACCATTTTAACCATTCAGTGGCATTAAGTACACTCCGGATGCTGTATAACCATCACCGCTATCGGGTTCCAGAACTTTTCCATCAGGCCAGGGAAACCCTTCACCTGGTAACAGTCGCCTCCCCTCTCCCACTCCCTTGCAATTACTCATCTACTTTCTGGATTAGCTATTCTGGACATTTCACACATGGTGTCATGGGCCATTTGCCGTTTTGTACATGGCCTCGATCGCGGCACTTTACGCAGAATTAGGATCGGTACTTCTAGAGGCTTTGGAAATTTCTCACAAACCTGCCTCCAGGTGCTGGGAAGGAACCCTGTGCCCCTGGAGGCTGCTCCGGGTCTCCGCGTCCCTGGGGAAGTGCTCTGAGCCTGTGGATGCCGGCCAGGCTCTGCGGGGTCCCCCGGGGTCTGCCGGGTTCCCGGGCTCTGCGGGTCTCCCAGGCTCTGCGGGTTAGGGACACCTCCCGGCAGGGTGTACCCCGCTCCTCGGTGGTTAGGGACACTCCCGGCAGGGTGTTCCCCGCTCCTCAGTGGTTAGGGACACTCCCGGCAGGGTGTACCCCAGCTCCTCGGTGGTTAGGGACACTCCCGCAGGGTGTACCCCGCTCCTCGGTGGTTAGGGACACCGCCTGGCAGGGTGTACCCCGCTCCTCGGTGGTTAGGGACACTCCCGCAGGGTGTACCTCAGCTCCTCGGTGGTTAGGGACACTCCCGGCAGGGTGTACCCCGCTCCTCGGTGGTTAGGGACACTCGCAGGGTGTACCCCAGCTCCTCGGTGGTTAGGGACACTCCCGCAGGGTGTACCCCAGCTCCTTGGTGGTTAGGGACACCGCCTGGCAGGGTGTACCCCGCTCCTCGGTGGTTAGGGACACTCCCGCAGGGTGTACCCCGCTCCTCGGTGGTTAGGGACACCGCCTGGCAGGGTGTACCCCGCTCCTCGGTGGTTAGGGACACTCCCGCAGGGTGTACCCCAGCTCCTCGGTGGTTAGGGACACCGCCTGGCAGGGTGTACCCCGCTCCTCGGTGGTTAGGGACACCGCCTGGCAGGGTGTACCCCGCTCCTCGGTGGTTAGGGACACTCCCGCAGGGTGTACCCCGCTCCTCGGTGGTTAGGGACACCGCCTGGCAGGGTGTACCCCGCTCCTCGGTGGTTAGGGACACTCCCGCAGGGTGTACCCCAGCTCCTCGGTGGTTAGGGACACCGCCTGGCAGGGTGTACCCCGCTCCTCGGTGGTTAGGGACACTCCCGCAGGGTGTACCCCAGCTCCTTGGTGGTTAGGGACACCGCCTGGCAGGGTGTACCTCGCTCCTCGGTGGTTAGGGACACCGCCCGGCAGGGTGTACCCTAGCCCCTCGGTGGTTAGGAACACCGCCCGGCAGGGTGTATCCCGCTCTTCGGTGGTTAGGGACACTCCCGCAGGGTGTACCCCGCTCCTCGGTGGTTAGGGACACCGCCCGGCAGGGTGTACCCCAGCCCCTCGGTGGTTAGGGACACTCCCGCAGGGTGTACCCCAGCCCCTCGGTGGTTAGGGACACCGCCCGGCAGGGTGTATCCCGCTCTTCGGTGGCTGCTGGTGGAGCTGGGAGCGCCCAAGCGGGGGCCTGTGCGAGTGCGTGTTCGTGTTTGTGTGCCCAAGAGCCGCTCTGCCATTGTGCCCACTGCGTGTGTGATGCTCCAGGTGCTTCAGGCTCCTGAAGAGTAGGCTTCGCACCCCTCAGGTATGGGGATGACGTAGGAGTGCTTTTATTTTAACTGATCATAGAATGAAAATAATCAAGGGCACTTAAAGAACACCAGTAATACGATACATTAGTGACCGACTGTATATGCTCCAGGAGGCATGATAGGCATCTCGGTGTTTTCCTTTGCACATCAGACCCCTTCCTTGAGTTTAATGAAGTTGATTCGAGGAGTGGAGGCAGAAACACGGGGCCCAGTCCTGAGAGCAGCTTACTCCCAAGTGTTTGCAGACGTCAGAAGAGCACCCGGCCAACTGTGAGCTGCAGTCGGAGGGGTCTAGGGCCCGGGCTGAACGTGGAGGAAGGGAAGCGTTTCCTGCCCATCCCCCCAGCAGCGCCTTTGCAGTCCCTCCACAGCCATAGGTGGAGACCCCCCTGACAAGTAAGAGAGCCATGGTGGTGCCACAGAGACCACGCTCCTTCCTGGGTTCCTCTCCCTCTTCCTTCTCTTCCCGGGTGATGCAGAGGCCAGGCCGTTTCCAACAAAATCTGGGAATGCATTTCATAGCCTGGGACTTAAGGGCCAGTGCTGCAGGTTCAGGGATCCATGCGCTACAGCCTCTTTATCTTTAATGTAATGGGGGCTGAAAAAGTGGTCTCTGAGTCTTTTACAATCTTTTCTCAAAAAAAGACTTTTAAGACTTCTGCTAATTCAGTGGCATCTTTATTCCTAGAATCACTTGAGTTTCAATGGTATTGCCTAATTTCCCTGTCCATGGTGTCCTCTAGTGTTTTTTCTCTGCATATTTTTAAAAAACAGATGATGTGGATAATGTGAGTATTAAACTGGACCCTTTGGACTTTACAACAAGGAAAACTTGGTAATAATTAATTGGATAAAGGGTATAGGCTTATACCGTATAGGCTTCCTAAAAGAACCAGGGAGTGTGTTTCATTGTATGATTGGACATGCTCTGCTCACTGTTAGCAAGGGCACTGGGTCTCGGTGCCTAGCACCTGTGGGGAGGAGCCAACATTGTTAGCGTGCTGGCTCTTTACTGAGGCCATCAGTGAGGCAGTGCACAACTGACGTATTTCGTTTCAGTCCTGCAGATTGGACAGGAGGAAGTTGCCAGCTGGAAAGTCTCCTGAGATTTAAGAGTGCAGAGGACCAGGGCCACTTACAAGTCAGCAATTGTCTACCTTCTTGAATTGCAAAAGCTGAATTATTTGGCTCATGGCAGCGTTAGGGATGGGATCATCAAACTGTGGTATTCTGGAAGCCAGGATGTGATAGCCTGGAGGATCAGGGGATCCTGCCCCCCAAACCACTCTCGATAGGCCTGCTGCTGCTGAAGGCCTCTGTGCCTCTGGCTCTACCATAAATCTGGGTGGGGTGGTGGCCTGGGGACTGAGAGGTGTTCTTGGACTGTTTGGGGCCACCTGGCCATCCCAGTTCTTTGTTCCCACTGTTTTGGAGGCAGAGAGAAGGCTGGGACAGAAGCCACTGACTAAAGAGATAGGACCAATAGTCATGGCAGGACTCAGGAAATCAATCAATTGGCATCAAAATAGTGTTTGGGACAGTGTCAGCGAAGGGTGCCCTGGCGCAGGAGCCTCTTACTATTCAGTCCCCAAGGCCACCTCCAGGATAGTTACCTCCCCTCTCAGAATGCTGTCCCCAGGCAATAACCCTTTTAGTAGGGCCACAGAGAACAGAAGGGAGCAGAAATCAAGTCTTCCGTGCAGGGGGAACCCAGCCAGCCAAGCTGTCCATTGAGCAGGACGTCACTTTCTCCCTATCCAGAGGGGCGTGATGTGTTATTCAGACCACTGATGACTGGATTTACATTTCCTTTTCTGAAAGAGAGTTTTTATTCTGATTGCTCTGCTTTCCTTCCTTGATTAGGTTAGATATCTGGGTAACTGTTAAATCCATGGTTGCAAGATCATGAAACTGAACATTTTCACCTTCCATGATGCGTGTACAGCACCCCCAGGTTTTCAGCTTGTTGCAGTATGATCTACTTGGATCCAGTCCTGAGCCATCTTCCAAAGGAAGAGGAGTTTTTTGTGATTGAAAGGATTGTTGCATTATGAGAAGTGCAGTCTTTGGAATAATTAGTTAGGGAAAGGGTGTGTGTACATGTGTATGCAAATCTGCATGCATACTCGGGAACCAAGGGGTGGACTGTGGTTGAATATGTAATGTTTTTTGCTTGCTCTGTTGTATTAATTGTAAGTGGCTGTTGTAACAAATTTCTTGGTGGCTTAAAACAACACAAATGTGTTCTCTTAGAGTTCTGTAAGGAGTCGGAGGTTTAATATAGGTTTCACCAGGCTAGACTTAAGGTGGTTAGCAGGGCTGTATTTCTTTCTAGAGGCTCCAGGGGAGAAGCTGTTTCCTGTTCATTCAGCTTGTTGGTAGGATTCAACAAGTTGTCGGACTGAGGTCCCATTTCCTTGCTGGTTATGAGCTGAGGGCCATTCCCTTCTTCTTTTCTTCTTCTTTTTTTTTTTCTTCTTCTTCTTCCTTCTTCCTTCTTCTTCTTTCTTCTTCTTTCTTCTTTCTTCTTCCTTCCTCCTCCTCCTCCTTCCTCCTCCTCCTCCTCCTTCCTCCTCCTCCTCCTCCTTCCTCCTCCTCCTTCTTTCTTCCTCCTCCTTCTTCCTTTCTCCTCCTCCTCCTTCCTTCTTTCTTCCTCCCCTTCTTTCTTCCTCCTCCTTCCTTCCTCCTCCTCCTCCCTTCCTCCTCCTTCTTTCTTCTTCTTCTTCTTCTTCTTCTTCTTTCTTTTTCTTCTTCTTCTTCTTCTTCTTCTTCTTCTTCTTCTTCTTCTTCTTCTTCTTCTTTTCTTCTTCTTTTCTTCTCCTTCCTCCTTCCTTCCTCCTCTGCTTTCTTCATCTATTTATTTGTTAGAGAGAGAGAATAAGTAGGAGGGGCAGATGGAGAGGAAGAGAGAATCCAAAGCAGACTCTGTGCTGAGTGTGGAGCCTAATGCGGAGTTTGACCTCATGACCCTGAGATCATGACCTGAGCCAAAGCCAAGAGTCAGATGCTCAACTGACTGCCACCCAGGTGCCCCATTCCCAGCTTCAGAGGCCACTCACATGTCTTGATTTGTGACACCTTCCTCCATCTTCAGTGCCAGCAATGGTGAGTCCAGTGCTTCTCACAGACTCTTCTGCTTTCCTTCTCTATGGACTCATCTCATTAGATTGGAGCCACTTGAGTAATTCCAGATAATTTCCCTATTTCAAGGTCAACTGATAAGGTAACCTTAATTCTATCTGTAACCTTAATTATTTGTTGCATGTAGCAGAATATATATACAGATGCTGGGGATTAGGTGGCCATCTTTGAGGTGCCATCATTCCACCTGCCACAGTTACATGCTCAGGAGAGGGGGGACTTGTGGAGTGTAGAATCTGCATATGATCAGTTTTACCTGATTCTGCTAAATAATTTTCCAAAGTGGTTGTACTCACCAAACACTATTCTGTTTTGTTGATCTATTTGTTTAATCATATGCTCATATCATACTGTCTGAGTTTCTGTAGCTTTTAATTAGTAAGTCTTAATATCTGGTAATGTAAATCTTCTTTCTTATTCTTCTTTGGTATTGTATTTGCTATTTTAGTCTTGCATTTCCATATAAATTTTTTAATTAACTTGACTTCCACAATACCTGCTGGAATTTTGAATGGGATTGTTAGATTCTATAGATAATTTGGGGGAAGAATTCACATTTTATAATAGAGTATTTTGTTTTTAAAAGATTTTATTTATTTATTCATGAGAGACACACAGAGAGGAAGAGGCATAGACACAGGCAGAGGGAGAAGCAGGCTCCATGCAGGGAGCCTGATGTGGGACTCGATCCTGGGTCTCCAGGATCACACCCTGGGCTGACAGTGGCATTAAACCACTGAGCCACCCAGGCTACCCTTATAATAGAGTCTTCTAATCCATGGATAAGGCATATCTGTCTTTATTTTGGTCTTCATTATGTCTCTCAATAATGTTTTACAATCATCTATCCATTTATTTATTTGTTTTTGAGAGAGGGTGCGGATGGAGGGAGGGGCAGAGGGAGAGTGAGAGTGAGAATCTTAAGCAGACTCTGTGCTGAGCAGGGAACCTGACATGGGGCTTCATCTCACGACCCTGAGATCAATGACCTGAGTCAAAATCAAGAGTTGGACACTTAACTGACTGAGCCACCTAGGTACTCCAAACATATATATTTTTACATATACTTTATTAAATGTTTTCCTAAGTGTTTTATTTTTGAAGCAATTATAAATGGTGTCATTTAATAATTAATTTTCCAATTGTTGCTGTTGTTTAGAAATATAAAATTATGTCCAGTAACTCTGATTATTAATCATAGTAGTTTCTCATAGACTTCTTTGGATTTTTTTAGTGTTCATATTGATGTAATCAATAACAAATGACATCTTTATCTACTCCTTTCCAGTCTCATTACTTTTCTCTTTCTTGTCTTATTGAGTCTGGGTGGCATCTCCAGCCCATCATTGAATGGGGATGGTGTGAGCAGCCATTTGTACTTTGCTCCAAAACTCAAGGAGAAGGATTTTTTAGATTTCACCATCAAGCATGATGTTTGAGTGTTTTGAAGACACATCAAGAGGTTAAGTAAATTTACTTCTATTCATAGTTTTTTCTTTTTATCATGAATGGATTTTTAATTTTATACAATAATGTTTCTCCCTCCACTGACATGATCATATGTTCTATAGATATGGTTAATTACTTAAGTAGATTTTTGAATGCTAAATCAATCTTGCTTTTCTAGAATAAGTCTGTTTGATCACACTGTACTACCCTTTAATACTGTCTGGTACTTTGATAGCATTTTATATCATATAGTTTTGTAATGTTTTCTTTAGTGATTATAGATTTGACTTTCATTACCCTTGTATTTAATGCCTCTGTGAAGCTTTTGTATCAAGGTTTGCTAGCCTCAGATATTGAATTGGAAATGTTCTCTCCTTCCCTTTCTCTGGATAAATGGATATAAGTTTGTGTTATTTTGACATGAAACACGTGGCAAAGTTACCCAGCCTGGAGTTTTTGGTTAGAAAGTGACCCAGGAGGGGTGCTTTCAGCCTGGTTCAATGTCCAGCAATCGATTCAGTGTCCAACTGGTGATTTTGGCTCAGGTCATGATCTTGGGGTCCTGAGATCGAGTCCCGAGTCTAGCCCCACACTCATTAGGGAGTCTGCTTGAAAATTCTCTCCCTCTGCCTCTGCCTACCCCCTATTTGTGGATACAATCTCTGTTTCTCAAATAAATAAATAAATCTTAAAAAAAAAAAGAAAGACTAACCCAGGCGGGAGGGATGCAGGACCTGCTTGTCATGGAGCCAAGGAATATGATACGAAGAGGCATCTGAAGGAAACAAAGACGGAACATACAGCACTTTAGCTATGTGGCTCCGGTGGACATGAAAAGGACATAGTGTCTGAGTCTCAAGGTCTGAAGAATTTTCAAAACCTGTGCCCACAGTTGGCTGACTTTCCTCTGATATGAACCAGCATCAACTCCCAAACTATAAACTCCCTCATTTGCTCTTTTGTTGTCCTTGTTATATTAAGAGTTTAAATAAAAATGCTTTACACACAAAAACAAATTAACGAGGGGCCTGAATCCCAAGACATTAGTGAGTCTGACTTCCCGCTGCTTCCCCTCAAAGCGCCTGCTGTTTCAGGGCTGAGGAATTGGGCAGAATGGGGCTGATCGGAAGCAAATGATAAGCAGTGAGTTCCAGCACCTGGGGAGACAGAAACTGGAGTTCTGCAGAGAAGTGAGCCCCATACTTTCTGTTTTCTGCCCACAACAACATTAATCTAGAAATTGGTACTGAGGTATACTGATACAATAAGGTAAAATAAGGTATATAATAAGTAATACATGATGATGAAGATAGATGATAGATAGATAGAAGATAGATAATAGATAGATAGTCTCTATCTATAACATCCAATAACAATGATCCCAGGTCTTAGCTTCTACAAATGAACCAGAGCTCCATGATTCCAGGGCCATGTTAGGAAAATTACAAGGTGAAGCCTGGAGCATCTTGTGCCAAAACAGCAAGGAGGGGCTCACAGACTGGAGGCATGTTACAGGGATACAGGAGCCAGCCTGGAGGGCCTCCTGTTGGTCAAGTCTGAGATGGTTTGAATGTCAAGAGAAACAGTGAGAGAACGGACTAACTCAGTAAAATAGGAAATCATATTACAGATATAAATACATCAGTGATTACATCGAAAATTCTATGATGAAGGGGGTATTTATATAGTTGGAAAGTATTTCCCTACAAAATGCTTAGTAATTTCAAAGGAGAAAGAGTATCATCATGGTGGAGACTGTGGGAGATCCCAGCTTCAGTGCGTGATTGTCAGTAGTACAAGGAGAACTTGTGGGCCTCCTACAAGGACATAGGCACAACATTACCTCAAGATGTTTTGCCAAAGATACACGACTTTAATCTATGCATGAGGACATGTCAGATGATCCAGATGAGGGGCCTTCCATGTTCTACAAACAGCTGGCTGTGGTGTTGGAAAGTACCCAGGGACTGGAGAGGAGACATGGAGTACCTTTTACTCTGCAGGGCATTATTATAGATGAGACTTGAGTACAGGCCAGAGGACCAGGTGTCAGCTCTACATCCATGACAGCTCCCTCATTTTCAAGGATGCACTGCAGTTGTGTGTGGGGAAAAGTCCTTGTTTGTAGGAAATACATGCCAAAATCTTCAGGGGTGATATGGTGTCAGTTTTGCAACTTTCTCACAAATGTATGTCTAGGTTTTCTCTAAGTTTGTAATTATTTCAAAATTATAAGAAACAAATTGAATTTATGACTTTCCCACTAAGAAAACTCCAGGCCTGGCTGGCTTCATTTGGTAAATTCTATCAAAAACCTAAGGAATAATTAAAGTCAGTATTATAGAAAATCTTTTAGAAAATGGAGGCAGGAATACTTCTGAGATCATCTCATGGACCCAGGATACCAGTGATGCCAAACCAGACAAGGATATTATAAGAAAAGAAAATTGCAAACCAGCATCTCCCCATGAACAGAAAAGTCCTCAACAAAATATTGGCAAATTGATGGAGCAATCCATAGAAAGAATAATACATCACCATTTCCTTGTTGTGTGACCTTGGGCATTTTACTTGGCTGCTCTGAACCTCATGGCCCTCACACACCCTTCCTGAGGATAGTGCCTCGAACATTCATTCTAATGATTTCCCCATCTTTTTCACCGCAGTAGGCCAGGGCCAGTATGAGGACCCCAGCCTCAGGGCACAGTCACTGGGTCAAGGAGCAGACCCGCTGCCTCTGTGGGTCCCATCAGTTTCTCTCCTCCTGGAACTCAGGTCTTGAGCGGTGACCAAAGGCAGCCACAAGAGGACATGGAGGTGGCACCCACCGTTCCCACAGCAGCCGGGACTCCGTCTTCCCAGGTGTCTGTCTCTCCCTTTGGCACAATGAGGAATGACCCTCACCTCTCAGTATATCCCCATTGCTTTGGTGGTTAGAGTGAATTTCTCTTGCTTGTAAGCAGCACTTCTCACTGTGGGAGAGGAGAGGATGTGCCTGCACATGGGTGAGGGGGTGGAACTTGAGGGAAGGGCAAGGAGGGCTGAGTCCCCAACAGCAGGTCAGATGGTCAGCCCTGAAGGGAGTGACCTCAGGGTGGGTAGTGAAGAGAGCAATATTTACATGAACATAGCAGAAACTTGCCTGCTAGATGAAAGATTAAGAGTTGGACTCATTTTTAAAAAAGATTTTATTTATGCATGAGAGACACAGAGAGTGGCAGAAACACAAGCAGAGGGAGAAGCAGGCTCCCTGTGGGGAGCCCAATGTGGGACTCGATCCCAGGATCCCAGGATCACACCATCGGCCAAAGGCAGACGCTCAACCACTGAGCCACCCAGGTGCCCCCAACTCAGTTTTTGACTTTGGAGTGCTGGCAGCCTCCGAGCCTCACCTTCCTCTTTCCTTTTGTCCCATGTCTGGGTGAGATGGTGAGAAAGCTGAGTGCTCCCTCCCTTGGCAAGTGAGAGATTCAGAGAGCCCCTGAGCCAGTGTTACACTGGGGATTTGTGGTGATTTCCTAAATTCCATAATATATGTAATTCATTCTGAATGTCCTAGTCCTCAAATGTCCAGTTCCCAGAGGGAGAAGAGGGAAAAATAAAGGGGGCTGGAATAAAACCCTGTCTCTTAATTTCCCTGGTGGCTTCTTTAGCCAGTAGGTTTGCGACAATGACAGTCTACCTCCCTGCCTGTACCTCCAAGATCAGAAGCAGCAATCACAGTATAAATCCCTGATACTTGTAGGGAAAGATCCATATTGTCTACATTAGCCCCCCAAAATCACATTCATGACATGTCAGGGATGCAGACATGAATGTCTGCCATGTGGCCGAAGATGAGGATTGAGTGGCCACCACATGCTGAGAGTGGAGAGAAACCACAGTGTGCTGCCCAGTAATTCCCCTGAAGGCTGCAAGCCTTTGAAAAGACCCCAGAATTTCAAAATAGTTACATCAGACATATTCTTCAAGTACAATTTTTGTCTAGAATGGGAGATGTTTTCCTGGAGCTTCCTGCTTTGCCACCTTCTCTAACATCATTCTAAGACCATTCACAGTTATTGTAATCCTTGCCTTTCTGAAAATTTGTTCCAGAGATGCCTGGGTAGGCTCCATCAGCTAAGTGTCTGACTCTTGATTTCAGCTCAGGTCATGGCCTCAGGGTCGTGAGAGTGAGCCCCGCATGGAGTTTGCTTGGGATTCTGTCTCTCTCTCTTTTTTTTAAGATTCATTTATTTTTTTTTTTTATAATTAATTTATTTTTTATTGGTGTTCAGTTTGCCAACATACAGAATAACACCCAGTGCTCATCCCATCAAGTGCCCCCCTCAGTGCCCATCACCCATTCATCCCCACCCCCGCCCTCCTCCCCTTCCACCACCCCTAGTTCATTTCCCAGAGTTAGGAGTCTTTATGTTCTGTCTACCTTTCTGACATTTCCCACACATTTCCTCTCACTTCCCTTATATTCCCTTTCACTATTATTTATATTCCCCAAATGAATAAGAATATATAATGTTTGTCCTCCTCTGATTGACTTATTTCACTCAGCATAATACCTTCCAGTTCCATCCATGTTGAAGCAAATGGTGGGTATTTGTCATTTCTAATGGCTGAGTAATATTCCATTGTATACATAAACCACATCTTCTTTATCCATTCATCTTTCGATGGACACCGAGGCTCCTTCCAGTTTGGCTATTGTGGACATTGCTGCTAGAAACATCGGGGTGCAGGTGTCCCAGTGCTTCATTGCATCTGTATCTTTGGGGTAAATCCCCAGCAGTGCAATTGCTGGGTCATAGGGCAGATCTAATTTTAACCCTTTGAGGAACCTCCACACAGTTTTCCAGAGTGGCTGCACGAGTTCACATTCCCACCAACAGTGTAAGAGGGTTCCCTTTTCTCCACATCCTCTCCAGCATTTGTGGTTTCCTGCCTTGTTAATTTTCCCAATTCTCACTGGTGTGAGGTGATACAGTCAACAAAACTAAAAGACAACCTACAGAATGGGAGAAGATATTTGCAAATGACGTATCAGATAAAGGGCTAGTTTCCAAGATCTATAAAGAACTTACTAAACTCAACAGCAAAGAAACAAACAATCCAGTCATGAAACGGGCAAAAGACATGAAGAGAAATCTCACAGAGGAAGACATAGACATGGCCAACATGCACATGAGAAAATGCTCTGCATCACTTGCCATCAGGGAAATGCAAATTAAGATTCATTTATTTATTTATTTGTGATAGACATGGAGAGAGAGAGAGAGGCAGAGACACAGGAGGAGGGAGAAGCAGCCTCCACGCCAGGAGCCCGACGTGGGACTCGATCCCGGGACTCCAGGATCGCGCCCTGGGCCAAAGGCAGGCGCCAAACTACTGAGCCACCCAGGGATCCCCAGGATTCTCTCTCTTGATCTCTGTCTGCCCCTCCCACCCTGCTTGTACTCTCTTTAAAAAAAAAAATGTGTTCCATCTGTTCTTTGTTTTCCAACATTTCCAATTTGGAGATTACTGGACACTGGTTCTAAACTGACACTAATTTCAGGAAACCTAAAATGTCACTGTGGTCCACTAGTCAGCACAGGGGCTTAGGGAGAGCAGGTGAGCAAGGCAGTTTGGTGCCAGGGCATCTCCGAGCACGTCTGGTATGTTTCCAGAGCGATCTTGTGTAACGGAATTACATTTATTGAATTCACATACTCAGTAACTGGCTGAACTGTGTTGCTTCCCTGGCTTCTGGAATAGTGCTATACCGGTAGGAAGGAAGAGGGTTAGAATTCACTAGAACTCTTTCTACTTAGGAAAATAGTAAACCAACAGAAATTCCACATTCTGGAAGAGATTAGTGCCACCATGAAGGACTTGAAAAGACTTGGAAAATTGGGGGGTGAGTGGTGAATCTCTCATAGGTTATTCAATTCACATATCTGGCCTGTGCAGAAAACAGAAGGATCTTGTAAAATGATGGTAAATTCTAGTAAGCTTAACTAGATGGTATCTCCAATTGTAAGTGTTGTTCCAGATGTGGTTTTATTGCTGAGTAAATTAACACATCCCCCATACCTGGGTATGCAGCTTTTGATCTGGAAAATGCCTTTACCACACCTTGACATCTATTAGTAAAGACCAACAGAATACTTTTCTTTTAGCTGGCGAGACCAGAAGTACACGTTCCCTGTCCTACCTCAGAGGTATATCTACTCTCTAACTATATATCATAATTTGGTCCACAGGGATCTTGATTGTCTTTCCCTTCCACAGGACACCACATGGGTCCTGATGGCATTATATTGATTGACCTAGTGAGTAAGAAGTAGCAAATACTCCAGAGTTATTGGCAACACATTGGCATGTCAGAGGGTGAGAACTAAATATGATAAATTCAAAGGCCTTTCTCCTTAGTGAAATTTCTAGAGGTCCCTTGGCACCAGGCATGTCAAGATATTCCTTCTAAAGGGCAAAAAAGAGGCAGAATGCCTAGTGGGCCTCCTTGGATTTTGGAGGCAACATATTCCTCATTTGGGTCCATTTACTGAGTGACCTTGAAAAGCTGCTAGTTTTGGGTGGGACTCAAAATGAGAGAGGGCTCTGCAATAAGTCCAGGCTGTCATGCAAGCTGCTCTGCTACTTGGGCTATATGATGCAGCAGATCCAATAGTTCTCAAAGCAGCAGTGGTAGGTAGAGGCTTTCTGGATGTGAGTCATAATGTGGACACCTAGTATTTGTGAGGAAATTCCTATTATCCTCCAAAAACCCTATTATCTCTCTTTGGGGAACAGCTTTTGGCTTGCTACTGGGCCTTGGTAGAGACTGATGCTACCAAGTTACTATGCAGTCTGAGCTTCCGGTATTAAGCTAGACATCGTCTGACCAATAAAGCCATAGGGTCGGGCATGCACAGCAGTATTCCATTGTTGAATGGAAGCGGTCCATACAAGATTAGGCTTGTACATGCCCTGAAGGCACAAGGAAATTACACGAAGACATAACCCAAAAGCCCACGGACCTCACTCCTGCTACATTACCTTCTCTCTCCTAGCCTGCATCTATGGCCTCCTAGGGATGTCTGCACTGTTAGTTGACTAGGAAAGTGAAAGCTGAAGCTTGGTTTACAGATAATATGCACGCACCATTCAAAAGTGGACAAATGTGGCACCACAGTCCCTTTCTGGGACATCCATGAAGGACAGTGGTGAAAGGAAATCTTCTGAGTGGGAACAATCAGGTGCAGCTAATTGTTCATTTTGCTTTGGAAGAAGTAGTCAGAAGTATGGTTTTGGGCTGTGGCCAACGGTTTAGCTGGATGGTTAGCAATTTGGAAGGAATATGATTAGAAAATTGGTGAGAAAGAGGTGTGGGGAGGAGAAATGTGGATAGACCTTTGAGTGTTCAATAAACATGAAGATATTTTTGGGAGGTACTGTACTGTGTGGGATCATTGATCTCAATTAGCAAGGGGAAATTGGGCTGCTACTACACGGTGGAAATAAGGCCAAGGGTGTCTGAAATACAAGTGAGCCTTTAGGATGACTTTTACTACTACCAGTTTCTGTGATTAAAGCTGATGGAAAACTACAATGATCCAATTCAGGCAGGTGTATTAATGATCCCCACACTTCAGAAATGAAGATTTGTGTAATCCGTCTGTCTAAGAAATCCACCTAAGCCCCACACATTATTAAAAAGCTCAAAATGGATATCAAGCATATGTATACTGTAAAACTATAAAACTCTTAGAAGATAAAATAGGAGGAATTCCTTGTGCCCTGGGTCTTGGTAAAGAGTTCTTAAACACGACAAAAAATGGGGCAGCTGGGTGGCTCAGTTAACGAAGCCTTGGACTTTGGCCCAGGTCATGATCTCAGGGTCCTGGGATTGAGCCCTGTGTGAGGCTCTGTGCTGAGCTGGGAGTCTGCTTGAGGATTCTCTCTCTCCCTTTGCAAACCCCCCCCCCATCTCTCTAAAATAAATAAATCTTTAAAAACAAAACAAACGAAAAATCCCAGGGCACCAAAAGCATGATCTGTAATAGGAAAAATTGGACTTCATAAAAATAAAATAATTTGTTCTCTGAAAGATTCTGTTAAAAAGATAAAAAGACAAGCTACATCCTGAGAGAATATTTACATGCTATATTATTTGACAAAGGAGTCTTATCTAGATTATGTGAAGAAGCCTGAGAACTCGATGTTTAAAAACCAAACAATCTAATTATAAAATGGACACCCAAAAAGAAAGACACAAAGAGAAATTTCACTGAATAAGATATACAAATGACAGATAAGCACATGAAAAGATGTTCAACGTCACTACCCTTTAGTAAAGTATTGAGACCATGATAAGGTATCACTACAAGCTATCAAAATAACTAAAATATAAGATAATGGGATATGCATGTTACCTCAAACTGGATTAAAGACCTAAATATAAGATCCCAAACTCCAAAACTCCTAGCAGAAAACACAGGGGAAAGCTTCATAACATTGGATTTGGCAGTGATTTCTGGGACGTGACACCAAAAGCAGAGGCAATAATAGCAAAGACAAATGGGACTACATCAAACTTTAAAACACTCATGCATCAAAGGGCACAATGGACAGAGTGAAAAAAGTCTATAGAATGGGAGAAAAGATTTATAAATCATTAAAGTGATAAGGGATTAATAATATAAGGAGTATGTAGACAACTCCTACAACTCAATAGAAAAAAATCAAGTAAGTTGGTTTAAAAAGGATTCAACAATATGAACTGACCTTTCTCCAAAGAAGATATACAAATGACCAACAAGTTTACAAAAAGATGCTCAACATCACTAATCATTAGAGAAATGCAAATCAAAACCACAGTTAAATATCACTCCACACCCATTAGGAAGAGTACTATCAAAAGATCAGAAAATAACAAGTGTTGACAAGGATGTGGAAAAATTAGAAGCTCTGGAAAACCACTATGGGAAACCGTGTGGCAGTTCCTCAAAAAAAAGCAAAAGTAGAACTACCGTGTAATTTATCAATTTCATTTCTGGGTATAATCCAAAAGAATCGAAAGCAGGTCTTGAGATATTTCCACACCCCTGTTCATAGCAGCATTATTCACAAAAGGTGAACACAAGGGGATCCCTGGGTGACTCAGCGGTTTAGCGCCTGCCTTTGGCCCAGGGTGTGATCCTGGAGTCCCAGAATCAAGTCCCGCGTCGGGCTCCTGGCATGGAGCCTGCTTCTCCCTCTGCCTGTGGCTCTGCCTCTCTCTCTCTATGTCTATCATGAATAAACAAATAAAATCTTTTTAAAAAAAAGGTAAACACAAGAAATCCATGAATGGATGGAAGAATATACAGAGTGTGGTATATACATTTACTGGCATGTCATTCAACCTTAAAAGGCAATCCTGTCACACACTACAGAATGGACATTAAGCCTAGTATTATGAACCAGTCACAATATGACAAATATTATATGATTCCAGTTAATGAGGTATCTTAAGTAGCCAAATTCATAGCAATAGAAAGAATGGTGGTTACCAGATGTTGGGATTAAGGGGAGAAGGAGGGCATTGGTTAATAGGCATAGAATTTCAGATTTGAAAGATGGAAAAGTTTTGGAGATCCATTGCACAACAACATGAATATACTTAATACCTCTGAGTTATATGCTTATAAACAGTGAAGATGGTTGATTTTACATTATTTGTAGTGTACCATAATTTTTAAGAAGATAATCACATACTAAATATTGAGGAGGATGTACAGCAACTGGATTGCTCCTACACTGTGGTAGGATTGTAAATGTCCCAGCCACTTTGGAAAACAGTTTTGCAGTTACTTTAAACATTGACTATACCTGTATCACACAGTACATCAGTTGTGCTTCTGGGCATTTGTTTCAGAGAAATGAAAACTTATGTTTACACAAAGATTCGTATACAGTTGTTCAGAGTAATGCAAAACTGTTGTCTGTTTGTGGTAGCCATACTGCAAAACAACTATAGAGTTTGTCAGTAGGCAAACATTAAATGAACTGTGGGCCACTGATATCAGGAATTTTACTCCACAGTGAAAAGAATTTAGCTACTGATGCCTGCACAACGTGGATGGATCCAGAGACTAATGCTCAGTGATAAAAACCAAATCCCAGAAGATTATATGCTGTATAATTATATGATATTTATATAGCAATCTAGAAATAGCAAAAATAAAATGATGATTATTATTTTTATTTATTCATGAGAGGCACAGAGAAAGAGGCAGAGACACAGGCAGGGGGAGAAGCAGGCTCCTGCGGGGAGCCCGATGTGGGACTCGATCCCAGAACCCCAGGGTCACACCCTGAGCTGAAGGCAGACGCTCAACCGCTGAGCCACTCAGGCATCTCTGGGTGGAATAGTTTTGTATCTTGAGGGAGGTAGCAGTTACATGAACCTACACATGAGCCAAATACTGTACATACACATTGCATCGTCATCAAATTGTTCTATTGTGAAAGATATAATCATTAGGGGAAAAACTTGGTGAAGGGTTAATATGACTTTTCTGCCCTGATAACCTCCTGTGAATCTATAATTATTTCAAAAAGAAACATTTAAATAAAAGAGATTTTTTCCTGTATTTAAAGTTGTGTACATTATATCACTGACCCTGTATTGAGAATTAAAATAAAAACTGGATTGATTTGGTCATTGAACAAGACAAAGCAATATGCTTGTTTTATATGGAAATTTCAGAAACCTGAAATTCAACTCTGAATAGTCACCACCCCAGTCTCAGGGATGCTGCACTGTGGCCAGTGTCCGCATAGTTTGGTCAGCTGAGAGAACTGAACTTCTGATTAGCATTCCATCATTACTCTGGAACCCTGAGGAATAATTTACAACTAGGCCAACCTGGGAGCCATCTGTTACATCAGAAGGTAATTGTGCACTTGTGACTGAAGGTCTTAATGACCCTAACAAGAGATACCCGGCACCACCGAGTCCCACTCAGGCTCCTGTGTACATGCTGGGCTGAGTCACTGTACACAAGGCCAATTCCATTTTGGATAACAAAGCAGCTAGTGCCCAGGGGGAGATGAAGTCACACGGCCCCCTTCCCCATAACCCTGACATCCTGCCATTGCTCTTCAGCACGGCCCATGAGCGTTGTCCTCCTGCCCTGGAGCCACAGAGACGGGCTTTGGTAAGGATGCTGCTGTGACTGGGGTCTCAGGGCTGCAAAGGAGATACTAAGTCTTTTCCTGAACTCTGCTACTCATTTTATTCTCTTCTTTTCAAATCTAAACTTGATCTTCTATCTCTTAAAATTTCCCCTTTATTTCAGATTTCTTCTTTGTATTAATTTTTTATGGTACGATAAGCATTTTGGTTTTGCTATACCACTTTATAAAAAAGATTTTATCTATTTACTCATGAGAGACAGAGAGAGAGAGGGAGGCAGAGGGACAGGCAGGCTCCCCACAGAGCAGGGTCCCCAATGCAGGACTCAATCCAGGGACTTGGGGATCACGACCTGAGCTGAAGGCAGATGCTCAAACGCTGAGCCACCCAGGTGCCCCTACTATACCACTTTTTAAAAATTGTTCTATTATCTTCTTTTGCTATTATATTAGTTAATTCCCCATTCATTAAATTCTTTTCTTAAATTTCTCCTTTGGCTTTCCTGGCTATATCCATCTTTCTTCTTTAATTGCATTTATTTAAAAAAATCTACGTTTAATTGAGATAACATTATTAGTGCACATTGTCTTACGTATACTTGATGATAGATTGACATATACCATGTACTGATTGCGTAGCCTAGTCTTTGCCTTTCCTCCTTATTCCTTCTTGGTCCTTCTCACTTTCGAGCTCATCCAACTTACTACTCCTTCTATTCCCATTTCTTGCTTTCTTTTATTGGTTGCACTTTCTCTTCAGCTTTTATGCACTTTTTGTTGTTTTTAAAGATTTATTTATTTATTTGAGAGAGTGTGTGAGCAAGTGTGGGGTGTTGGAGGGGCAGGGGGAGAATGAAAGAGAGTCTTAAGTAGACTCTGCTTTGAGTGTGGAGCAGGACCCGGCTCCAACTCAGGACCCATGAGGTCATGATCTGAGCCAAAACCAAGAGTTGGACACTTAACCAACTGCACCATCCAGGTGCCCTGTATGCACTTGTTTTTAAGCCATTTTTAAAGATACTCTACAGTCTTTTATTTCTTTTAATTATGTACCGAATCGTTTTCCCCCAGGTTAGTGTTTTATGTAATTTTTCTCATTATTCCATTTATCTGTTTCTGCAACCCTGTCACTCTCCCTTTCTGTTAATAATCACGGTATTTCTGCTGTTTCCAAGATCTTCACCACCATACCCTCTTTTCAGAAGTACATTTGTTGTCCTTTTGCATTTCTTCCCCTTTTCCTTTGTTTCTTTTATAGTCAATATTCCTTCTTCTAGCCTGAGTACAATGCACATACCCAAATACATTCTGCATACCAGAATTTGCAGTTATGTTTGTGGCAAAGAACTCCTCCTCCCTAGGGCTTGTTAGCACACTCACTTTATAGTCTTAATTTTGGAGAGATAAAAATCTTTTAATATTTTTATTTACACTTGGGCTTTTAAAAAATTCAAGAAAAATATATCAGGTCTAATCTCTTGAAGATTCTTCTATAAAATATTTAATAGATTTATTTCTACAATTAGGTGTTCAATGCATATGAAAATGATATTTTATGTGACATGATATCAGACATATCTCAGGTCATACTTAGAAAAGAACCTACACTACGGAAACCATTCTTCTTTACTTGATCATATGTATTGGGACTAAAAAACTGTGTTGATTGACTGCTGGGAACTCTAATTTGTTTCATAAGGTGCTCCTGGCACCAAACCCATCATATCTTAATGATGTAGCTTCATACTGATTTACCTTGATACTTCATGGAAAAATTCTTTACATTCTTTTCTTCCTTTAAAATTGCTTTGATTATTTTTGACATTGTGAGTATCATAGACATTTGTACAGGTGAAAAAATCATCTTGAGAATCAGACCTGGATTCTATAATACTTATGCATCATTGTGGAAACATGGACATTATTTGCATATTATATCTTTGAGGCTTTGAACATGAAAAATTATATGCTTTTTCTCTTACTGCTTTCACATGTCTTTTGTTTTTATTTATACTTACTTGATATTTTTATACTGTTTAAGTAGTATCTCAACCTTAAACTTTATTTTATAGAAGGAGTTTGTTTCTGATATATAAATGCAAATGGTTATAGTATAGTGATATTTTTATCATTTACCTTGTAAAATTCTTATTTGTAATTTTTAAACTCTAGATTCTTTGCAGTTTATACTTAGAAAATGATACCGTCTAATGAGAAAATTGTGGGTTTTTTTTCCTTTCCAAAATGTGTGCTAGTCATTTTCTTGCCTTAGCTTGTAGATCATCTCCTCTGGTACAAAAAATGGTGAGTCAACCTGGTATTTTCCCGTTCACAGAAAGGTTGCAGTATTTAGTCATTTTGCAGGATGATCACAGGCCCAGATAATAATTATTTTCCTAAGTTAAGCATGTACCATTTTGTTCTTTGTTTTCTACCATTTGTTTTAATTTTGAATGCACTTTGAATTTTATCAAGGAATTTTGATACAAGTATTGAGGTAGTCATAGTTTTAAGTTGTGAATATAGTTAATTTTATTGACTTATTTATTTATTTGATTTTTTTTACTAATTTATTTTTTTAATTTAAATTCAATTTCCTGACATATAGTACATCATTAGTTTCAGATGGAGTTTTCAATAATTCTTCAATTGTGTATAACACCCAGTGCTCATTCCATCACGGGTATCCTTAATGCCCATCACCCAGTTACCCCTTCACCACCAACCTCCAGCAATCCTCGGTTTGTTTCCCAGACATAAGAGTCTCTCATGGTTTGTCTTCCTCTCTAATTTTTCCCCATTCAATTTCTCCTTCTTCCCATACAGTCCCTTGCACTATTTCTTATATTCGGCATATGAGTGAAACCATATGATAATTTTACTTTTTCCTGCCCATTTGGAGGATTTTTTTTTTATTTTTATTTTTTTACTAATTGCTATGATTGAAAATTCCAGGATAATACTGAAGGGAAGCAGTGAAAGCAGGCATCTTTGTCTTGTGCTTGATCTTAGGAGGAGAGCTTTCAGTTTTTCAGGCACCATTTAGTATGGTGCTACTTTTGGGGTTTTCATATATGCCCTTTCTCCTGTTGAGGAAGTTACCCTCTATTCCTAGAATATTGAGTTGTGTTTTTTTTTTTATCATGAAAGGATGCTGTTTTTTCCTCCCAAATGCACTGAAATGATGGTATGGATTTTCCCCTTATTCCATTAATGTGCTGTATTATAGTATTTGATTTTATATGTTGAACCACCGTTGCATTCCTAGGATAAAGTTCACTTGATCATAGTATGTCCTCCTTTTAATATGATACTGGATTTAGTTTGCTAGTATTTTGTTGGGGAATTATGCATTTATGTTCATAAGGGATTTTGTCCCCCCCCCCTTTTATTTTCCTTGTGATGCCTTTGTCTGGCTATGACATCAGTATAATGCTGACTTCATGGAATATGTTAGGCACTGTTCCCTCCTATTCTTTTTTTTATTTATGATAGTCACACACAGAGAGACAGATAGAGAGAGAGGCAGAGACACAGGCAGAGGGAGAAGCAGGCCCCATGCACCAGGAGCCCAACATGGGATTCAATCCCGGGCCTCCAGGATCGCACCCTGGGCAAAAGGCAGGCGCTAAACCGCTGCACCACCCAGGGATCCCCTGTTCCCTCCTATTCTTTTTTTTCTTTTTTCTTTTTTCTTTTCTTTCTTTTTTTTTTTTTTTTTTTGTTCCCTCCTATTCTTTGGAAGAATTTGAGAGGCATTAGGATAAATTTTTTTTTGGAAATTCACTAGTTAAGCCACATGATCCTGAGCTCTTTTGAAGGGAAAGGTTCTTGACTACTAATTTAAGCTCTTTATTTGTTTAGGACTGTTTAGATTTATTTTCTATGTTTTCTTTTTTTAAAGATTTCATTTATTTATGATAGACATAGGGAGAGAGAGAGGCAGAGACACAGGCAGAGGGAGAGGCAGGCTCCATGCCGGAAGCCCGACGTGGGACTCGATCCTGGGACTCCAGGATGGTACCCTGGGCCAAAAGCAGGCGCCAAACTGCTGAGCCACCCAGGGATCCATATTTTCTATATTTTCTTGAGTAGGTTTGGTAAATTTTATGTTTTTAGGAATTTGTCAATTTCATCTAAGTTATCTAGTTTGTTGATATAAAACTTCATAATATTCTTACATAATATTTTTTTTCTGTAACATTGTTAGTCATGTGCCTACTTACTTTTTTATTTTAGTGCTTGGAATCTTCTTTCTTTTTTTCTTAATCAATCCATCTAAGATTAGTCAATTTTGTCAATCTTTGCAAGGAACAAACATTTTGTTTTACGGAATTCATTGTACTCTTACTCTCTGTTTTGTTTCTCTGTCCTAATCTTTATTATCATTTCCTTCTGCTACCTAGGGTAAATTTGCTCCTCTTTTTCTAGTTTCTTTATATATAAAATGATATTATTGTGTTGCGTTCTATCTTCCTTTTAAATGAACATTTACAGTGGTAAATTTCAAATTTTAGGCAAAATAAACAATATATTCTAAACCAATAGGCTAAAGATAAAATTCAGAAAATGCTCAGAATTAGAACTGGTAAATGAATTCAACAACATGACACATGAAAAGATGCTCAATGTCACTGATCATCAGGGAAATTCATATCAAAACTATGAGACATTATCTCACATCTGTCTGAATGTCTAAAATCAAGATCACAAGAAACAATAAGGGAAGGTGAAGATAAGGGGAACCTCTTGTATTTTGGTGAGAATACAAACCTGTGGAGCCAGTTGTGTTCCCTCAAAAAGATAAAAATGAAACTGCCCTACCATCAAGCAATTGCATCGAATCGAATCGAAAAAATCGAATCGAATCGAATCGAATTTGAAAGAAGTGTATCAAATCAAATCGAAAATAGAAAAGAATCAATTCGCATCGAAAAGAATCGAATCGAATATAATCAAATCGAATCGAAAAGAATCGAATCAAATCAAAAAGAATCGAATCGAATTGAATCTAAAAGAATCGAATCGAATCGAAAAGATCGAATCGAAACGAAAAGAATCGAAAAGAATCGAACAGAATCGAATCAAAAAGGATCGTATCAAATTGAATCGAATCAAATCGAAAAGAATCGAATCGAATTGAATCGAATTGAAAATAATCGCAACGTATCGAATCGAAAAGAATCAAATAGAATCGAATCGCATCGAAAAGAATGGAATTGATTCGAAAAGAATCGAATCAAATCGAATCGAAAAGAATTGAATCAAATCGAAAAGAATCTAATCGAATCGAAAAGAATAGAATCTAATCGAATCGAGAAGAATCGAATAAAAAAGAATTGAATCGAATCGAAATGAATCGAGGGGAATAGAATCAAAGCGAAGCAAAAGAATCGAATCGAATCGAATCGAAAAGAATCGAATCAATTTGAATCGAAAAGAATTGAATCGATTGAAATTGAATTGAATCGAAAAGAATCGAATAGAACCGAATTGAATCGAATCGAAAAGAATCGAACGAATCAAATCTAAAAGAATCGAATACAATTGAATAAAAAAGAATCGAAATGAATCAAGTGGAATCGAATCAAAGCAAAGCGAAAAGAATTGAATCGAATCGAGAAAATCAACACGAATCGAATTGAATCGAAAGAATTGAATCGAATCGAATTGAATCGAAAGAATAGAATCAAATTGAATCGAATAGAATCGAAAAGATTTGAACTGAATCGAAACGAGAAGAATCGAATCTAATCGAAAAGAATCGAATTGAATTGAATCTAATCGAAAAGAATCGAATCAATTCGAATCGAATAAATCGAAAAGAATCGAATCAATTCGAGTGGAATTGAATCGAAAAGAATCGAATCGTATCGAATCGAATCGAAAAGAATCAAATCGAATCAAATTGAATTGAAAAGATTCGGATCGAATTGAATCGAAAATAATCAAATCAAATCGAATCGAAAAGAATCAAATCGAATCGAAAAGAATCAAATTGAATGGAAAAGAATCGAATCGAATAGAATAGAATCTAATTAAAAAGAATCGAATCGAATTGAAATGAATCGAGTGAAATCGAATCAAAGCTGAGCGAAAAGAATCGAATCGAATAGAAAAGAATTGAAACGAATCAAATTGAATCGAACACATTTGAATTGAATCGAATCAAAATAAGCAAAATCGAATCGAATCGAAAAGAATTGAATCAAATCGAATCAAAAAGAATCAAATCGATTCGAATCGAATTGAATTAAAAAGAATTGAATCGTATCGAATCGAATCGAAAAGAATCAAATCTCATCGAAGAGAATCGAATCGAATCAAAGTGAATCGAAGAGAATGGAATCAATTCGAATCGAATAGAATCGAAAAGAAATGAATTGAACAAAATCGAATTGAATCAAAAAATAGAATCGAAACGAAAAGAATTGAAATGAATCAAATCGAAATGAATCGAATAGAATCGAATTGAAAAGAATCGTATCAAATCGAATCGAAACAAAAAGAATCAATTCGCATCGAAAAAAATCGCATCGAAAAGAATGGAATCTAATCGAAAAGAATCAAATTGAATCGAAAAGAATCGATAGAATAGAATCAAAGCGAATCGAATTGAATTGAAAAGAATTGAATCGAAAAGAATTGAATCGAATCAAATTGAATCGAAAGAATAGAATCAAATCGAATCGAATTGAATCGAAAAGATTTGAATCAAATCGAATCAAATCAAAAAGAATCGAATCAAATCGAAAAGAATCGATTAGAATCGAATCAAAAAGATACAAATCGTATCGAAATGAATCGAGTGGAATTGAATCAAATCAAAGCGAAAAGAATGGAATCGAATCGAAAAGAATCGAAACGAATCAAATTGAATCGAAAAGAATTGAATCGAATCGAACTGAATTGAAAGAATAGAATCAAATCGAATCGAATTGAATTGAAAAGATTTGAATCGAAACAAATAGAAAAGAATTGAATTGAAAAGAATCGAATTGTATCGAATCGAATCGAAAAGAAACAAATCGAATCGAATCGAATCGAAAAGAATCGAATCGAATCGAATTGAATCGAATCCATTGAAATCGAATTGAATAGAAAAGAATCGAATCAAACAGTATCGAATCGAATCAAAAAGAATCGAATCAAATCAATTTGGAAAAATCGAATCGAAAAGAATCGAATCGAAACGAAAAGAATCAAGTCGAATCCAATCCAATCCAATCAAATCGAAAAGAATCGAATAGAATCAAATTGAAAAGAATCGAATCAAATCAAATCGAAAAGATTCGAATCGAAAAGAATCGAATCGAAACGAAAAGAATCATATCGAATTGAATTGAAAAGAATCGAATCAAATCGTATCAAAAATACTCGAATAGAATTGAATCAAATCGAAAGAAACGAATCGTATCGAATTGAATGGAAAAGAATCAAATCGAATCGAATTGAAAATACTGGAATCGAATCGAAACGAATCGAATTGAATCGAATTGAAAAGAATCGAATCTAATCAAATCGAAAATAATAGAATACAATCGATTCGCTTCAAAAAAATTGAATCGAATATAATCGAATCGAAAAGAAACGAATTGAATCGAATCAAAAAGAATCGAATCGAATCAAATCGAAAAGAATCGAATCGAAAAGAATCAAATCGAAATGAAAAAATCGAATCGAATCGAATCGATTAGAAAAGAATCGAATTGAATCGAAAAGAATCGAATCGAATCAATCGAAAAGAAATGCATCGAATCGAATCGAAAAGAATCGAATGGAATTGAAAAGAATCGAATCGAATCGAAAAGAATCGACTCAAATCAAATTGAATTGAAAGGAATAGAATCAAATCGTATTGAATCGAAAAGAATTGAGTTGATTCAAATCGAATTGGATCGAAAAGAAGAAATCGATTTGAAACGAATCGAAAAGAATCGAAACGAATCGAATTGAAAAGAATCAAATCGAATCTATACGAAAAGAATTGAATCGAATCGAAAATAATCAAATCATATCGAATTGAATCGAAAATAATCAAATAGAATCGAATCAAAAAATAGAATCAATCAGAATAAATCGAGTAGAATCGAATTGATTTGCAGCGAAAAGAATCGAATCAAATGGAAAAGAATCGAAATGAATCTAAAAGAATTGAATTGAATCAAACTGAGCTAATAGAATCAAATCGAATCGAATTGAATTGAAAAGATTTGAATCGAATTGAATTGAAACGACAAGAATCGAATTGAATGGAAAAGAATCGAATCGAATCGAAAAGAATGGAGTCGATTTGAATCGAATCAAATTGAAAAGAATCAAATCGAATTGAAACAAAAAGAATCGAATCGAATTGAATCAAAAAGAATCGAATCAAATCGAATTGAATCGAAAAGAATCAAATCGATTCGAATCGAATTGAATCCAAAAGAAACAAATCGAACAGTATCGACTCAAATCGAAAAGAATCGAATACAAAAAAAAATAGAATCGAATCAAATCTAGAAGAATCGAATAAAAAAAATATATATAAAAAAAAGAATAAAAAAAAAGAAGAATCGAATAGATTCGAATCGAAAAGAATCGTATCGAATTGAATTGAATTGAATCGAAAAGAATCAAATCGGATCGAATCAAATTGTAGAGAATTGCATCGAATCGAAAGGAATCGAAAAGAATCGAATCGCATCGAAAAGAATCTAATCGAAAAGAATCGAATCAAATCGAATCGAATAGAAAAGAATCGAATCCAATTGAAAAAATCGAATCGAATGGAATCGAAAAGAATCGAATCGAATCAAATAGAAAAGAATCAAATCGAAAATAATCGAATCGAAACGAATTGAATGGAAAAGAATCAAATCGAATCGAATTGAAAAGAATCGAATCGAATCGTATTGAATTGAAAAGAATCGAATCGAAAAGAATCCAATCAAACTGAATCGAATCGAAAAGAATCAAATCCAATCAAAAAAATCGAATCGAATCCAATGGAATCCGAAAGAATACAATCGAATCGAAACAAAAAAATCGAATCGAATCGAATCGAATTGAAAAGAATTGAATCGAATCGAATCGAAAATAATCGAACAGAATTGAATCGAATCAAATTGAATTGAAAATATTTGAATCGAATCAAATCGAATCAAAAAGAATCGAATCGAATTGAATTGAATCGAAAAGAATCGAATCGAACCAAAAGAATCGGATCGAATTGAATCGTATCAAATTGAATAAAAAAATCGAACTGAATCGAATCGAAAAGAATTGAGTCGAATCGAATCGAAAAGAAACAATAAGAATCGAATCGAAAAGAATGGAATCAAATCGAATCAAAACGATAAGAATCGAATCAAACCGAAAGAATCGAATCGAATTGAATCAAATTGAATCAAACAGAATCGAATCAAATCGAATGGAATCGAAAATATTTGAAACAAATTGAATCGAATCGAAAAGAATCAAATCGAATTGAATCGAAATGTATCAAATCGAATCGAAAAGAATCGCAATGAATCAAAAAGAATCAAATTGAATGGAATCGAATTGAAAAGAATCTAATCGAAAAGAATTGAATCGAATCGAAAAGAATCGAATCGAATCGAAAAGAATTGAATCGAATTGAATCGAATCGAATTGAATCGAATCAAATCCAATCGAATCGAAAAAAATCGAAAAGGATCAAATCCAATTGAATCGAAAAGAATCGAAAAGGATCGAAGCCAATTGAATCGAAAAGAATCGAATCGAATCGAAACGAATTGAATCGGGATCCCTGGGTGGCGCAGCGGTTTGGCGCCTGCCTTTGGCCCAGGGCGCGATCCTGGAGACCCGGGATCGAATCCCACGTCGGGCTCCCGGTGCATGGAGCCTGCTTCTCCCTCTGCCTATGACTCTGCCTCTCTCTCTCTCTCTCTGTGACTATCATAAATAAATAAATAAATAAATAAATAAATAAATAAATAAATAAATAATAAAAATAAAATAAAAAGTTTAAAAAAAAAAAGAAACGAATTGAATCAAATAGAATAGAATCGAATCGCATCGAATCGAAAAGAATCGAATAGAATCGAATGCAACCGAATCAAAAAGAATCATCGAATCAAATCGAATCGAAAAAATCGAATCGAATTGAATTGAATTGAATCGAAAAGAACTGAATAGAATCGAATAGAAAAGAAACGAATTGAATCGATAACAAATCGAATCGAATAGAAAAGAATCAAATCCAATCGAAAAAATTGAATCGAATTGAATGGAATCGAAAAGAATCGAATGGAATCGAAAAGAATCGAATCGAATCAAATCAAAAAGAATCGAATCAAAAATAATCGAATCGAAACTAATCGAATCGAAAAGAATCGAATTGAAAAGAATCGAATCGAATCGTATTGAATTGAAAAGAATCGAATCGAAAAGAATCCAATCGAACTGAATCGAATCGAAAAGAATCAAATCCAATCAAAAAAATCTAATCGAATCAAATGGAATCCGAAAGAATACAATCGAATTGAAACAAAAAAATCGAATCGAATCGAATTGAATTGAAAAGAATTGAATCGAATTGAATCGAATCGAATCGAAAACAATTGAACAGAATTGATTCGAATCAAATCAAATCGAAAATATTTGAATCGAATCGAATCGAATCAAAAAGAATTGAATCGAAAAGAATCGAATTGAATCGAACTGAAAGAATCGGATTGAATTGAATCGTATCAAATCGAATCGAAAAAAATCGAATTGAATCGAATCGAAAAGAATTGAGTCGAATCGAATCAAAAAGTAACGAATCAAATCGAATCGAACAGAATCGAATCAAATCGAATGGAATCGAAAATATTTGAAATGAATCGAATCGAATCGAATCGAAAAGAATCGAATTGAATTGAATCGAATCGAAAAGCATCGAAAACGATCGAATGGAATCGAATCGAAAAGAATTGAATCGAATCGAAAAGAATCGAATCGAATCGAAAAGAATCGAATCGAATTGAATCGAAAAGAATTGAATCGAATCAAATCCAATCGAATCGAAAAAAATCGAAAAGGATCAAATCCAATCGAATCGAAAAGAATCGAAAAGGATCGAATCCAATCGAATCGAGAAGAATCAAATCGAATCAAATCGACAAGAATCAAATCGAATCAAATCGAATCGAAAAAATCTAATTGAACAGATTTTAAAAGAATCGAATTGAATCAAACAGAAACGATTCGAATCAAAAGAATCGACTCGAATATAATCTAATAGAAAAGAATCGAATCGAGTTGAATTGAAAAGAATCGAATCAAATTGAATCGAACAGAATTGAATCGAATCCAATCGAAAATATTCGAATCGAATTGAATCAAAAAGAATTGAATCGAATTGAATTGAATCGAAAGAATTGAATCAAATAGAATTGTATCAAATCGAATAAAAAAGAATCGAATCGAATCGAAAAGAATCTAATCGAATTGAATTGAAAAGAATCAAAAAGGATCGAATCAAATAAAAAAAGTCGAATCGAATCGAATGGAAAATAATTGAATCAAATCTAATTGAATCAAATCGAAAAAAATTGAATCGAATCGAAAACAACTGACTCGAATCGAATCGAACTGAATCAAATTGAAAAATATCAAAACGAATTGAATCAAATTGAAAAGAATTGAATCAAATAAAAAGAATCGAATCGAATAGAAAAGAATCAAATCGAATTGAAGAGAATCGAATCGCATCGAATCCAAAAGAATCGAATAGAATTGAATCGATCCGAGTCGAAAAGAATTGAATCAAATCGAATCAAAAAATTGAATTGAATGGAACTGAATTGAATAGAATAGAATCAAATAGAATCGAACAGAAATAATTGAATCGAATTGAATCGTATCAAATAAAATCGAAAAGAACCGAATCGAATCGAAAAGAATCAAATAGAATCGAATCGAAAAGAATCGAAAAGTATCGAATCAAATAGAAAAAAATCGAATTGAATCGAATCAAAAAGAATCGAAACAAATCGAATCTATACAAAAATTATCGAATCAAATCGTAACAGATTGAATCGAATCGAAATGAAAACAATCTAATCAAATCGAAACGAATCGTCTCGAAAAGAATCGAAATGAATCGAAAAGAATCGAATCGAATTGAATCGAATTGAAAAGAATCGAAAGGAATCGAATAGAAAGAATCGAATCGAATCAAATCAAATCAAATCAAATCAAATCAAATAGAATCCAATCGAATCCAATCGAATCAAAAATATTCGAATCGAATCGAAAAGAATCGCATCAAATCAAATAGAAAAGAATCGAATTGAAACGAAAAAAATTGAATCGAATTGAAAAGAATCGAATCTAATCGAATCGAGGCGAAAAAAAGGAATCTAATCGAATCGAATGGAAAAGAATTGAATTGAATTGAATCGAATCGAAAAGAATCGAATTGAATCGACTGGAATAGAAAAGAATCGAATAGAATCAAGTAGAATCGAATAGAAAAGAATCAAATCAAACCAAATAGAAAAGAATCAAATCGAATTGAATTGAACCGAATAGAAAAGAATCTAATCGAATGGAATAGATTTGAATTAAATAGAAGAGATTCAAATAGAATTGAATCGAGTCGAAAAGAAAAGAATCGAATCGAAACGAATCGAAAAGAATTGAATAAATCTAATCAAATTCAAAAGAATCGTATTAAATCGAATCAAATCGAATAGAAAAGAATCGAATCGAGTAGAATAGAAAAGATTCGAATCGAACAGAATCAAATAGGAAAGAATCGAATCGATTCGAATCAAATATAAAAAGAATAGAATAGAATAGAATAGAATAGAATAGATTTGAATCAAATCGAGGCGAATAATATCGAATAGAATAGAAAAGAATCGAATTGAATTGAATAGAAAAGAATCGAATTAAATCAAATCGAAATGAATCGAATAGAATAGAATAGAAAAGAATCGGATCGTATAAAAAAAGAATCGAATCAAATCGAAAAGAATAGAATTGAATGAATAGAAAAGAATCGAATCGAATCGAATAGAAAAGTTTTGAATCGATCGATTCAAATAGAAAAGAATCGAATCAAATTGAATAGGAAAGAATCGAATCGAATTGAATCTAATTGAAACGAATAGAAGAGGAAAGAATCTAATTGAATAGAAAAGAATCTAATCTAATCGAATAGAATAGGATAGAGTAGAATAGAAAAGAATTGAAACAAATCGAATTGAATCGAAGAGAAAAAGAATCAAATCGAAATGAATTGAATTGAATCAAATAGAATACAAAAGAATAGAATCGAATAGAAATGAATCGAATCGAAACAAATCGAATAGAAAAAATCGAATTGAATCGAATAGAAAGAATAGAATAGAAAAGAATCAAATCAAAAATGAATCGAATCTAATAGAAAAGAATCGAATCGAATTGAATCTAATTGAAACGAATAGAATAGAAAAGAATCGAATCAAATCGATAGGAAAAGATTTGAATCGAATCGAATCGAAAAGAAACGAATTGAATCGAATCGAATAGAAAAGAATTGAATCGAATAGAAAAGAATCGAATCGAATAGAAAAGAATCGAATCGAATCCAATCGAATCGAATAGAAAGACTTGAATCAAATCCAATCGAATCTAATCGAATAGAAAAGAATAAAATCGAATTGAATCTAATCAAAATGAATAAAATAGAAAAGAATCAAATCGAATCGAATCAAATAGAAAAGAATTGAATCGAATCGAATGGAATAGAAAAGATTCGAATCGAATCGAATTGAATCGGATCGAATGGAAAAGAATCGAATTGAATCGAATCGAAATGAATCGAGTAGAATAGAATCGAATAGAAAAGAAACGAATTTAATCGAATAGAAAAGAATCGAATCCAATCGAGTAGAATCGAATAGAAAAGAATCGAATCGAATAGGATAGAGTAGAATAGAAAAGAATTGAATCGAATAGAATAGAAAAGAATCGAATCGAATCAAATCGAATAGAATAGGATAGAGTAGAATAGAAATGAATCAAATTGAATCAAACAGAAAAGAATCGAATCGAATCGAATAAAATAGAAAAGAATCGAATAGAATCGAATAGGATAGAGTAGAATAGAAAAGAATCGAATCAAATCTAGTCAAATCAAATAGAAAAGAATCGAATTTAATTTAATTTAATTTAATAGAATAGAAAATAATCGAATCGAATAGAAAAGAATTGATTCGAATCAAATTGATTAGAAAAGAATCAAATAGAATAGAATAGAAAACAATTGAATCGAATTGAATCTAATTGAAATGAATAGAATAGAAAAGAATCGAATCGAATCGAACCAAATAGAAAAGATTCGAATCGAATCGAATTTAATCGAATCGAATTGATAGGAAAATGTTCGAATCGAATCGAACCGAATCGAATGGAAAATAATCTAACTGAATCGAATGGAATCAAATAGAAAAGAATTGAATCGAATTGAATAGAAAAGAATCGAATGGAAAAGAATCGAATAGAATCGAATAGAATAGAACAGAAAAGAATCAAATCGAATTGAATCAAATAGAGAAGAATGTAGTCGAATCAAATCGAATCAAATAGAAAAGAATTGTATCAAATCAAATTGAATCGAATCGAATAGAATAGAATAAAGTAGAATAGAAACGAATCGAATCGAATCGAATAGAAAAGAATGGAATCGAATAGAAAAAATCGAATCGTATCGAGTCGAATAGAATAGAATAGAGTAGAATAGAAAAGAATCGAATCGAATCAAATCGAATTGAATGAATCGAATCAAATATAAAAGAATGGAATCGAATCGAATAGAAAAGATTCGAATCAAATCGAGTCAAATATCGAACAGAATAGAAAAGAATCAAAATGAATCAAATAGAAAAGAATCGAATTGAATCAAATAAAAAAAAAGAATTGAATCGAATCGAATCGAGAAGAATACAAGGAATCGAATAGAAAAGAATTGAATAGAAAAAAATTGAATCGTATCAAGTCAAATAGAGTAGAATAGAAAAGAATCGAATTGAATCAAATCGAATCGAATGAATCGAATTAAATATAAAAGAATGGAATCGAATCGAATTGAATAAAATAGAAAAGATTCGAATCGAATCAAGTCGAATAATATCGAACAGAATAGAAAAGAATCAAATTGAATCGAATAGAAAAGAATCGAATTGAATCGAATCAAAAAAAAGAATCGAATTGAATTGAATAGAAAAGAATCGAAGGAATTGAATAGAAAATAATTGAATCAAATCGAATCGAATGGAATCAAATAGAAAAAACAGGGAGCACAGACCTCCCAGGTAGCTTTGCACAGACCCTGGTGACCTGAGGATCCCTGGCTGTCACTCTGTCCCAGCCCCTCCTTGCCCGCGGGGCACAGGCTGAGTCCCAGTAAAGTCTGTGGGGTCCTGACCCTGGCGTCTGGCCGCCCCTGGAAGGCACGTGGGGACCTCAGCTGTGTGTGCCTGGTGGCGCCAATGCAGGGCCTGGGTGGTGCCCCCTCCTCCTCTCTGGGGGTCTCTCCATGCCCCGTGCACAGACTTCTGGGAGACACAGAAACGGGCTGGCTGTGCATTTTCGCACACTTTATTGACATTCTACAGCAAAGGGGCTCAGAGTGTGTGCCTTCCCCTGGGGAGGGAGACCTTTCTGTCCTTTAGGGGAGGGCAAGAATCACACAGGGTGGGGGGCTGGTGCTGGAGTCCCCCACCTGGGAGCATGTGTGGACTCTGTGTGGGGGGCGTGTGTCCTGAGGTTTCAGCCTGAGTGACGGTTCTGAGGACAGCAGAGCTGACCTGGACCTGCAGCTCATGGGCTCCTGCGCTGGGTCCCCGCAGGGCAGCTGGACCCGGGCCTCAGCACCCCTGGGGCCCCAGCACCTGGAGGAGCCTGCCTCCTGCTGTGGGTGTGGGTGGGGCCCACCGGCCTACCCCTGCTCTCCCCACCCTGCAGTGTCCCAGGATCCCCAGGGCTGCCCTAAGTCAGCGACCTGGATCTGTGGGGCATGCCCAGGGCCCAGGAGGCCACATGCAGCTGTGAGAGGGCTCGCTCAGCCCGGGGCCAGAATGCAGGGCTGGCCAGGGCCATGGAGGGCTGGATCCCATTAGTCATTGTGTTGGGTCTGGAGGGGGGCTAAAATCACCCCAGCCCCACAGAGCCCGGGGCCAGGCCAGCCCAGGTCCCACTGGGTTAGGGGCCGATGTCCTGTGCAGGGTGTGCCGCCCTCCAGGAGGGACAGTGGGTGGAGGCAGGGCACAGTGGGTCCTCTGTACCACTCACTTGCACCCACCCTGTCGGGGGCTCCCTGCCTCCCCTCCTCCCTACAACCCCTGGGTACTCTATTGGACACCCGGGTTTCTGATGGGAGCAGGGTATCCAGAGAACCCCAGGGAGGCTGAGCATGTCCCACAGGGGGCAGCTGCACCGGGTCCTTACTGGGGGCCAATGGTGTGGGGGTGGATGGTTTGGGGGCAGGGATATGATGGTGGTGGAGTGTGGGGGATGCTGTAGGGTGGATGGTGTTGGGGTATAGTGTGGGTGGTGATTGTGTGGGGCTGTGTGGGTGTGAGGGGGATGGTGTAGGTGGGATGCCTTTGGGGATGATGATGTAGGGAGATGTTGTGTGGGTGGGGAATGAGGGGGATGGCATGGGGGCCTCCGGACACAGGGCATCCCCATTCTCTAAGAGGCACACGGAGACGTCTACAAATAAAGGCGACCCCAGTCTGGGGTTTGCTGTGACACCTGCCCCTGGGGCCCCCTGTGGTCAGTGCAGGGCCCTGGCTGAACCGGGGGCATTATCTGGGGGTCATCATACTATGTATGTTTGCAAATTGCAAATTGTCTCAAATAAAATGCATAGAATTTAGAAATATATAAAGCACTGAGAGTGGGTGTCACCCTGACCCGTCCGACCCTCATCAGATCGATGTGTGTCCTGCTCCAGCCACCGCCATGCCACCTGGCACCCAGGTCCTGTTACTGCCCCCCACGGCCCACACCCCAGCCCCCTGCTCCTCAGGGGGCCGTCCCTCACCCCTTTGGTGTTCAGCTCCCATGGCAAACCTGGAGGCCCCATCCTAGTGGCCTCCTCATCCCCGAGTCCCCGGGGGTGGGGCACGGGGTTCATCCCCAGCACCCTACCATGGAGCAGTGTGTTGTTGGCTGCTGTTGCTCCCCCCGCCTCAGAAGCCTGGTGTTCCCTACCCAGAAGCCCCCGGGCCTCCCCCAGGGCCCCAAAGCCCCCTGGCCCAGCAGCCTCACCCGATCCCCTAGCAGTCCCAAAACATGGTGTGGCTGCCGAACGTCCTGTTGACATCCAGGTCTACCTGCGTGATGTCCCTGGAGGAGACCAGGGCCTCCTCCTTCATTTCCTGTGGGAAAACAGGGGAGGAGGAGCAGGCATCAGGGACACAGACCCTGACCTGTCACCAGCTGCCCTCCTGGGCAGGGAGCCCTGGGGCCACCATGGGAGTGTGTCCTGTCGAAACCTGTTCCTTCCCCTGGGAGGCCAGGGATGGCGGGAGTGCCCACCGTGCCCGTGGGACCTGTGTGAGGGCCTGTGCCCAACTGTTGTGGGCGGGGAGGTGACTGAGGGTCAGCCTGGGTGGGAGGGGACAGGGGGTCATCCCAGGTGGGGAGGGGACATGGGGGTGTTGTGCCCAAGATTGCGAATCTGAGAAACCACTAAGGAGCTGACACCGATGCAAACATATGAGGGTTGATTTACAAACTCGAGCTTGCATCCAAGTACACCCAACACAGCGGAGCAGGGACTTGGACCCCGAGGTGTGTTTTAGCTGAGTTTTAAGGGCTGGTCTCAGGGACCTCCAGAAGAGCTGGAGCAATTCCTCAAGTTCTGTTTACATTTTGACATGGGGCCTTCAAGGGCATTGAGCTCTGTTCTCATTCTAATATGGGGCTTTCTGGGACCTTAAGCTCTAAGCTGTTTTTTTCTTTTTTTTCCTGTAACTGAAGTAATGTAAATTTTAGCTCTTATTCACAGGGCCTGGGGTGGCAGTACTTGTGCTAACCGTGAAGTTAATGTGGAACGGCCTCAATTTTCTCAGCCTCCACACAGACAAGTGACTGAAGTTTAAAACTCCAAATTTTAGGGGCTTCCCTGGTGGAGACCTGTGCTCTTCCTGCCCGGGAGGGTGTCCTCCCACTCCTGGCCTTTGCTGGCCTGTCCCAGTAACGCGGCCCCGTCCCTTCACAGGGGTTTGCAGCTTATGGCCACACTGGGCAGACAGCTGGCCTGAGTCCCACTGCTCTCAGCCGGGTTCCCGCTCCTGTGCCTGGGAACTGTTGGCGCCACCGTCCTTGGGACCCCTGGGATCCTGAGCCCACCCTGTCGCTCCAGGGACTGCCCTCCACTTCTCCACCTGAACACCTTAAGGCTGGTGTGTCCCCCACTCTAGCAGACTCTGAAAGTTCACATTTTGTGCTCTGCTGCACAGAATATTGTATAATAATAATATATTGTGCATGGAACCATCAGCTGGCTCCCTGCCCTTGTGGGATTTTGTGCATGGAACCATCAGCTGGCTCCCTGCCCTTGTGGGATCTGGGGCTGTGTCTCCCCAAGATCAACTGATAGATTTTTTTTAAGATTTTATTTTTCTGTAATCTCTACAGCCAACATGGGGTTGAACTTGCTCCCCCAAGAACAAGAGTCTCATGTTCTTAGGAACCACACCGAGCCGGTCAGGCTTCCTTTGATTGATACATGTTAATTGAAGCAGGGGTGTTGCATGTGTCAGGGCAGAAACTGAGCCCACGCTTTGAGGTGTGGTGGAGTCATTTGGACCTGATCAATGTGAAAGAAACCATGGCTTCCCTGGGAGCCCAGGGAGCAGGGCCTACACACGTGAAAAGTTGATAATTTCCTTTACTGTAGTAGTTATTTTACTGACTATTTATTTAAAGTGCTATTCAATGGTAAATGTCAATCTAGGATTCGGATACAGTGAGAACGTTCTAGGATTCCGAGGAAACTAAAGCTCCCCGTCAAGGACTCAATGTTCCAGTTCGATGCAGAGATAGACAAGGAAGCAAAGAGTTATGAAACATGGCACTGGGGTGCCTGTCTGGCCTGGTTGGGGGATCTTGATCTCCAGTTGTGAGTTTGAACTCCATGTTGGGTATAGAGAGGACCTAAAACTAAAATATTTAACAAATAATAAATGGATGAACAAATAAACATGACACCAAAGGTAAGTGCTTGCTTATGTCTCACCTGTCACCTATTCTTGATCGCCCCGCTTGCACGACTTGGCCCAGATGACGTCCTCCACAAGGGACAGTCCCGCCCGAGTGGAAGTGGGCGTCTTTCATTGTAAGACCTGTAGTTCCCCTCGTTCTGCAGGGAGAGAAGAGCCGTGTAGGCACGAGTTCCGAGGATCAGCATACACCTAGGCAATGACCATTTCCGAACCCGGTAGCCAGAGCTCGGCCTCCTTTTAGGACCTGATGTCATAATGAAGTACATTTTGATATGGGGTCTTCAAGGGCATTGAGCTCTCTTCTCATTCTAATAGGCGCTTCCAACCCTTGGCTTGGGCTCAGTTTTTATCCTATTGTGGGGCTTTCTAGGACATTAAGCTGTAAACTTTTGTTTTTTTCCTGTAACTGAGGTAATGTAAATTTCAGCTCTTCTTCATAGGGGCCTGGGATGGCTGGACATGTGCTAATGCTGAACAAAAGTGGAATGGCCTTAATATTCTCGGCCTCCATGGGTCTCGTCCTGTCCTATCTAGCTTCTTCCCCCTTCCCCGGATCTCCTAAGAGAGCAATTGCAAATGACCTCTGGTGGCAGCCTGTGTTGGGGACAGGCCCAGGGATTTGGGATCAGGAAGCCCTGGAGCGCTGGCGTCCCGGCTGTACAGTGGGATTCGATGCTGCAGACTCTTATTCCCTAAGGCTATTTTGACAACTGACTTTGTACATAGAAAAGCTCTCCTTTGTCTTTAAAAGAGGAAGAGCTACTCAAAGCGTTTTTTCTCTGCCCATCTGATTGCTCAGATTCCAATCTGAGACGTTTCTCTTGTTAATAAGGATAATTTACTATCCGTAGTACTATGGTTAAAAATACTCTGACACAAGTAATTCAGAAGGATGAGGGTTTCTCGTCTCTTTCTTCACAGCTCAGTCACTCATCAGGAAATGCACCTTGATGGATTTGGAAAGAACTGAGAGACATTAGTACCAATGGTCCTATTATTATGTGAAGGATTCGTCCCTGAGATTTTTCCCGTTTCAACTGACACTGAAGCACTGTGAACTCTTTGGAAGACAAATGTCAAGGAAATAAATGCTATGCATTCCTAATTTTAAATGCACTTGCAGTATGGTGTCCATTATAATAGAAATATTTTTATCTGATTATTGCTATTTATTATCCTTTCCTGCTTTTCAGGATGAGGAGGCATTATACGTGTTCATAAGTGTTTTTCTTTCCTTCTGATATAAAATTCTTACTTTGTTCCCATCGCAAGAACTCTTTAAGAATAAGGCAAAAGTTAATTAAACGATTCTTAAAATGTCTTCATACTTGGAGCCTGATTCATTTAAGTCAATTTTCAAAATAAATCTTATTTCTTAGAAAAAAAAACAAAGATTTATAGGGAAATTGAGGAGATAGTACAGAGAATTCTCATGCACTTGCACTCAATTTCTCCAATTATTGATATCTTATATTAGTATGGTACAAATATTAGCTAATGAATCAATATTAAAATATTCACATTCACCAAAGACCATACTTTATTCAGATTTCCTTAGTTTTTGCTAAGTTAGCATCCCTCATATCACATTCCATTTGTCCTCATGTTTTCTTAGGCTCCTCTGGATTGTGACAGTCTTTCAGCCTTTCCTTGTTGTCGTTGAACTGGAACACTTTGAGAAGTAGAGTATTTTGTAACATTTCCCTCAGTTGGGGCATGTCTGTTGTTTATCTCATGATTGAATTGTTTTTGTGGATTATATACAGAGATATACTGCCATTTTTATTATATCATATAAAGGATAGATACTATCAACATGATTTATCAGTCTGGTATCGATCTCTTCATCTTGCTGGGGTAGTGTTTGTCAGCCATCTCCATAGTACAGTGATTCTTTATTATTATTATTATTATTATTATTATTATTATTATTATTATTATTAAGTTTTTCATAATATATTTTGTAGAAGGAAGTTACTATGTGTATTGCACACATAAGAGTGGAAAGCTATGCTCATCAACTTGAGGGTGGAATGTCTGCACAAATTGCTTGAAATTCTTCCACATGGGAGATTTCTCTTCCTTCTGGATTTGTTTCTTTCTTTTTCAAAGATGTTATTTATTTATTTGAGAGGGAGCAGAGAGAAAAAGCATGAGCGAGAGGGTCAGAGGGAGAGGGAGAAGCAGGTTCCATGCTGAACAGGGAGCCTGCCTTGGGACCTGGATCATGATCTGAGCCTAAGGCAGAAGCGTAACTGACTGAGCCACCCAGGTGCCACTCTTCCTTCCTTTCTTTCTTTCTTTCTTTCTTTCTTTCTTTCTTTCTTTCTTTCTTTTTCTTTCTTTCTTTCTTTGTTTCTTTCTTTCTTTCTTTTTCTTTCTTTCTTTCTTTCTTTCTTTAATAATAAATTTATTTTTTATCGATGTTCAATTTGCCAACATACAGAATAACACCCAGTGCTCATCCCGTCAAGTGCCCCCTTCAGTGCCTGTCATCCATTCACCCCCACCCCCCGCCCTCCTCCCCTTCCATCACCCCTAGTTCGTTTCCCAGAGTTAGGAGTCTTTATGTTCTGTCTCCCTGCTGATATTTCCCACACATTTCTTCTCCCTTCCCTTATATCCCCTTTCACTCTTATTTATATTCCCCAAGTGAATGAGAACATGCAATGTCCTTCTCCGATTGACTTACTTCAACTGCATAATACTTTCCAGTTCCATCCACGTTGAAGCAAATGGTGGGTATTTGGCGTTTCTAATGGCTGAGTAATATTCCATTGTATATATATACCACATCTTTTTTATCCATTCATCTTTCGATGGACACCAAGGCTCCTTCCACAGTTTGGCTATTGTGGACATTCCTGCTATAAACATCGGGGTGCAGGTGTCCTGGTGTTTCATTGCATCTGAATCTTTGGGGTAAATCTACAACAGTGCTATTGCTGGGTTGTAGGGAAGGTCTATTTTTAACTCTTTGAGGAACCTCCACACAGTTTTCCAGAGTGACTGCACCAGTACACATTCCCACCAACAGTGCAAGAGGGTTCCCCTTTCTCCGCATCCTCTCCAACATTTGTGGTTTCCTGCCTTGTTAATCTTCCCCATGCTCACTGGTGTGAGGTGGTATCTCATTGTGGTTTTGATTTGTATTTCCCTGATGGCAAGTGATGCAGAGCATTTTTTCATGTGCATGTTGGCCATGTCAATGTCTTCCTCTGTGAGATTTCTCTTCATGTCTTTTGCCCACTTCGTGATTGGATTGTTTGTTTCTTTGGTGTTGAGTTTAAGAAGATCTTTATAGATCTTGGATATGAGCCCTTTGTCTGATTATGTCATTTGCAAATATCTTCTCCCATTCTGTAGGTTGTCTTTTAGTTTTGTTGACTGTCTCCTTTGCTGTGCAAAATCTTCTTATCTTGATGAAGTCACAATAGTTCATTTTTGCTTTTCTTTCTTTTGCATTTGTGGATGAATCTTGCAAGAAGTTACTGTGGCCGAGTTCAAAAAGGGTGTTGCCTGTGTTCTCCTCTAGGATTTTGATGGACTCTTGTCTCACATTTAGATCTTTCATCCATTTTGAGTTTATCTCTGTGTATGGTGAAAGAGAGTGGTCTAGTTTCATTCTTCTGCATGTGGATGTCCAATTTTCCCAGCACCATCTATTGAAGAGACTGTCTTTCTTCCAATGGATAGTCTTTCCTCCTTTATCGAATATCAGTTGACCATAAAGTTCAGGGTCCACTTCTGGGTTCTCTATTCTGATCCATTGATCTATGTGTCTGTTTTTGTACCAGTACCACACTGTCTTGATGACCACAGCTTCGTAGTACAACCTGAAATCTGGCATTGTGATGCCCCCAGATATGGTTTTCTTTTTTAAAATTCTCCTGGCTATTCGGGGTCTTTTCTGATTCCACACAAATCTTAAAATAATTTGTTCCAACTCTCTGAAGAAAGTCCATGGTATTTTGATAAGGATTGCATTAAACGTGTACATTGCCCTGGGTAACATTGACATTTTCACAATATTAATTCTGCCAGTCCATAAGCATGGAATATTTTTCCATCTCTTTGTGTCTTCCTCAATTTCTTTCAGAAGCGTTCTATAGTTTTTAGGGTATAGATCCTTTACCTCCTTGGTTAGGTGTATTCCTAGGTATCTTATGCTTTTGGGTGCAATTGTAAATGGGATTGACTCCTTAATTTCTCTTTCTTCAGTCTCATTGTTAGTGTATAGAAATGCCATTGATTTCTGGGCATTGATTTTGTATCCTGCAACGCTACCAAAATGCTGTATGAGTTCTAGCAATCTTGGGGTGGAGGCTTTTGGGTTTTCTAGGTAGAGTATCATGTCTTCGGCGAAGAGGGAGAGTTTGACTTCTTCTTTGCCTTTTGAATGCCTTTATTTCTTTTTGTTGTCTGATTGCTGAGGCTAGGACTTCCAGTACTATGTTGAATAGCAGTGGTGAGAGTGGACATCCCTGTCTTGTTCCTGATCTTAGGGGAAAAGCTCCCAGTGCTTCCCCATTGAGAATGATATTTGCTGTGGGCTTTTAAGATGTGGAGGAATGTTCCCTGTATCCCTATGCTCTGAAGTGTTTTGATCAGCAATGGATGCTCTATTTTGTCAAATGCTTTCTCTGCATCTAATGAGAGGATCATATGGTTCTTGGTTTTTCTCTTGCTGATATGATGAATCACATTGATTGTTTTACAAGTGTTGAACCAGCCTTGTGTTCCGGGGATAAATCCTACTTGGTCATGGTGAATAATTTTCTTAATGTACTGTTGGATCCTATTGGCTAGTATCTTGTTGAGAATTTTTGAATACATGTTCATCAGGGATATTGGTCTGTAATTCTCCTTTTTGGTGGGGTCTTTGTCTGGTTTTGGAATTAAGGTGATGCTGGTCTCATAGAACGAATTTGGAAGTACTCCATCTCTTTCTATCTTTCCAAACATCTTTAGTAGGATAAGTATGGTTTCTTCTTTAAACGTTTGATAGAATTCCTCTGGGAAGCCATCTGGCCCTGGACTTTTGTGTCTTGGGTGGTTTTGGATGACTGCTTCAATTTCCTCCCTGGTTATTGGCCTGTTCAGGTTTTCTTTTTGTTCCTGTTCCAGTTTTGGTAGTTTCTGGCTTTCCAGGAATGCGTCCATTTCTTCTAGATTGCCTAATTTATTGGCTTATAGCTGTTCATAATATGTTTTTAAAATCGTTTGTATTTCCTTGGTGTTGGTAGTGATCTCTCCTTTCTCATTCATGATTTTATTAATTTGAGTCTTCTCTCTCTTCTTTTTAATAAGGCTGGCTAATGGTTTATGTATCTTATTAATTCATTCAAAGAGCCAAGTCCTGGTTCTGTTGATCTGTTCCACAGTTTTCTGTTCTCTATTTCCTTGAATTCTGCTCGAATTTTAATGAACTCTCTTCTTCTGTTGGCTGTAGTATCTATCTGTTGTTTATTCTCTAGCTCCTTTATGTGTAAGGTTAGCTTTTGTATTTGAGTTCTTTCCAGTTTTTGAATGGATGCTTGTATTGCGATGTATTTCCCCCATAGGACTGCTTTTGCTGCATCCCAAAGATTTTGAACGGTTGTATGTTCATTCTCATTAGTTTCCATAAATCTTTTTAATTCTTCCTTAATTTCCTGGTTGACCCTTTCGTCTTTTAGCAAGATGGTCCTTCCCCTCCATGTGTTTGAGGTCCTTCCAAACTTCTTGTTGTGATTTAGTTCTAGTTTCAAGGCATTATGGTCTGAGAATATGCAGGGGATGATCCCAATCTTTGGTATCGGTTCAGACCCGATTTGTGACCCAGTATGTGGTCTATTCTGGAGAAAGTTCCATGTGCACTTGAGAAGAATGTGTTCATTTGAGTTTGGATGTAAAATTCTGCAGATATCTGTGAAATCCATGTGGTCCAGTGTATCATTTAAAGCTCTCATTTCTTTGGAGATGTTGTGCTTAGAAGATCAATCTAGTATAGAAGGAGGTAGATTGAAGTCACCAAGTATAAATGTATTATTATCTAATTATTTCTTCACTTTGGTTATTAATTGACTTAAATATTTGGCAGCTCCCACATTCGGGGCATATATATTGAGGATTGTTAAGTCCTCTTGTTGGATAGATCCTTTAAGTATGATATAGTGTCCCTCTACATCTCTCACTACAGTCTTCGGGGTAAATTTTAGTTTATCTGATATAAGGATGGCTAATCCTGCTTTCGTTTGAGGACCATTTGAATGGTAAATGGTTCTCCAACATTTTATTTTCGGATTGTAGGTGTCCTTCTGTCTAAAATGAGTCTCTTGTAGACAGGAAATAGATGGGTCCTGCTTTTTTATCCAGTCTGAAACTCTGCGCCTTTTGATGGGGTCATTAAGCCCGTTGACATTCGGAGTGACTATCCACAGATATGAGTTTAGTGTCATCATGATATCTATTCAGTCCTTGTTTTTGTGGATTGTTCCACTGAACTTCTTCTTAAAGGGGAATTTTAAGGGTCCCCCTTAAAATTTCTTGCAGAGCTGGTTTGCAGGTCATATATTCCTTCAGTTCCTGCCTGTCTTGGAAGCTCTTTATCTCTCCTTCCATTTTGAATGAGAGCCTTGCTGGATAAAGTATTCTTGGTTGCATGTTCTTCTTATTTAGGACCCTGAATATATCCTGCCAGCCCTTTCTGGCCTGCCAGGTCTCTGTGGAGAGGTCTGCTGTTACCCTAATGCTCCTGCCCATAAAGGTCAGGGATTTCTTGTCTCTTGCTGCTTTAAGGATCTTCTCTTTATCTTTGGAATTTGCAAGCTTAATTATTAGATGTTGAGGTGTTGAACGGTTTTTATTGATCTTAGGGGGGGAATCTCTCTATTTCCTGGATCTGAATGCCTGTTTCCCTTCCCAGATTAGGAAAGTTTTCAGCTAGGATTTGTTCAAATACATATTCTGGCCCTCTGGCCCTTTTGGCACCCTTGGGAACCCCAATTAATCGTAGGTTTTTCTTCCTCATGCTGTCGTTAATTCCCTTAATTTATCCTCATGGTCTTTTAATTGTCTGTCTCTTTTTTCCCCAGTTTCCCTCTTTGCCATCGACTTGTCTTCTATGTCACTCACTTGTTCTTCCACCTCTTTAACCCTCGTCTTTAGGATTTCTAGTTTGGATTGCATCTCATTCAATTGATTTTTAATTTCTGCCTGATTGGATCTAAATTCTGCAGTCATGAAGTCTCTTGAGTCCTTTATGCTTTTTCCTACAGCCACCAGTAGCTGTATAATAGTGCTTCTGAACTGGCTTTCTGAAATTGAATTGTAATCCAGATTTTGTAACTCTGTAGGAGAGAGGACTGATTCCTTCTTTTGAGGTGAGGTTTTCCTTCTAGTCATTTTGCTCAGTGCAGAGTGGCCAAAAACAAGTTGTATTGGGAAAAGGAGAAAAAGAGAGAGAAAGAAGGAAAGAAAAGAGAAAAAGAAAAAAGGAAGAAAAAAAAGAAAAAAGATAAGAAGAGAAAGAAAAGGAAAGAATGGGAAAAAAGGGTGGGGGAAGCAAACAGAAATCAAAAAGAAAAGAAAAAAAGAAAAAAGAAAAGAAAAGAAAAGAAAAAGAAAAAGAAAAAACCACGGGGGAGTATCTTCTGATTCTGAATACTTTAAGTCCCTTGACTTCTCCTGGAACTTGTCGGTCTAGTTCGTCTTCTGGGGGAGGGGCATGTTGTGCTGATTTTCATGTGTTAGCACTTGGGGTAGCTGCTCTGCCCTCTGTCTGGTGCAGGGCTCAGTGGGGGTTGTTTAACCCGTGAACCCCAGGAGGAACAACCCCAGTGGCAGTGGCAGCTCTGGATTCAGCTCCCACAGTAACTACAGAGCCCTCCTTCTGCAGGGCCTGGTGGCTCCAGTGCGGGGCCACTGATCTGCTCAGCTCGGGGCAGGAGTGTCCTTGCTGTCCTGGGCCCTCCCGGCCTCTGCCTGTCCCGGAGGGAGGCCAGATCCTGGGCTGGTCCCGGCGCCCTGTGCTCCCGGGCCTGTGCTGTTGGATTCACACTCCCGGCTGCGCAGCCACCTCCGCGGAGCCGCCACCCGAGCCCCTCTGAGCTGCTCCTGGAGCTGCCCCTTTCCTTCTCTTTGATAGCTGAGAACCATTCCTAACATCTATCTATCTATCTATCTATCTATCTATCTATCTATCATCTATGACCATCATCTATCTCCCATCCTCTTTATCCATCATCTGCCCGAGGGCACCGAGGCTCCTCCCACAGTGTGGCTACTGTGGACCTGGCTGCTGTGGACATTGGGGTGCAGGTGTCCCGAGACTCACTGCATCTGTATCTTCGGAGTGAGCTCCAGGCCGTACACCTGCTGGTCGCAGGGCGGCTCTATTTGTAACTTCCTGAGGAGCCTCCACGCTGTTTCCAGGGCAGCTGCACCAGCCCGCGGTCCCGCCCACAGTGGAAGAGGGTTGAGTGAGTTTTGCAGGACGTGGTAAAAGTCTGGTCCACATTTCATTTCGCGTCCTGTGGGCTTCATTCATTTTCCTTAAGTATTTCTGGGGAAGCCGGGTGTTGGGCTCCATTTCAGTGAGATGTTTCCCAAGCTCACAGGCATCAGCTGGAGCCTGGAAGGAGGCAGGTGCGGCCCCGTGCGCGGGGTCGCTGCCTCCTGCACGGCTTCCTGAGTGCTTGAGCGTCCTGCAGGGGGCGCCTGTGCCCAGGCCCGGCCCAGGAGCCTCGCTGGCACTGTAGGCCTTGTCCACCTGCACTAACAAGAGCCTGCCTGTGCTGGGGAGGCCTGAGGAGGACATGGGGACACATCCAGGCTGATGAGCCACAGCCTCCTCAGGACCCCCGGTGAGGCTTCAGGTGGATATTGGGCCGCGTTCATGCTGACAGGAGCCCCGGTCTCCTAAGGACCCGCAGTGAGGCTTCAGAAAGATGTGGGCCCGCATCCATGCTGACAGGAGCTCCCGGGCCCCTCAGGACATAAGTTGAGGCTTCTGGAGGCTGGCGGCCACATCCACGGTGACAGGAGCCCCGGCCTCCTCAGAACCCGTGATGACGCTTCGGGAGGACGTGGGGCAACGTCCACACAACAGGACGCTGACCTCCTCAGGACCCCCGGTGTAGACTTCGGGAAATATGGGGATGCGTCCATGCGGACAGAAGACCCCAGGCTTGTCAGGGTCTGTGGTGAGGCCTTAGAAAGATGTGGGTGCCGCATTCACACTGACAGGAGTCTCTGGCTTCCTCAGGACCCGCTGTAAAGGTTCGGGAAGATTTGGGGCCAGGTCCATGCTGAAAGGAGCCCCGAGCCTCCTCAGGTCTTATGGTGAGGCTTGAGGAAAATGTGGGGCCACGTCAACACTAACAGGACCCCCGTCCTCCTCAGGACCTGCACTTTGGTTCAGGACATATGGGGCTGCGTCTATGCTGACAGGTGCCCACAGCCTCCTCAGGACCCGCGGTGAGTTTTCGGGGGGACGTGGGGCCATGTCCAGGCTGACAGGAGCCCTCGGCCTCCTGAGGACCTGCTGTGAGGCTTCCAGAGGATGTGAGGCATAGTCCACAGTGACAGGAGACCCAGCGTCCTCAGGACCCACTGACTATGACTCAGGAACACGTGGGGCCATGTCCGCACTCAGAGAGCCCGGCTTCCTCAGGACCCCCTGGAGGACTCTGGAGGTGCCGTTGGGGGCCACGTCCACATCAGAAGGGACTCCTCAGAACCACAGGGTAAGTGAAAGGGTAGAATGAATCGTAGGGTCAGGGGAGGGGAGGCAGTTGGTGGTTAGGTTTAGGTGAGATGTTAGGGGTTAGTAATTATGCTTATGGTTACGGATTAGAGGTTAGGGTGAGGGATAAGGGTAAGGGTCAGTGGTTAGGAGTTAGGATGGGGGTTAGGGATTAGGGAAAGGGGTTAGCGTTAGGGACAGGATTTAGAGTTAGGGTTAGGGTTTAGGCTTTAGAGGTTAGGGCAGGAGGTTAGGAGTTTGGGTTAGGGTTATCGTTAGAGTTAGGGTTGAGCTTAGGTTTGCAGTTAGGGTTAGGGGTTAGGGTGTGAGTTAGGGTTAGGGGTTAGGGTTAAGGGTTAGGGTTAAATTTAGGGCTAGGTTGAGGGTTAGGGCGAGGGTTAAGGTTAGGATAGGGGTTAGGGCTAGAGTTAAGGTTAGTGTTTGGTTAGGGGTTAGGGTTAGGTTCAGGTCAGGGTCACGGTCGGTACGGCTTTGGAAAAGGGTTAGAGATAGGGTTAGGTAGTGAGTTAGGGGTTAGTTTTAGGGTACAGGTTCGGGTACAATTTGGGGTATGAGATAGGATTAGTATTAGAGGGTTAGGGTTAGGGTACAGGTTAAGGTTAGGAATAGGATTTGAGTACATTAAGTTAAGGTTAGGGTTAGAGGTTAGGTTTAGGGTTAGATTTAAGGTAGGAGTCAGGGTTAAGGGTTTAGAATAGGTTTAGGAGTTAGGGTGAGGTTTGGCAGGAAGGTTCAGTGAATGTGTTTCGGTCTTGGGGTTTGTGTTTGGTTTTCGATTAGTGATAAGTCTTGTTTAAGGGTTAGGTTAACATTATGCTTAAGTTTAGGGTTAGGGTTATGTCTGTGTATGGTTAGAGTTTGGGTCTTGGCATGTGCCTGCACTGGGACTCTAGTATCTTCGGCAGTTTAGTTTTATGCACTCTATTTAGGTTTTGGGTTCAAACATAGCCTGACTCCACCAAGTCAGTGGCCTCCCCAGAGAATCAAAATCCAGGCTTCTGCTGGGGTCAGAATTGACATGGCAGGCTTTTCCTGAGCTGAGCTAGGGAGGGGATTTGTGGCTCTAAATACTCTTTATTTGGATTTTCAGTTGCCTTTCTGGTTTTATGTCTTGTGCGCACATGGTTCATCAATACTAACAATTATTATTTTAAAATTTTACTTGAATTCCTGTTTGTAAACTCAGTATGATATAGTTTCAAGTTTACCACACAGTGATTCAACCCTTGGATACAACGCCTGGTACTGGTCACAGGTGCCCTCCACTATCCCCATCCCCTGATTCCCCCTCCCCCCACCATCCTCTGGTATTTATTAGTTTATTCTCTGTGGTTAAGAGTGTGTTTCTTGGTTTGCTTCTCTCATCCCCCCTCTCCACCCCTTTGCCAGTTTGTTTGGTTCTTAAAATTCCCCTGTGAATGCAATTGTATGGTATTTGTATCTGTCTTTCTCTGACTGACTGAGTTCATTTAGCATAAGTCCTTTCCACTTCTCCCACGTCATTGTAAATGTCTTCATTTCATCCCTTGTGATGACCGAGTGATGTCGCAGTGTGTGTATTTACCACATCGTCTCTGCCCATTCATCTGTAGATGGACATCTGGGCTGTATCCACAGTTTGGCTGTTGTTGATAATGCTGCTACAAACACTGGGCTGCGTGTCCCTCTTCGAATCTACTAAACTAATTTTGTATCCTCGGGGTAAATACCTACCTGTGCAATTTTGGAATCGTAGGGTAGCTCTACTTTTAACTTCTTGAGGACCCTCCACTCTGTTTTCCACAGTGGCTGCACCTGTTCCAATGCCCACCAGGAGTGTAACGGGGCTCCCCCTTCTCCATAGCCTCACCAACACCTGTTATTTCTTGTGTTGTTAATTTTAGCCATTCTGATGGCTGTCAGGTGACATCTCATTGTCGTTTTGGTTTGCATTTCCCTGATGACGGGTGATGCTGAGTGTCTTTCTGTGTGTCTGGTGGCCATCTGGATGTCTTGTCAGAGACAATTTCCATTCATGCCTTCTGCCCATCTGCAGTTGGATAATTTGAGTTTAGGACGCTGATATTTATATTTGCTTTATGTATTTTGCATACTAACTCTTTATTGGATGTGTTGTTTACAAATATCTCCTCTCATTTTGTATGTTGCCTTTGAGCTTTGGTTGTTTCCTTCACTTTGCGGAAGCTTTTCAATTTGATGAAGTCCCAATAGTATTTTTGCTTTTGTTTCCCTCGCCTCAGAGGCATATCTAGAAAGAAGATCCAATGGCCAGTGTCAAAGACGTTGTTGCCTATACTTTCTTCTTTTTATGGTTCTCACATTTAGGTCTTTCACCCATTTTGAATTTATTTTTTATATATATGGTATAAGAGAGTGGTCTAGTTTCATTCTTCTGCATGTGGCTGCCTGGTTTTCCCAACACCATTTGTTCTTATCCTGGGGTCAGGGTTAGGGTTTTTTGAAGAGACTGCTTTATGCCATTGGATATTCCTTCCTGCCTTGTTGTCGATTAATGGATCATAAAGTTACAGGTTTATATCTTGTTTCGGCTTTCCATTCTGTTCTGTTGATCTAAGCATCTCCTGTTGGGAGATTATTGATTGCTGATTCAATTTATTTGCTGTTTATCTGTCTGTTCAAGTTTCTTATTTCTTCCTTTTTCATTTTTCCTTTGTTATGTATTTCTAGGAATTGATCTATTTCTTCCAGGTTCTAGGTTGCTGGCATATAATTTTTCATAATGTTCTCTTATAAACGTTTGTATTTCTCTAGTGTTGGTTATTATTTCTCTTTTCTCATTTGTGTTTTTATTTGGGTCCTTTCTCATCTTTTTATCTTTTTTCTTTTTTAAAGATTTTATTTATGTATTCATGAGAGACACAGAGAGGCAGAGGTATAGGCAGAGGGAAAATGAGGCTCCCTGCAAGGAGCCTGATGTAGGACTTGATTCCCCAGGACCCTGAGATCATGACCTGAGCCAAAGCAGATGCTCAACCACTGAGGCACCCAGGTGCCTTGCTGATTCAATTCCTTTGCTACTTATGGGTCTGGTCGCATTTTCTATTTCATCCTATTTCAGTTTTGCTCGTTTGCACATTTTTAGGGATTTGTTCATTTCTTTCAGGTCTCCCAGTTTGTTAGCATATAATCTTTCATAGTATTCTCTTCTAATTGCCTTATTTTTCTGGTGTTGATTGTGATCTCTCTTCTCTCATTTGTGATTTTATTTATTTAGGTCTTTTCTCTTTTCTCGTTGATAAGGCTGCCAAGGGAATGATCCATTTTATTAATTATTTTGAAGAACCAGCTCTTAGTTTCATTATTCCATTCTAATGTTTTGTGGTTTCTGTATTGTTTATTTCTGCTCTCATCTTTATTTTTTCCCTTCTTCTGTAGTCTTTAGGCTTTGTTTGCTATTCCTTTTCCATCTCCTTTAGGTGTAGGGTTAGGTTGTGTATTGGAGACTTCTTGTTTCTTGAGGTAGGCCTGTATTGCTATGTACTTCCCTCTTAGGACTGCCTTTGCTACATCCTAGAGGTTTGGAGAAACATGTTTTCATTTACATTTGTTTTAAATTTCCTCTTTAATTTCCTGATTACTCCATTCATTCTCTATATGATGTTCATAATCTCCACATATTTTTGGTCTGTCCAAATTTTTTTCTTACTGTTGACTTCAAGTTTCATAACGTCGTGGTGCAAAAATGTATAGGGTGTGATATCAACCTTCTTGTACCTGTTGTACCTGTTGAGAGCTGATTTGTGGCCCATGATATGATCTGTTCTGGAGAATGTCCCATGTGCACTTGAAAGGAATGTGTATTCTGCTTTACGATGAAATGTTCTGACTATATCTGTTGAGTCCCTGTGGTCCAGTGTGTCAAGGCTATTGTTCCCCTGTTGGTTTTCTGCAAAGATGATCGGTCCATTGCCATAAGTGGGTGTTAAAATCCCCTGTCATTGTATTATTATCAGTGAGTTCCTGTACATTTGTTGTTAATTGGTTTCTATATTTAGGTACTCCCATGTTGGCAGCATAAATATTTAGTTGTTTGATCTTGATAGAGAGTCTTTTTAATTATGAAATAATGCCCTTCTTCATCTCTTCTTACAGTATTTGTTCTTTCTTTCTTGAAATTTAAATATTTTATTTATTTATTCATGAGAGATACACAGAGAAGCAGAGGCAGAAACATAGGCAGAGGGAGAGGCAGTCTCCCCAAAGGGAGGCCGATGTGGGACTCGATCCTGGGATCCCAATATCACACCCTGAGCCAAAGGCAGATGCTCAACCACTGAGCCACCAGGTGTCCCCAGGGTTTGGTTTCAAATCTAGTTTGTCTGATATAAGTATGGGTCATCCAGCTTTCTATTGGTATCCATTAGCATGATAGATGATTTTCCATCCCCTGACTTTCAATCTGCTGGTGTCTATAGGTCTAAGGTAAGCATCTTGTAGGCAGCATACAGATGGAACTTGTCTTTTTAATAACGATTTTATTTATGAGAGAGTGAGAGAGAGAGAGAGAGAGAGAAATAGGCAGAGAGAGAAGCAGGCTCCACACCAGGAGCCCAATATGGGACTTGATCCCAGACTCCAGGATCACACCCTGAGTCAAAGGCAGAGACTCAACCCCTGAGCCACCCAGGCATCCCGGATCATGTTTTTAAAGCCACTCTGATACCCTATATCTTTTGACTGGAGCATTTAGTCTATCAGTATTCAGAGTGATTATTGAAAGATATGAACTAAGTGCCTTTGTGTTACCAGTAGAGTTGGTGTTTCTGGTGATGTTCTCTGGTCCTTTCTAGTCTTTGTTGCTTTTGGTGTCTTTTTTTCCCCCACTAGAAGAGTCCCTCTTAAAATTCCTTACTGGACTGGTTTAGTGGTGATGAACTCCTTTATATTTTGCCGGTCTGGGAAACTCTTTATCTCTCCTTCTATCCTGAATGACACCCTTGCTGAAGAAAGAATTCCTACAAATTGTACTCCAATAAAAAGAAATTTAAAAACGTAAAATAAATTATTGCTATTATGATTGAGGAAAATGGCATTTAGGAGGAAAACCAGATGCTGAAAGAGAGGAGGACAGATTTCACCATCCATCGCCTTCACAGGGACCTGGTGTCCTTTCCTAGGAGGGGCCCCCCCTCCATAGGATGCTTCCTGCCCCTCTGCACTCCTTCTTGGAACCTAGCAGGCACATCTCCGTGCCTCCAGCACCTCTGCAGTCGTGGCTTATAGCGTCATCCATGTATCCTATTGGGGACCACAGTGTCGTGTATGTAACCATCCAGCTGCTGTTTGACAACATTGGGGGGATTCCGACTTTTGTTGGTTTTGGGGTGTGTGTGTGTCTATCACATGCAGCTATCACGTGCAGCTATGTGATCCTCTGGCTGGGTCACACAAACGCCAAAATGGTTGGCACAACATCATTTCTGGTGCTGGAGCTGGGAAGCTAGCTGGGCTCTCCTGGCCGACCTGGGGCTCACTCATGCAGTGACTTTCTGCTGGAGCGTCAGCTGAGCTGGAAGGTCCGGCTCGGCCACATTCCCATGTCCGGCAGTGGGTCCCGCTGAGCGTCGGCTGCTTCTCTTCTACCCGATGCCTCTCCAGCAGGGAACCAGACCTTGGGGCCGCCCTGGGGGGAGCCCCTGAGGAGCCAGCTGCCCATGGCGGGGAGCTCTGGGGCTGAATGTGTGTGGGAGTCGGGGTGGGGACAGGGCTGGGGTTCCTCGGTCCCCTGTGCCTCCTGGCCTTCAGGCCAAGACCCATGCTCACCCAGCCCCTACTCACTAGGGTGAGGAGGGTGCCCTCCACACGCTGGTGAGAGATCCAGCACCACAAGGTGTGAACGCTGAGTCCACCTGGTGAGGGTGGCCCAGGGGTGTGAGCTGCAAGTGTGGGACCCAGGAAATTTAACAAAAATTCCCTACCCCTGGACAAGCAGAGCAGGACTGATTGCATTTTGTGCTAGCCGCTATCTCCCCTATGAACCCCAAATGACCTGGTTATTGCTTAAGGCGCTGCCCCACCCTAGTCTAGCCACGGGCACACCCTAATCAGAAATCGGCTCATAACAATGTAACCCAGCTTTGTGCCCCCCAAAATTGCACGCCGATTCTGACCAAATAGGCCAGCACAAGCGGATACTATACGGTAAGGTTTAATTCAATGGGCCACCTGCATGTGGACCGATATGACTGTGCAACTTTCTGCGTATCCCATGGGCCACTGGCCCCTATAAAGCTGCTATGCCTCTTAGTCTCGGGGTCCAAGTCCCTGCTCCGCTGTGTCGGGTGCACTTGGACCCAAGCCCAAGCTTGTAAATAAGCCCTCGTGTGATTGCATCAGTGTCGGCTCCTCGGTGGCTTCTCAGATTCGCGATCTTGGGCACAACACAAGGGCCTGCTGTCCTGACATCCCTTCCAGGGTCACGCTGACTGCCCCGCAGGCCATCTGTGCCCCAGGCACACAGGCACGGGGATGCGGGGAGGGGAGGAAATGCCGCGGAACCCAGCCAGCCCCGGCCCCTTGGACAGAGGGAGCACAGAACTCCCAGGTCGCTTTGCACAGACCCTGGTGACCTGAGGCTCCCTGGCTGTCACTCTGTCCCAGTCCCTCCTGGCACACGGGGCACAGGTTGAGTCTTAGTAAAGTCTGTGGGGTCCTGACCCTGGCGTCTGGCCGCCCCTGGAAGGCACGTGGGGACGTCATCTGTCTGTGCCTGGCGGCGCCCCTGCCAGGGCTGGTTGTGTCCTGGGTGTTGCCCCCTCCTCCTCTCTGGAGGTCTCTCCACGCTGTGTGCACAGAGTTCTGGGAGACACAGAAACAGGCTGGCTGTGCATTTTCGCACAACACTTTATTGACTTTCTACAGCAAACGGGCTCAGAGCCAAGGGTATGCGCCTTCCCCTGGGGAGGGAGACCTTTCTGTCCTTTAGGGGAGGGCAAGAATCACATGGGGTGGGGGGCAGGTGCTGGAGTTCCCCACCTGGGAGCATGTGTGGACTCCGGGTTGGGGCGTGTGTCCTGAGGTTTCAGCCTGAGAGACGGTTCTGAGGACAGCAGAGCTGACCTGGACCTGCAGCTCATGGGGTCCTGTGCTGGGTCCCTGCAGGGCAGCTGGACCCCGGCCTTGGGCCCCCTGGGGCCCCAGCACCTGGAGGAGCCTGCCTCCTGCTGTGGGTGCGGCTGTGGCCCACCGGCCTACCCCTGCTCTCCCCACCCTGCGATGTCCTGGGATCCCCAGGGCTGCCCTAAGTCAGCGACCTGGATCTGTGGGGCACGCCCAGGGCCCAGAAGGCCACAGCCAGCTGTGAGAGGGCTCGCTCAACCCCGGGTCAGAATCCAAGCCTGGCCAGGGCCATGGGGGGCTGGATCCCATTAGTCTTTGTGTTGGGCCTGCGGGGGGCTCAAATCTCACGAGCCCCCACAGAGCCTGGGGCCAGGCCAGCCCTGGTTCCTCTGGGTTAGGGGCTGGTGTTCTGTGCATGGTGTGCCGCACTCCAGGAGGGACAGTGGGAGGAGGCAGGGCACAGTGTGTCCTCTGCTCCACCCACATGCATCCACCCTGTCGGGGGCTCCCTGCCTCCCCTTCTCCCTACAACCCCTGGGTACTCTATGGGACACCCGGGCTTCTGATGGGAGCAGGGTATCCAGAGAACCCCGGGGAGGCTGAGCATGTTCCACAGGGTGCAGCTGCACTGGATCCTTGCTGGGGGCTGATGGTGTGGTGGTGGATGGTGTGGGGGCAGGGATATGATGGTGGTGGTGTGTGGGGTATGGTGTAGGGGGGATGGTGTTGGGGTATAGTGTGGGTGGTGATTGTGTGGGGCTGTGTGGGTGTGAGGGGGATGGTGTAGGGGTGATGCCATAGGGGATGGTGATGTAGGGGGATGGTGTGTGGGTGGGGAATGAGGGGGATGGCATGGGGAGCCTGTGGACACCGGGCATCCCCTCTCTCTAAGATGCCCACGGAGACGTCTACAGATAAAGGCGACCCCAGTCTGGGGTTTTCTGTGACACCTGCCCCTGGGGCCCCGTGTGGTCAGTGCAGGGTCCTGGCTGGACCGGGGGCATTATCTCGGGGTCATCATACTATGTATGTTTACAAATTGCAAATTGTCTCATATAAAATGCATGGAATTTAGAAATATATAAAGCACCGAGGGTGGGTGTCACCCTGACCCGTCTGACACTCATCGGATCGATGTGTGTCCTGCTCCAGCCACGGCCATGCCACCTGGCCCCTGGGTCCCCTTACTGCCCCCACCCCAGCCCCCTGCTTCTCAGGGGGCCATCCCTCACCCCTTTTGGGGTTCAGATAACATGGAAACCCCTGGAGGCCTCATCCTAGTGGCCTACACTTCCCCGAGGCCCCCGGGGGTGGGGGCAAGGGAGTCATCCCCAGCACCCTACCATGCAGCGGTTTGTTGTTGGCTGCTGTTGCTCCCCCTGGCCTCAGAAGCCCCGTGTTCCCTACCCAGAAGCCCCCGGGGCCCCAAAACCCCCTGACTCAGCAGCCTCACCCAACCCCGTAGAAGTCCCAAAATATGGTGTGGCTGCCGAACCTCCTGTTGACGTCCTGGTCTATCTGCTTGATGTCCCTGGAGGAGACCAGGGCTTCCTCCTTCATTTCCTGCGGGAAAACCGGGGAGGAGGAGCCAGCGTCAGGGACACAGACCCTGACCTTTCACCAGCTGCCGTCCTGGGCAGGGAGCCCTGGAAACGAAAAGAATCGAATCTAATCAAAATGAATGAAAAGAATAGAAGTGAATCGAAAAGAATTGAATTGATAGAATAGAACCGAAACAAAAAGAATCGAATCGAATCGAAAATAATCGAATTGCATCGAATCGAAAAGAATTGAATCGTATCGAATCTAATCGAAAAAATCTAATCGTATCGAATCGAATCAAAAAGAATCGAATTGAATAGAATAGAAAAGAATCGATCGAATTGAAAACAATTGAATCGAGTCGAATCGAATTGAAAAGAATCCAATCGAATCGAATCGAAAAGAATCGAATCGAATCGAATCAAAAAGAATCGAATTGAATCGAAAAGAATCGAATCGAATCGAAAAGAATCGAATCCAACAGAATCGAATCGAATCGAAAAGAAACGAATCGAATTGAATAGAAAAGAATCGAATCGAAAGGAATCGAATCGAAAAGAATTGAATCGAAACGAAAACAATTGAATCAAATTGAATTGAAAAGAATCGAATTGAATCGAAAAGAATCGAAAAGAATCGAATTGAATCGAAAAGAATCGAATCGAAACAAAAGAATCGAACCGAATCGAATCAAATCGAAAAGAATCGAATCGAATCGAAAAGAATTGAATTGAATCAAATCGAAAAAAATCAAATCAAATAGAATACAAAAGAATCCAATCCAATCCAATCGAATTGAATCAAATTGAAAAAATCGAATAGAATCGAATAGAATCGAAAAGAATCAAAACGAATCGAAGAGAATCGATTCGAATCGAACTGAAAACATTGTATCAAATCGAAACGAAAAGAATCAAGTCAAATCGAATTGAAAGAATTGAATCAAATCGAATCGAAAGCAATCGAATCAAATCGAATTGAAAAGAATCGAATTGAACGGAATCGAATCGAAACGAATCTAATAGAATTGAAAAGAATCGAATCAAATGTAATGGAATCGAAAAGAATCGAATCGAATCGAATCGAATTGAATCAAAAGAATCGAATCGAAAAGAATCGAAACAAATCCAATCAGATCGAATCGAAAAGAATCGAATCGAAAAGAATCGAATCGAAATGAAAAGAATCTAATCGAATTGAAAAGAATCGAATTGAAACTTTAAGAATTGAATCGAATCGAATCGAAAAGAATTGAATCGAAACGAATCGATTTGAAATGAAAAGAATCGAATTAATCGAATAGAATTGAATGAAAAGAATCGAATCGAATCAAAAAGTATCGAATAGAAATGAATCGAACAGAAACGAAAAGAATCGATCGAACCAGTCGAATAAATTCTAATCGAATCGAATCAAAAAGAATCCAATCGATTTGAATCGAAACGAAAAGAATCGAATCGTATCGAATCGAAAAGAATCCAATCATATCAAATCGAATTGAAAAGAATCGAATTGAATAGAAAAGAATCGACTCAATTCGAAAATAATCGAATCGAATCAAATAGAAAAGAATCATATCGAAAAGAATCGAATCGATTCGAAAAGAATCAAATAGAAATGAATCGAATCGAAATGAAAAGAATCAAATTGAATCGATTCGAAAAGAATCGAATCAAAAAGAATCAAATCGAAACAAAAGAATCAAATCGAATCAAAAAGAATCAAATCGAATCGAATCAAATCGAAAAGAATCGAACCTAAAAAAATCGAATAGAATCGAATCGAAGAAAAAAGAATTGAATTGAATTGAATTGAAAAGAATCGAATCGAATCTAAACAAAAAGAATCATATTGAATTGAATAGAAAAGAATCGAATCGAATCGAAAAGAATCTAATCGAATAAAAAATAATCGAATCGAATTGAAAATAATCGAATCGAATTGAATCGATAATCGAATCAAATCTAATCGAATCGATAATAATCGAATCGAAAAAATAGAATCGAATCAAAAATAATTGAATCGATCGAATCAAAAGTAATTGAATTGAATAAAAAAGAATTCATTATAATCAAATCAAATCGAATCGAATTGAATTGAAACGAAAATAATCGAACAGAATCGAATTGAAAATAATCAAATCGAATCGAAAACAATCGAATCGAATCAAATCATATTGAAAAAAATCAAATCTAATCGAATCGAATTGAAAATAATCCAATCGAATCAATCAAATCGAAAACAATCAAATACAATGGAATCGAAAAAAATCGAATCGAATCAAAAATAATTGAATCGAATCTCAAATAATCGAATCTATTCTAAAATAATGGAATCGAAAAGAATTGAGTTGATTTGAGTCGAAAATATTGAATCGATCCAAAAGAATCAAATCGAAAAGAAAAGAATCTATTCGAATCGAAAATAATCGAATCGAATCGAAAGGATTTGAATCGAATCGAAAAGAATCGAATCGAATCGAAAAGAATTGATCGATTTGAATCGAAAATAAGCGAATCGAATCAAAAAGATTCAAATCGAATCAAAAACATCAAATCGAATCGAAAATAAGTGAATCGACTCGACTCGAATCGAAAATAATTGGTTAGCATAGAATCCAATTGAAAATAATAGAATCAAAAATAATCGAATCAAATTGAAAAACATCAAATCGAATCGAAAAAAATCGAACCGAATCGTAAAGAATCTAATTGAATCGAAAAGAATCGAATCGAATCCATTCGAATTGAATCGAAAATAATCAAATCGAATAGAAACAAATCGAATTGAATATAAACGAATCAAAAGGAAATAATTGAATCGAATAGAATCGAATCGAAAATAATTGAAACGAATCAAATCAAATCGAAAATAATCGAATTGAATCAAATCAAATCGAATTGGAAATAAACTAATCGAATCGAAAATAAACGAATCGAATCGAATCGAATCGAATTGAAAATAATCGAATCGAAATGAATCGAATCGAATCAAAAGTAATTGAAACTAATCAAATCAAATAAAAAATAATCGAATCAAATCAAATCGAATAAAAAATAATCAAATCGAATTGAATCGAAAACAATCGAATCTAATCGAATCGAAAATAATCGAATGTAATGGAATGGAAACGAATCGAAAATAATCGAATCGATTGAATAGAAAATAATGGAATAGAATACAATCGAAAATAATCGAATCGAAAAAACTCGAATCGAATCGAAAAGAATGGAGTCAATTTGAAAATAATCGAATCCAATCGAAAAGAATCGAATCGAATCGAATCAAAATTAATCGAATCGAATCGAAAATAATCGAATCGAATCGCATGGAATCGAAAATACTCGATTCGCATCGAATCCAATTGAAAATAATCTAATTGAATTGAATTGAAAATAATCGAATCGAATAGAAAATAATCGAATCGATTCAAATCGAAAATAATCGAATTGAAATGAATATGATCGAATAGAATCAAAAAGAATCGAATTGATTAGAAAATAATCGAATTGAATCGAATCGAATTGAAAATAAACAAATCGAAAGTAAATAATTGAATCGAATCGAATCGAAAATAATCAAATTGAATCGAATTGAATAAAAAATAATTGAAAAGAATCAAATCGAATAAAAAATAATCGAATTGAATCAAATCAAATCGAATAGGAAATAAGTGAATCGAATTGAATCAATAATCGAATCTAATCGAATAGAATTGAATAAAAAATAATCGAATCAAATCGAATCAAAAAGAATCGAATCGAATGGAAAATAATGGAATCGAATCGAAAAGAATAGAATACAATAAAAAATAATCGAATCGAAAATAATCATATCAAATTGAAAAGAATTGAATCGTATCGAAAAGAATCGAATCGAATTGAAAATAATCGAATCGAATCGAAAATAATCGAATCTAATCCAATCGAATTGAATCGAATCGAAAATAATCAAATTGAATCGAAATTAATTGAATCAAATCGAATCGAATCGAATCGAAAGTAATCAAATTGAATTGAATCGAATCGAATCAAATTGAAATGAATTGATTTGAAAATAATCGATTCACATCGAATCGAATTGAAAATAATCGAAACAAATTGAATCGAAAATAATCGAATCGAATCGAAAACAATCGAATCGAATTGAAAACAACCGAATCGAATTGAATAGAAAATAATGGAATCGAATCAAATCGAATAGAATAGAATCGAAAATAATCGAATTGAAAATAATCAAATCGAATTGAAAAGAATCGATCGATTTGAATCGAAAATAAGTGAAGCGAATCGAAAAGATTCGAATCGAATCGAATCGAAAACATCGAATCGAACCGAAAATAATCGAATCAAATCGAATCGAATCGAAAATAATCGAATCGACTCTAATCGAATAGAAAATAATAAAATTGAATCGAATCGAATAAAAAATAATCAAATCAAATAGAATCGAATAAATAATAATCGAATCGAATCGAAAATAACTGAATCGAGTCAAATCGAAATGAATCGAATTTTAAAATAATCGAATCGAATTGAAAAAAATCGAATCGAAAATAATCGAATCGAATCAAATCAAATCGAAAAGAATCAAATCAAATCTAATCGAATCGAATTGAAAATAATCCAATCGAATCAATCAAATCGAAAACAATCAAATAGAATGGAATCGACAAAAATTGAATCGAATCGAAAAAATCTAATCGAATCTAAAATAAACGAATCTATTCTAAAATAATCGAATCAAAACAAATTGAGTCGATTCGAATCGAAAATATTGAATTGAATCCAAAAGAATCGAATCGGAAAGAAAATCTATTTGAATCGAAAATAATCAAATTGAATCGAAAGTATTCGAATCTAATCGAAAAGATTCGATCGAATCGAAAAGAATCGAATTGAATAGAAAATAATCGAATCAAAAATAATCGAATAGAATCGAAAAGAATCGAATCAAAAAGAATCAATCGATTTGAATCAAAAATAAGCAAATCGGGGATCCCTGGGTGGTGCAGAGGTTTGGCGCCTGCCTTTGGCCTAGGGTGCGATCCTGGAGACCCGGGATCGAATCCCACGTCGGGCTCCTGGTGCATGGAGCCTGCTTCTCCCTCTGCCTATGTCTCTGCCTCTCTCTCTCTGACTATCATAAATAAATAAAAAAAATAAGCGAATCGAATCAAAAAGATTCGAATCAAATCGAATCAAAAACCAAATCGAATCGATAATAATCGAATCGACTCAAATCGAATCGAAAATAATTGAATCGACTCGAATCAATTCGAAAATAATAAAATCGAATCAAATCGAATCAAAAAAATCGAATCGAATAGAATCAAATAAATAATAATCGAATCGAATCTAATCGAAAATAATTGAATCGAATTGAATCGAATCAAATCGAATTGAAAATAATCAATAGAATCGAATCAAATCCAAAATAATCGACTCGCATCGAATCGAATAAAAAATCATAGAATCGGGGATCCCTGGGTGGCGCAGTGGTTTAGCGCCTGCCTTTGTCCCAGGGCACGATCCTGGAGACCCGGGATCAAATCCCACGTCGGGCTCCCGGTGCATGGAGCCTACTTCTCCCTCTGCCTATGTCTCTGCCTCTCTCTCTGTGACTATCATAAATAAATAAAAATTTTAAAAAAAATAAAAATAAAAAAATAATAAAAAAATAAAAAATCATAGAATCGAATAGAATAGAAAATAATCTAATCAAATCGAATATATTCGAATAGAATCGAAAATAATCGAATCGAACAGAATATAATCGATAAGAAAAGAATCGAATTGAAAAGAATCGAATCCATTCGAATCAAATCGATAATAAACGAATCGAGTCGAAAATAATCGATTGAATCGAAAATAAATCGAATCGAATTGAATCAAAAATAAATGAATCGAATCAATAATAATCGAATAGAATCGAATCGAAAATAATTAAATCGAAACGAATCGAAAATAATCGATTTGCATCGAATCGAATAGAAAATATTTGAATTAAATTGAAAATATTCAAATCGAATCTTAAATAATCGAATCGAATCCGATCGAATGGAATCGAAAACAATCGAATCGAATCAAATTGAATTAAGATAATCGAACCAAATCGAAAATAATCGAATCAAATTGTAACGAAAATAATCGAATCGAATCTTACCGAATTGAATCGATAATAATTGAATCGCATTGAAGCGAAAATAAACAAATCAAATCGAATCGAATACAAAATAATCTAATCTAATCGAATCGAAAATAATCGAATCAAACAATAGAATCGATACGAAAAGAATCGAATCAAAATGAAAAGAATCAAATCGAATCGAATCCATTCGAATCGAATCGAAAATAATCGAATCAAATCGTATCGAATACAATCGAAAATAAATGAATCAAATCGCAAGTAATGGAATAGAAATTAATCGAAAATAATCGAATCAAATCGAATCGAATCGAAAATAATCGAATCAAATCGAATCCAAAATTATTGAATCAAATGGAAAATAATCGAATCGAATCCAAAATAATGGAATCGAAAAGAACCGAACTGATTCGAATCGAAAATAATCGAATCAAAAAGAATTAAATCGAATCGAAAATAATCGAATCGAATCGAATTGAACTGAATTGAAAATAATAGAATCGAATAGAAAATAATCGAATCTGGGATCCCTGGGTGGCGCAGCGGTTTAGCGCCTGCCTTTGGCCCAGGGTGTGATCCTGGAGACCCGGGATCGAATCCCACGTCAGGCTCCCGGTGCATGGAGCCTGCTTCTCCCTCTGCCTGTGTCTCTGCCTCTCTCTCTCTCTCTCTGATTCATCAATAAATAAAAATTAAAAAAAAAAGAAAATAATCGAATCTAATCGAAAAGAATCAAATCGAATTGAAAAGAATCGACTCGAAATTAGTCGATTTGCATCGAATGTAATCGAAAATAATCGAATTGAATTGAAACGAAAATAATCAAATCGAATAGAAAATAAAAGAACCGAATCGAAAATAATCGAATCAAAAAGAATCAAAAGGATTCGAATCGAAAATAATCGAATCGAGGGATCCCTGGGTGGCGCAGCGGTTTGGCGCCTGCCTTTGGCCCAGGGCGCGATCCTGGAGACCCAGGATCGAATCCCACGTCGGGCTCCCGGTGCATGGAGCCTGCTTCTCCCTCTGCCTGTGTCTCTGCCTCTCTCTCTCTCTCACTGTGTGCCTATCATAAAAAAAAAAAAAAGAAAATAATCGAATCGAATCAAAGTGAATCGAAAATAATCAAATCAAATTGAATCAAAAATAATCGAATCGAATCAAATTGAAAATAATCAAATCGAATAGAATCGAATCGAATAGAATCGAATTGAATCAAAAACAATCGAATCGAATGGAATCGAATATAATTGAAAAGAATCGAATTGAATTGAAAAGAAAAGAATGGAATCGAATCGAATAGAATAGAAATTAATCGAATCAAATCGAAAAGACTTGATCGAATCGAAAATCATCGAATCGAATCAAAAATAATCTAATTGACACTAATCAAATCGACAATAATCGAATCGAATTGAATCTAAAATGATAGAATTGATTCGAATCGAATCGAATCGAAAATGAATCGAATCGAATCGAATCAAAAATAATTGAATCGAATCGAATCGAATTGAAAATAATCGAATCAAATCAAAAATAATCGATTCGCATCGAATCGAATCGAAAATAATAGAATCGAATTGAATTGAAAATAATCGAATCGAATCAATAATAAGCGAATTGAATCGAAAAGAATCGAATCGAAAATAATCGAATCGAAAATAATCGAATCGAATCCATTCAAATCGAATCGAAAATAATCGAATCGAATCGAAAATATTCGAATCGAATCGAATCGAAAATAATCGAATCAAATCGAATTGAATCGAAAACAAATGAAATGAATCAAATCGAATCGAAAATATCCAATCAAATCGAATCAAATCAAATAAAAAATAATCAAATCGAATCGAATTGAAAATAATCTAATCAAATCAAATTGAATCGAAAATAATCGAATCAAATGGAATCGAATCGAATCGAAAAGAATCAAATAGAATTGAATCGAAAATAATGGATTCGAATAGAATAGAATAGAATCGAAAATAATCGAAACGAATCGAAAATAATCGAATCGACTCGAACCGAATCGAAAATAATGGAACCGAATCGAATCAAATTGAATCGAAAATAATTAAATCGAATCGAACCGAATTGAATCGAAAATAATCGAATCAAATCGAAGTATCTCGAATCGAATCGAAAATAATTGAATCGAATTGAATCAAAAGTAATAGAATCGAATACAATCGAAAATAATCGAATTGAATTGAATCAAATCAAAAATAATCTAATCGAATCAAATTGAAAATAATTGAATCAAATCAAATCCAAAATTATCGAATCGAATAGAAAATAATTGAATGAAAATGAATCGAATCGAAAATAATCGAATCGAAAAAATAGAACCGAATCAAAAATAATCGAATCAAATTAAAAGTAATCAAATCGAATTGAAAAGAATTCATTATAATCAAATCGAATCCAATCGAATTGAAACGAATATAATCGAATAGAATTCAATTGAAAATAATCGAATTGAATTGAATTGAAAATAATCGAATTGAATCGAATCAAATAAAAAAAATCAAATTGAATCGAATCATATCAAATATAATCCACACGAATCAATCGAATCGAAAGCAATCAAATAGAATGGAATCGAAAACAATTGAATCGAATCGAAAAGTATCGAATCGAATCGAAAATATCGAATCAAATCGAATCAAATCAAAAATAATCGAACCGAATCGAATCAAAAATAATTGAATTGAATTGAATCGAATCGAAAATATCCATTCGTATCAAATCGTATCGAATCGAAATAATCAAATTGAATTGAATCCAAATAATCAAATCGAATAAAAAATAATCGAAACGAATCTAAAATAATCGAATCGAAAAGAATGGAATCGATTGGAATGAAAAATAATCGAAACGCGTCGAAAAGAATCGAAACGCATCGAAAAGAATTGAATCAAATCGAAAATAATCGAATTGAATCAAATCGAATAAAAAATAATCGAATCGAATCAAATCAAATTGAAAATAATCGAATCAAATCGAAAATAATCAAATCGAATTGAATCGAATCAAATCGAATCAAATTAAAACGAATCGATTCTAAAATAATCGATTCACATCAAATCGAATCGAAAATAATGGAAACGAATAGAATCGAAAATAACCAAATCAAATCAAATCGAATAAAAATAATCGAATCGAATCTAAAATAATCGAATCAAAAAGAATCGAGTCGATTCGAATCAAAAATATTGAATCGAATTGAAAAGATTGGAATCGAAAAGAATCAATTCGAATTGAAAATAATCAAATCGAATTGAAAGGATTCGAATCGAATTGAAAAGAATTGAATCGAATCAAAAGAATCTAATCGAATCGAATCGAATCAAATCAAAAATAATCGATTCGCATCGAATCCAATCGGAAATAATTGAATTGAATTGAATTGAAATGAAAATAATCGGATCAAATTGAAAAGAATCTAATCTAATCGAAAATAATCTAAACGAATCCAATCGAATCAAATCGAAATTAATCGAATCGAAATGAATAAAATCGAAAATAATAGAACCAAATCGAACTGAATTGAATCTAAAATAATCGAATCTAATCGAACCGATTGAATCGAAAATAATCGAATCGAACCGAATTGATTCGAAAATAATCGAACCGAATCGAATCGAAAATAATCGAATCGAATTGAAAAGAAATGAATCGAATAAAAAATAATCGCATCGAAACGAGATTAATCGAATCGAATCAAATCAAATCGAATTGAAAATAATCGAATTGAATCAAGAATAATCGCATCGAATTGAATTGAATCAAAAATAATCGATTCACATCAAATCGAATCGAAAATAATCCAATCGAATTGAATAAAAAATAATCAAATCGAATAGAAAATAATCCAAACGAAAAGAATTGAATCGATTTGAATCAAAAATAATCGAATCGAATCAAAAATAATCGAATCAAATCGAAAAGAATCGAATCGAATCAAATCCCTAACCCTAACCCCTAACCCTAACACTAAACCTCTCTTAGCCCTAACCCTTAACCCTAACCGTAACCCTTACCCTAACCCTAACCCCTAAACCCTAACCCTAACCCTACCCAAACCTTAACCCCTAACACTAACCTTAACCCCTAACCATAACCATAACACTAACACTAACCCTAACCCCTAAACCCTAACCCTAAACCTAACCCTAACCCTAACCCTAAACCTAACCCTAACCCTAACTCCTAACCCTAACTCTAACCCTAAACACTCACTCTAACCCTAACCCTAACCCTAAACCTAACATTAACCCTAACCCTAACTCCTAACCAGCAACCCCAAACCCTAACACTAACCCTTAACCCTAACCCTAACACTAACACTAACCCAAACCCTACCTAACCTTAACCCCTAACCCTAACACTAACACTAACCCTAACACCTAACCCCTAACGTTAACCCTAACCCTAACCCCGACCCCCTAACTCTTAACCCTAACCCTAACCCTTAACACTAACCCTTAACCCTACCCCTACCCCTAACCCCTGAACCTAAACCTAACCCTATCCCTAACCCTTAAACCTAACACTTAACCCTAACCCTAACCCTAAACCTAACCCTAACCCCTAACCTTAACCCAAACCCCTCACCCTAACCCTAACCCTAACACTAACCCTAACCCCTAACCCTAAACCAAACCCTAACCCGAACCCCTAACCCGTACCCTAACCCGTACCCTAACCCCTAACCCGTACCCTAACACTAAACCTAACCCGTACCCTAACCCGAACCCGTACCCTAACCCGAACCCTAACCCGTAACCTAACCCTAACCCGTACCCTAATCCTAACCATAATCCTAACCCGTATCCTAACCCATACCCTAACCCTAACCCGTACCCTAACCCTAAACCCTAACCCTAACCCTAACCCTAACCACTAACCCGTACCCTAACCCGTACCCTAACCCTAACCCGTATCCTAACCCTAACCCCTAACCCTAACCCTAACCTGTACCCTAATCCCTAACCCGTACCCTAACACCTAACCCGTACCCTAAACCTAGCCCTAACCCCTAGCCCAAACCCTAACCCATAACCCTAACCCTGCCTTCACCCCTTACCCTAAACTCTAACCCCATCCCCCACTCTATCTCTAACCGTATTCCCTCCCTCTATTCCCTAACCCTAAACAATATAACCTATCAGTAACATTACCCTAATCCAGATCCTAAGTCAATTTCCTAGTCCCTAATACCTTACTTTAACTCCTACCTCTTGACCCTTACCCCATCCCTCACCCTCACCAGTAACTGGTATGCATAACCATGATCACTAACCCATATCATCTAAGCTAACCTTAACCACCTATTGCTCACCCTAAACCCTAACCCTATCTCAATTCTCCCCATTCACTTACCTTGTCGTTCTGAGTAGCCCTGCTGAGGTGGATGTGACTCTCAACAGCGCCTCCAGGGTCCTCCAGCGGGTCCTGAGGAAGCCGGACTCCTGTCATGGCGGACGTGGCCCCATGTCTTCCTGAGTCATAGACAGCGGGTCCTGAGGGCGAGAGGGGTCCTGTCACTGTGGATTATGCGTCACATCCTCCAGAAGCCTCCCCGCGGGTCCTGAGAAGGCCGGGGCTCCGGTCAGCGTAGACGCTGCCCAACGTCATCCCGAAGACTCACCGCAGGTCCTGAGGAGGCTGGGGTTCCTGTCCCCGTGGACACAGCCCCACGTCATCCCAAAAACTCACCGTGGGTCCTAAGGAGGCCGGGGATCCTGTCAGGGAGGACGCGGCCCCACATCTTCCTGAAGTCTCACCGCGGGTCCTGAGGAGACCAGGCTCCTGTCAGCGAGGACGGGGCTCCACATCCTCTGGAAGCCTCACCGCGAGTCCTGAGGAGGCCAGGGCTCCTGTCACCGTGGAGGCAGCCCCACATGGTCCTGAAGCCTACCCGCGGGTACTGAGGAGGCCGGGGCTCCTGTCAGCGTGGACGCGGCCCCACGTCCTCCTCAGGCCTCCAGAGCGCAGAGGGGCTCCTGTTACTGCTGGCGGACGAGGCCTACTGCGCATGTGCGCCCTTGACCGGGGCCTGGGTTCGGGCGCCCCCTGCGGGATGCTCAGGAGCTGAAGGAGGCCGTGCAGGAGGCGGCGTCCCCGCGCCCAGGGCCGGACCTGCCTCCTTCCAGGCTCCAGCTGAGACCTAGGAGCTTCAGAAACGTCGCGCTGAAATGGAGCCCAACACCCGGCTTCCCCAGAAATACTTAAGGACAATGAATTGGAACCCACAGGATGCGAAATGAAATGTGGACCAAACTTTTACCACGTCCGCCAAGACTCACTCAACCCTCTTCCACTGTGGGCTGGACCGCGGGCTGGTGCAGCCGCCCTGGAAACAGTCAGGAGGCTCCTCAGGAAGTTACCGATAGACCTGCCCTGCGACCGGCAGGTGCACGGCCTGGAGCTCACTCCGAAGATACAGATGCAATGAAATGCCGGGACACCTGCGCCCCAATGTCTACAGCAGCCAGGTCCACAGTAGCCACACTGTGGGAGGAGCCTCGGTGCCCTCTGCCAGATGATGGATAAAGAGGATGGGAGATAGATGATGGTCATAGAGAGAGGAACGGTACTGAGCTATCAAAGAGAAGGAAATCTTGCCATTTGCAATGACGCGGATAGAACTAGAGGGATCATGTTAAGTGAAATAAGTCAGTCGGGAAAGAGAATGACTGTGGGGTGTCATTCATAGGTGGGATTAAAGAAGCAAAGCAGATGAACTACTGTGAAGGGAAGGAAAGACAAATAAGATGAAAACAGATGCAGGAAATACAGACTCTTAATCATAGGAAACAAACTGAAGGTCGCTGGAGGGGGGGGGAGGGGTTAACGGGGGACGGGCACAAAGGAGGGCAGGTGATGTCACGAGCACTGCTGTTCTCTCCAACTGGTGAATCCCTGAATTCTTCCTCTGAAAGTATAATACACTATACGTTAATTACTTGGGTTTAAATTAAATTAAGTTAAAAAAAATCAGTTGTATCAGAGCACATTTCCTTCTGGACTCTCTGTTCTGCTCCTTCAGCTTATGCTGGAACCACCCCCTGTGGGTCTAAGTAGGTGCCACGCCTCGTTCATGGCCCAACCCAGGGCTAGAACTCAGGACCCCGAGATCAGGACCAGAGGTGAGGTCAGGAGTCGGATGCTTAACCGACAGAGCCAGCCGGGGGTCCGAGAACCACACTGCTTTATCCTGTGTCTCTGTGACATCGTTTGAAATAGGAAAGTGCTGCGTCCCACTCTATCCTGCTTTTCCAATACTGATTTGCTGTCCGGGGTCATTTGTGGGGGCTGACGGATGTTAGGTTTTTTTTTTTTTTTTCCTATTTCTAGGATCTACCACCATGATTTTGATAGGAATGACATTGAAACCGAGGGTGGCTTCAGGAACTGCGGACATTTTCACAAGATGAGGCTCCCACCCCACGAGCCCAGGACGACCTCCCAGAGCCTGGTACGGCTCAGTGCACAAGTCTTGTGCTCCTTTGGTTCAGTCTCATTATTTATTCTCTGTGATGCTCCTGAGAAGGGAGTCACGTCCTTCATTTCCTTCCTGAGTGCTCATTGTCGGGACACAGCAAGGCTACTGAGCTCTGTAGGTTCAGTTGGTGTCCCGTGAATTTACTGAATTCAATCATTAGTTCTAACAGGTTTTGGTGTGGGCTCTCGGGTTTCCTGTTTCTAGTACCGAGTCTTCAGCAAGTAGGGACAGTGTGACGTCCCTCTTCCAGGTGTGAAACCTTTGCTGTTTCCTGTCTGTTGACTACATTAGGACTTCCAGTGCTGAGAGGGGACCTCCTTGGCTTGTTCCTACTCTTAGGGGAGATGATTTCAGGTTTTCACCCTTGAAGATGATGTCAGCTTCCTAGCGGCCTTTATTCTGTTGATAGACATTTCCTCAAAACCCACTATGCTTTTGATGCTGTATTTTGTCAAATGTTTTTTCTGCAACTCTTGAGAGGATTGTATGCTTTTTGTCCTTTCTCTCGTTTTTCTTTTTTTTAAGATTTTATTTATATATCCTTGAGAGACACAGAGACACAGAGAGAGAAAGGCAGAGACACTGGCAGAGGGAGAAGGCGGCTCCATGTAGGGAACCCGACGTGGGACACAATCCCGGGACTCCAGGATCACGTCCTGGGCTGAAGGCAGGCGCTAAACCGCTGAACCACCGGGGGCTGCCCCATGTCCTTTCTCTGGTTAATGTGATGGATCCTGCTGACTGATGGACAGAGGGGCCGTGGGTAGGACACGGGCGACATAGATGAACAATAGTAACAGCTATAAGCGTCTGGTTCGTAAATAAAATAAGTCACAGAAATTTAGAAAATACAGCCTAGGGAATAGTCAGTACTGTTGTGACAACTTTGTACGGGGACAGATGGTGACGCCGCTTCTCGTGGGGGGAGCTGAGTAAGGCACAGAATTGTCAAGTCACTAGTTGTAGCCGTGAAACTACTGTCACATTGTGTGTTGACTGTACTTCAGTAAATATCAAGGAAAAGGGGTTTCTGGTAGGACTCCCGGTGGGTCCGTGAAAGGCATTTACACGGTCGTTACACACACGAAGGCACCTCTGCAGAGGGGATAAAGATGCTCACGTGTCTTCAAGTTAATTTTTAGAAGATTTACTTGAGAGAGGGTGTGGTAGGGAGGGGCAGAGGGAGAGGGGGAACCTGGAGCGGACTCCTCACCCAACGGAGCCCGAGTCCCGCGCGAGGCTCCACGCCACAACCTCGAGATCCTGACCTGAGCCAAACTAAAGAGTCGACGTGGAACCGACTGAACCACCCAGGAGCCCCTCAAATGTTAAGTGCAACCCCATGCTGTGAACTCTGGGGGTCGGGGGGGACATCTGTGACCCCCAGTCTGCCTAGAATGGTGGGAGGCCTGCAGGGCCCAAGGATGGGAACTGAGGATGTGGGAGGGTGCCTGCATCCCCTTCCCGCCTGGCGTGGGGACAGGACCCTCCCCCGGGACCCTCGGCCTTCAGGGTGAAGGGCTAAGTGCTGATTGGACCCCGCCTGCGCACAGTGATGATGCGGGACCCCACTGTGGGCAGAACTGTGCCGCCCCCGGGTTCCACCGCTGCCTGGTGCTCACTGTGCTTCTGTAGACCTTCGGAAGCACTGGTGCTTTGGATCTGGCTCACAGCGACCCGACTCTCCCGCTCTCCCAAGTAGCTCAATACTCCCACTCTCCCCAGTACCCCCACTCTCCCCAGTACTCACACTCACCCCAGTACCCCAACTCTCCCACTCTCCCCAGTACCCCAGTACTCCCACTCTCCCCAGTACCCCAACTCTCCCCAGTATCCCCACTCTCCCCAGTACTCACACTCACCCCAGTACCCCAACTCTCCCACTCTCCCCAGTACTCCCACTCTCCCCAGTACCCCAACTCTCCCCAGTACCCCAGAACTCCCACTCTCCCCAGTTCCCCAACTCTCCCACTCTCCCCAGTACACGGTGCATAAAGAGGAGGCGCTCACACAGTGACAGGTCACAGGTGAGTGGCCCCTGATGTCTGCTCCCCGTGGACCACTCTGGGGCCTGTGTGTCTGGGTGGGGGCGTTGGCCTCCTGGGCTGGGGTCCAAAACACCCCGACCCCAATGAGATGACCTTGAGCAGCTCCTGCAGCCCTTCCACAGCCCCACGGGGTGAGGGCGGCCCCCTAAGGCCCTGTCCAGGGAAGGAGGCTGCAGTCGGAGTTCGGCAGCTCCCCCGGGACCCCCGCTCCCCTGTAAGGCCTGTGCTATGCAGGGAGACACAATACGTGACCTTTCCAGCCCGTCCTAGATGCAAGGACCCCGACAGGGATGACACCCCCCCCCCCCCGCCCCACTCTGTGGTGAGGGGAGGACGGTCAGGGCCTGCTGGGTCCCCCTGACCGGTGAGCAGGCTTGCTCTTCACGCACTGGAGTGCGGGCAGAGTCCCTCGTGCTCCCCCCAGACCCCCCCTCAGGCTATTCACGCACCGTTGCCCTCAGGGTGGGGAGTTTGGTCGCACTCTTGCTGGCATCAGGTTTTAATTTTGATGAAGTCTAGTCCTTTGCTTTCTCCCCTCGGTCGTTGTGCTTGTGGAATCTAAGAGAAACCTTCGATATCCCCTGGGCTGGGAGACATCACCCCGAGCATCAGATCGGCAGTTCGCCAGAGCCTCCTGGGTCCCCCGCCCGTGTGCTCCTGATACCGGGGTGGGAGCACTCTGTGATCCCAGCGTGACGGCGTGTCCTGGGACAGTGGCTGGGAAGGTGGACTGTAGGTGGGCGAGCGACAGACAGGCAGTGAGGGCCCGTGTGTGATGTTCCAGCCAAGCCTGTGCCCCTCAGGGCTATGGGGTTGTCTCCGGCTCTGGTCAGACGGAGGGGGACCTGCCCACGGGGAGCACCCGGACGCATGTGTCCTCGGAAGGTTTTCATGTGCCGTCATTCTTGGATGTGTTTGGATTGCAGCACCATGCAGGAGGACTCGGAGAACCTACTGGCCTTGCGAAGGGCCAATATCGTGGCCCAGTACCATCAGGTGAGGCCCAGAAGGGACCATAGACAATACACACCCACGACAAGGGAGACCATACCTGCAAGGCAGGGGAGGCCCAGGAGAGGATCAGAGCCAAGGATGAGTCAGGTCAGCCCAGACAAGGACCATAGTCACCAGGAACAAATGAGACCCTGGGGATGGTACTGGTGTCAGTAGCAACTAAGGGTCCGTCCTGGATGTTAGTCATTGGTAGCTGAGGAGCCCAGTCACCAGGTACGGTGAGGCCCAGGTGGGGACCACAGTCACCAGGTCCAGAAGAAGTCCACAGCTACCATGTCCAGATGAGGCCCAGGTGGGGACCAGAGTCACCAGGTCCAGGTGAGTTGAAGGTGGAGACCACAGTCACCAGGTCCCGGTGAAGCCAAGGTGGGGACTACAGTAGCCAGGTCCACATGAGGCCCAGATGGGGACCAGAGTCACTAGGCTCAGGTGAGGCCCAGTTGGGGACTAGAGTCACCAGGTCTGTGTGAGGCCCAGGTGGGAACCACAGTCACCAGGTCCAAGTGAGGCCCAGGTGGGAACCGCCTTGATAGAAATGCAAACTCTTCTCACTGTAGCGTTCCAGCTATTCTCTCTTTAAATCTCAGGCCGAATTCATAGGTTTTCAGGATGATTTGAAAGTTAGGTAATTTGGTGGGGACAGGTGACTTGGGGACCCTACTCTTCAGCTGTCTTGCCCTTCTCACAGGAATATTTTTAGCAGTGAACAGTAAAGTGTGTTTATTAAAAGTTGTTATTGATTTGTGCAAACAAATTTCTGTAGGCTTAAAGCAACTGTGAATCATACATATCCACACTGGCTAGAAAATTTTTTTAACCTGAGTTTCTAGATCATTTTCATTATGTGAGTGATTTCTTTCCAAAACTAATTACCAAAGGAAGTAGGGCAATGTGACAAGAGAAATAGCCAAACAACATGAGAAAAAAGAAACAAACAAAAAAACGCTAAGCATTTTTCTCGGGATGAGAGAAATCCTGATTGTGTAAGGTTTTATTCACCCTGCCCTGAGAAAAACCAATTCCCTGACTCAGATGCTTCAGGAGACAACTGGGTTTCTGATCCAGTAAATCGTGACTGCCTCTGGCACTTGGTTCCCACAGCTGTGGATGTGGCCTCAGACCAGCTCGGTGGTTTCCAGGCTGCACTTGGAGGAATTGTAAGGGCTCTGAACATGCACCTTAGGGGCAGTCTGGGATCCATACCCTACAGCTTTTAATTGATAGGTACACCAACTCACATAAAACTTTGCTAGAAAGAAGTCGAATTGTGTGTTTTAAGAAGAATTGAAAACGGGCAGCCTGGGTGGCTCAGCCGTTTAGCACTGCCTTCTGCCCAGGGCGTGATCCTGGAGACCCAGGATGGAGTCCCACTTCGGGCTCCCTGCATGGAGCCTGCCTCTCCCTCTACCTGTGTCTCTGCCTCTCTCTCTCTCTCTCTCTCTCTCTCATGAATAAATAAATAAAATATATTTTTAACAAGTATATTGTAGGGCAGCCCCGGTGGCTCAGCGATTTAGCGCCACCTTCATCCCAGTGTGGGATGCTGGAGATGCAGGATGGAGTCCCATGTCAGGCTCCCTGCATGGAACCTGCTTCTCCCTCTATCTGTGTCTCTGCCTCTCTCTCCCTCTCTCTCTCTCAAATAATAAATAAATAAATAAATAAATAAATAAATAAATAAATAAAATGAAAAAGTATATTGCAGCTATATTGGTAGCTATATTAATAAAGTGTGTTGTTTTTACATTTTATGGTGACTGGACCTAGCAAGTCTCTACATCAACAACCATCACTTCTAGTCCTCACAACAGTGTCATGGGACAGGCGATATTATTTCCTTTTTATAGATGAAATTGATGACCTCAAGCACATGCGGTTCCTTCCCTTTCTTTTTTTCTGTTCAGAATATACAAGCTATAAGTGAGTAAATTGCAAGAAACCCACTTGCGTGACAAACACCTCTACTTTCCTCAGATGATTTTAATATTTTTCTCAATTCTGAACTCCTTATCTATCTTACTACTCCTTTTCGAATAACTTAGGATACATTTTCCCAGGACTTGTTCAGAGAACCAGTCGCTGGATTAATGTCTTTCCCTAAGTATGAATCAGTGACCTGAAACAGACCCAGCATACACAGATTCTCCTATTTATTCAACATCCATCCATTCCAAAAAGAAGTCTATTTGGCCTTCTATATGGCAGGTACAGAGACAGGCTCCGTCCCCACTGGGTTTCGATCTATGTCCCAGAGTACTACCTGCAGTCTTTTGAACTTCATATCAGGAGCCTTAATGCTGATTTCTGAGGGCAAAACAAGCAAGTCCACAGTTCTCCTTCATGCTTCCCCAGCAGACTCTTGGGTTCTCTCCACAGAGTTGAACTGTTACTGAGCCATTGGTTGTGTAGGTCAGTCACAGAGCAGCATTGCCATCCAAAACAAAAAGGAGGAAAAAGGAGTTTGGAAGTAGTTGGGTCTCACAAATCGTAGGGAGGGAATATTGAAACTGTGACAATGTTTCTTAGTGCACCTTTTCTCAGAGCCACATCTCTCCTGTTCTTGACTGAGGGACAGGAGAGTCTAGGTAGGGAGAAATAGGTAGGGGGCTACAGATTCAGGCTCACAAAGATCCTAAGGATGCTGAGATGTAAGGAAACCAGAAATAAAGAAACAAACGAGACCACCCTGCCCTAGGTATGGGTAGAGAGGGTCTTTTTTATGACAGTCCTCTGTGCCCAACAAAAGATAACCAGACTCTAAAAAGAAGTAAACCATTAAAGATGTTATCACTAGTCCTTACTCAAACCAAGACATCCCAAGAATGAGAAGGCCACAAGCTCCCTGATCAGTTCTAAATGAAAAACTGTCAGTGGAGGCCCATGTGGGCAACCCAGCCTGGGCCCCTCCCACTCCTGAGAGCTTTCTCAGTATCCTTGCTTAATAAACTCCAGTCGCTTTACTCACTCTTTGTCCACCAGATTCATTCTTCGACTCCATAAGACAAGAACCTGACTTTCTCACTTCATTCCGCCTGCTGCACTTCTCTTACCCAAGCTCCCTGGGAAATTACTTCATTGGCTTAATCCCATCTCACTCTCCTCCTGCCTCATATCCTTTGGATTCTTCACCACCAAAGGCCAACGAACCAAGAGATGCAGGGAGGGATAGAAGACCCAGGTGATAGGGGGAACTAAAGCCAAAGAAATATAGTTTAAAATTACATCTGCTTTTTTAAAAAAAGATTTTATTTACTCATGAGAGACACACAGAGAGAGAGAGAGAAAGAGAGAGAGGCAGAGACAGAGACAAAGGGAGAAGCAGGCTCCCTGTGGGAAGCCCAATGTGGGACCCCATCCTAGGACCCCAGGATCAACCACTGAGCCACCCAGGCATCCCTACAATTACATTTCCTAACAAACTTGCAGTCCATAAACAAATACTTGAAACCGACAGAGTGGGACATTCTTCCAAGAATTCACAGCTGCCTGAATGTTAATGCTTTGCTAGAGGCCAAAAGCAACATTTGTTTGCTGATAGCCAGACCTCCAGGATCCTGTAAATCTTTCATGTGTGAAAATCCTTTTGGAAACTTCTTTTATCTCTAGAGTCCCCACCCCACACAGCAACTTAAAAGTTTATAACCAAGGCTCCTCATAATCCTGGTGAAGCTTTTCAGACCCAGGGGTCCTGTCCCCATACTTTAATAAAAGCACCTTTTTGCATGAAAAATGTCTCAAGGATTCTCTCTTGACCACTGGCTCCTGGCCCACAGTACATCACAGGTACATCTCTGAGTTAATTGCATCAGCACATCAGGAAAGTACAGAAGATTTTTGCCTATCTTCTTGTATGACACATTCCGGAGGGTGATATTCCCATCTGTTCGATCTGGGTTTTTCTCTTCCTGGGATATATAGCTAGCTAGCTAGGTAGATGATAGAGTGATAGATCTACTGATAGATCAATCCCAGGAACATAAATAGATGTTTATATAAACAAACAAATAAACATAAATCTATGTTTCCACTTAATATATTTATTATTAAATGTATTACTCATAATATAATGATTATTATCTATAAACAGAACTATATATTTATATTTAAATATGCAAAATAAACATTTCTATATCTAATCTCTATACGTCCATATATTGATCTCCCTATAGAGATAGAGACAAAATGGTTAGAAATAGGTGTGTGCAGAAAGAGAGAGAAATAGATATAGACCTATAAATATGGAGAGGATCTGCTTTCAAATTCTATCCAACGACCTCTCCTCACAGACACAGGCAAACGCACACACACATACTCAAGAGCCTTCTGGTATGTGGCCATGACAGGAAATAACACCCCTTGAGATGCCATCTCTTCTCCAACTTAAAGGTACCCGCTTTTCTCCAAAGAATACCTACACAGAGTGAGCAAGCACATGAAAAAATGCTCCACGTGACTTTTCATCAGGGAGATAGAAATCAAAACCACAATGAGATACCACCTCACACCAGTGAAAATGGGGGAAATTAACAAGACGGGAAACGACAAATGTTGGAGAGGATGTGGAGAAAGTGGAACACTCTTGCATTGTTGGTAGGAATGTGAACAGATGCAGCCACTCTGGAAAACTGTGTGGAGGTTCCTCAAAAAGCTGGAAATGGAGCTATACTACAACCCATCGATTGCACTACTGGGTATTTACCCCAAAGACACAGATGTACTGAAATGACGGGACACTTGCACCCCAATGTTCACACCGGCAATGTTAATAGCCAAACTGTGGAAGGAGCCTTGATGTCCTTCAACAGATGAATGGATAAAGAAGATGTGGTCTATATATACAATGTATTATTATTTAGCCATCTGCAAGGATGAATACTTACCATTTTCATGGACATGGAACTGGAGGGTATTATGCTGAATAAAATAAGCCACATGGAGAAAGAATTATCATGCGGTTTCACTCTTATGTCGAATGTAAGAAAGAGTGAAGAGGATCATAAGGGAGAGGAGGGAAACTGAGTGGAGAAAATTGAGAGAGGCAGTGTTGTCCCCAAGATTGCGAATCCGAGAAACCACCGAGGAACTGACACTGATACAAACACACGAGGGTTTATTTACAAGCTCGAGCTTGGGTCCAAGTGTACCCGACACAGCGGAGCAAGGACTTGGACCCTGAGACTAAGGGGTGTGGCAGCTTTATAGGGGCCAGTGGCCCATGGGATACGCAGAAAGGTGCACAGTCATGTCGGTCCACACGCAGGTGTCCGATTGAATTACATCTTACCCTATAGTATCCATTTGAGCTGGCCTATTACTTTGGTCAGAATTGGCGCGCAGTTTTGGTGGGCACAAAGCAGGATTACATGGTTATGAGCTGATTTCCGATTAGGTTGTGCCCAGCGGCTTGACTAGGGTGGGGCAGCGCCTTAAGCAATAAGCAGGTTATGTGGGGGTCATACAGGAGGTGGCAGGTGTAACACAAAATGGAATCAGTCCTGCTCTGCTTGTCCAGGGGTAGGGGATTTTTGTTAAATTTCCTGGGTCTCACAGAAGATAAACTATGAGAGACTCCTAACTTGGGGAAACAAAGGATTGCGGAAGGGGAGGTGGGTGGGAGGATAGTGTAACTGGGGGGATGGGCTTTAAGGAGGGCATGTGATGTGATGAGCACTGGGTATTATACTACATGTTGACAAATTGAATTTAAATAAAAAATTTTTTAAATTTAAATTTAAATTAAAAAAAGGTACTGGACAGCTCAGCCATCCTCAGCAATTCATTTATGAAATGGCCTTCAGTAGATCATAAAAAAGTTATGAATGTGAATGGAAAATGACTGAAACTCTTTCCCAGTTCAAATAAATAAGTATTCTGAAAAGCAAATCAAAGCTCCAGAATGGAAAAATGCAAAAAACGAGGGAGAGGGAGAAAGAGAAATGAATTCACTTTTTGTGATATTTATTAGTGATGGTCCAATAATGACAATTCCATGATTGTCATTAAAAACAAAGAGTTAATGAACGGTATGGAAACCGATCCCCTCAACTAACAGATAAGGAAACTTAGAAGACAAGAGAAGTAATGCACACTGCTCAGGGTCACACGGGTGGCAAGGGGCATAGCCAAGACTCGATTCTGGTCCAGAGTTCTTTAAAGGACCACAAAACGCTAACGTCACAGCTTCAGGCTCATCTAGAATTAGTGTCACTTTAGCTCAATAAAACATTCAACCAAAGTAGTCTTTCTTCTGCCAGCTAGTTACATTTCATGAAGCATCCTAAAAGGGATTCGAATTATGTCTCCATGTGCGTCATCAGAATACTGCCTGATAAATTAATTAAACAAAGGTATTCCCCGAAAAAAACCTCAGCTGTGAGACCTTGCCTACCCTTTCACTTTCCAAGTCTTCATGCTTCTATATCTAATTGCCAATATTGTCATAGAAGCCAACCTTACTCAGATTGAGTTTCTCCAAGCCAAGAACTAAGTGCCAGTTTTAATATTTCTAAAACTCAATTTAAAAATAGTTAAACAGAGAATTTCAAATGGCAAACACTGATATTTACATCATCTACTCTTATAACTAACAGAAGGGGTAATCCTGAAACCTAGATGCAGTCGTACCTTTATATGAAAGTATAAAAGCAGTAAGAGTAACCCAAAATTGTCTATTTCACAAAAGCCTATCTAAACTAGTTATGTTCAATGGTGTCTGTCTTGAAGCAACAATCTCTAGGAAGACCTTGTTCAGACCTAGCTCCACCACCAATAAGCATGTGAACTTGGACAATCCAATCCTCTGGAACTCTGTTTCTTTCCTGTGCCTCAGAAGAGAGGACCAGAGCTGATGATCCCTCAGTTCCCTCTCAGACCTAAAATGCTGCTGTGGGGTCCTAAACACTCTATACTGAGCACAAAAAGATGGGGGATCTTATATATACTCAAATGCTAAAATATAAAACTAACTCTGAGCATAGATCCTGAGTATTTTAGGGTTCTCTCCTATGGCGATAGAAAATTCCCAAATCTATACCCCTTTTTATCACAGGCGGTGGGTATATGGGTCCAAGCCACTAGAAATAATAAATATGTGTATCAGAACAGCCATCTACCCTCATGCTCGCTGCTTTTCAAATCAAAGCCCTCTAAGAACTCCATTATTATTTTCTGAGGGAACCGGTTAACATGTAGAATCCTAACCTGCCCCTTCCTTTAACCTAAAAAAAATTAAAATGTTGGCTGGCCATATTAACAAGCTCTCCAGGTTATTCTTTTCCACACTAACATTTGAGAACCACTGGCTAGGCACCAAGGAGAATTGATTTACCTTAAAACAGCAAAATTTGAAATCCTATGTCCTTTCCTATTTTCAGATCATAATAAATAAAGAAATGAAACAGCGAAGAGAGAGGGAAGGAGGCAAACAGAAACAAAGTGCCAATCAAAAATGAGATTTACATAAACTTTGTCTTTCTAAAATTTATGGACAAAAGACTCCATACTGATGGAAATATGTTAAAGGGACACAGGTGTCAACTGAAAGAGCTCCCGTGGCCAGAGCAGAGACAATATAAGCAACAAAATAAGTAGTGTTGGATTATAACCCAAAGCGTAAAATAAATATCCATGAATCTATACTAATATTAAAAATTGTAAAAGAAAGAAAGAGGGGCACCTGGGTGGCTCAGTCAGTTAAGCTTCTGCCTTAGGCTCAGATCATGATCCAGGTCCCAAGGCAGGCTCCCTGTTCAGCAGGGAACCTGCTTCTCCCTCTCCCTCTGCCCCTCTCGCTCATGCTTTTTCTCTCCTCTCTCTCTCAAATAAATAAATAACATCTTTGAAAAACAAACAAACACAGAAGAAAGAGAAATCTCTCATGTAGAAGAATTTCAAACAATTTGTGCAGACATTCCACCCTCAAGTTGATGAGCATAGCTTCCCACTCTTATGTGTGGAATACACATAGTAACTTCCTTCTACAAAATATATTATGAAAAAGTTATAATAATAATAATAATAAAGAATCACTTTACTATGGAGAAAGCTGACAAACACTACCTCAGCAAGATGATCAGATCGATACCAAGACTGAAATATCATGTTGATAGTATCTATCCATTATATGATATAATAAAAATGGCAGTATATCTCTGTATATAATCCGCAATCGCAGTTCAATCATGAGATAAACAACAGACATGTCCCACCTGAGGCAAATTTTACAAAATACTCTAATTCTCAAAGTGTTCCAGTTCAGCAACAACAAGGAAAGGCTGAAAAATTGTCACAATCCAGAGGAGCCTAAGAAAACATGAGGACAAGTGTAATGTGATGTGAGGGATGGTAACTTAGCAAAAACTAAGGAAATCTGAATAAAGTACGGTCTTTGGTTAATGCGAATATTTTAATATTGATTCATTAGCTAATATTTGTACCGTACTAATATAAGATATTGATAATTGGAGAAATTGAGTGCGAGTCCATGAGAATTCTCTGTACTATCTTCTCAATTTCCCTGTAAATCTTTGTGTTTTTTCTAATCAATAAGATTTATTTTGAAAATTGACTTAAATGTATCAGGCTCCAAGTATGAAGACATTTTAAGAATAGTTTAATTAATTTTTGCCTTATTCTTAAAGAGTTCCTTCGATGGGAACAAAGTAAGAATTTTATATCAGAAGGAAAGAAAAACACTTATGAACACCTCCTCAACCTGAAAAGCAGGAAAGGATATTAAATAGCAAAAATCAGATAAAAATACTTCTTTTATATTAGACACCATATTGCAAGTGCATTTAAAATTACCAATGCATAACATTTATTTCCTTGACATTTGTCTTCCAAAGAGTTCACAGTGCTTCAGTGTCAGTTAAGAAATGATTCATGTGAAATTTTTATTAAACCAAATTTACTGGGAAATTACTGCCCAGATAATACTTTATTTTGATTTTATTGAGTTCCTTCCTAATCACTGAGCCTTTTAGTTAGAGCTTCCAACTATAGCAAATGCCTTAAAGGCCAATTTTTAAGTTGCTATTATAATACCCTAATGGAATACGTATCATTTTCCTTCACTCAGATATGGCATACAGTAGGCACCTGATAAAATACTGAATGAGTGAATGGATAAAATTGCTTTTTATCATTTCATTCAGCAATTTCATTCTTATCTTTGTCCATTTCATGTTCTAATGTTTATCAACATCAACTCAAGAAGGTTAGGGATCCATTAATTTATTAGGTATTTGGTGCATAGCTACTATGTGCAAGGTGCTAGGAATACCAAGTTAACCAGACATAGATGCAGTCCCTAGCTCCCTCCAGGCCATGCTGGTGGGAGAGACGGATACTAACCAAAAAGTGACAGAAAGACAACTAAACAAGATTATAGTAGCCAATATAAAGGTAAATATACAGCTTACTACAAGTACATATATAAGAAGGCTTAGTCTAACTGGGGCCTCAAAGATGACCAGAAGAAGCAACATTTATATTAAGACTTAGAGAAAGGAGAAGGTAAGTGGTGGAAGGAGAATATTATGAGGAAAAGGAAGGTTTCTGCCTCTGAATTGTAGGGCTCTGGGCAAGTCCCTTGAGCTTAGGCTCTGAACCTACTTCTTTCTCTGCAAAACTGTGACAGTAATAATGCCTGTGCCATAGAGCTCTAATGAGTAAAGAGTTGGACTTTATTTGTACAATACCTAGGACATTAGTAAGTACTTAATAAATATTTTCTGGTGGCCATAACAGCCTGGAGCCAGGCTTCCTGAGTTCGAATCCACTTAACTAGCTAGGTCAAACGACCTTGGACAAGATGTTTTCTTCCTAGCTATCCTTTAGTGGGCCCATCAAGATAACAGTATCTGCCCATAGGGTTGTTGGAGGATCCCATGAGTTCTTTTATGTGAAACATGACACAATTCTTGGCACATAATATGTGCCATATGAATGTTAACTTGTATTAGCAATAAAGAAATCCTACAACAGTCTAATGAGGTGTTTAGAAATTATTCTATAGATTTTAAGGGAATTGAATTCAAAAAGAACCTAAGTGCCTGTCCGTGTTTACGTAGCTAACCAGTTCATTATCTGAAACCAAAATTCACAATTTCTGATTCTAACCTCACTCCAAGAGGCCTCCGCAAGCCCGAAAAAAAATTGCCTTCTTGGGATCTCAAGGAAGAATCCTTATCATAATAATATGACCATTGGTAATAATGTCTCTTGATTCTTTCCAAATCCATAAAGATGCATTTCTTGATGAGTGACTGAGCTGTCAAGAGATGAGAAACCCTCATCCCTCTGAATTACTTGTGTCAGAATATTTTAACCATAGTACTACGGATAGTAAATTATCCTTATTAACAGGAAATATGTCTCAGATTGGAATCTGAGCAATCAGATGGGCAGAGAAAAACCGCTTTGACTTGTTCTTCATCTTTTAAAGACAAAGGAGAGCTTTTCTATGTACAAAGTCAGTTGTCAAAATAGCCTTAGGGAATAAGAGTCTGCAGCATCGAATCTGGCTTCACAGCCTGGATGCCCGCGCTCCAGGTCTTCCTGATCCCAAATCCCTGGACCTGTCCCCCAACACACGCTGCCACCAGAGGTCATTTGCAATTGCTCTCTTAGGATCACCAGGGAAGGGGGAAGGAGCTAGATAGGAAGACGGGACGCGTGGAGGCCGAGAAAATTAAGGCCATTCCACTTTTAGTCCAGTGTTAGCACACGTCCAGCCATCCCACGCCCCTGCAAAGAAGAGCTGAAATTTCCATTACTTCAGTTACAGGAAAAAAACAAAAGTTTACAGCTTAAAGTCTTTGAAAGCCCCACATTAGCATAAAAACTGAGCCCAGGCCTAGGGCGGGAAGCCCCTATTAGAATGAGAACAGAGCTCAATGCCCTTGAAGGCCCCATATCAAAATGTAAACAGAACTTGAGAAATTGCTCCAGCCCTTCTAGAGGTCCCTGAGACCAGCCTTTAAAACTAAGCTAAAACCCACCTCGGGGTCCAAGTCCCTGCTCCGCTGTGTCCAGTATACTTGGACGCAAGCTCGAGCTTGAAAAAAATCCCTCGTGCGTTTACATCTGTGTCGGCTTCTCGGTGGTTTCTCGGATTTGCAATCTTGGGCACAACAGTCTGAGATAAAAAAACAAAACCAAAAGAAGCTTGGACGCAGGCAGAGTGCACGCAGGGTTCTGAGAGAAGCAGCGGAGACCCGGGGGCTTGGGGGCTCTTCTGTGGAGGCCATCCCCCTCATTACCCACCTCCACACCATCCCCCTACATCATCATCCCCCATGGCATCGTCCCCATACCATCCCCCCTACACTTTTCCCCTCACACTCCCACACATTCCCCACCCACACTATACCCACACACCATCCCTCTACACCACCCCCCAACACTCCACCACCATCATACCTCTGCCCCCACACCATGGGCCCCCAGCAAGGACCCGGGGCAGCTGTCCCCTGTGGGACATGCTCAGCCTCCCCGGGGTTCTCTGGACAGCCTACTCCCATCAGAAGCCCTGGTGTCCCATAGAGTACCCAGGGGTTGCAGGGAAGAGGGAATGCCTGGAGCCCCCTACAGGGTGGAAGCAGGTGGGTGGAGCACAGGATGCACTGTGCCCTGCCTCCTCCCACTGTCCCTCCTGGAGGGCAGCACACCCTGCACAGGACACCAGCCCCTAACCCAGAGGGACTTGGGCTGGCCTGGTCCCGGGCTCTGTGGGGCTGGGGTGATTTGAGCCCCCCCCAGGCCCAACACAAAGACTAATGGGATCCACCCCCCATGGCCCTGGCCAGGCCTGGATTCTGGCCCCGGGCTGAGCGAGCCCTCTCACAGCTGCATGTGACCTCCTGGGCCCTGGGTGTGCCCCACAGATCCGGGTCGCTGACCTAGGGCAGCCCTGGGGATCCTGGGACACTGCAGGGTGGGGAGAGCAGGGGTAGGCCCGTGGGCCCCACCCACACCCACAGCAGGAGGCAGGCTCCTCCAGGTGCTGGGGCCCCAGGGGGCCCGAGGCCGGGGTCCAGCTGCCCTGCGGGGACCCAGCGCAGGAGCCCATGAGCTGCAGGTCCAGGTCAGCTCTGCTGTCCTCAGAACCGTCTCTCAGGCTGAAACCTCAGGACACACGCCCCCCACACGGAGTCCACACATGCTCCCAGGTGGGGGACTCCAGCCCCCGCCCCCCCACCCTGTGTGATTCTTGCCCTCCCCTAAAGGACAGAAAGGTCTCCCTCCCCAGGGGAAGGTGCGCACCCTCCGCTCTGAGCCCGTTTGCTGTAGAAAGTTAATAAAGTGTTGTGGTGCGAAAATGCACAGCCAGCCCATTTCTGTGTCTCCAGGAACTCTGTGCACGGGGCGTGGAGAGACCCCCAGACAGGAGGAGGGGGCACCACCCAGGCCCCAACCATCCCCTGCAGGGGCGCCGCCAGGCACACACACAGCTGACGTCCCCATGTGCCTTCCAGGGGCGGCCAAACACCAGGGTCAGGACCCCACGGACTTTACTGGGACTCAGCCTGTGCCCCGCGGGCCAGGTGGGGCTGGGACAGAGTGACAGTCAGGGAGCCTCAGGTCACCAAGGGTCTAGGAGGTCTGTGCTCCCTCTGTCCTGGGGGCCTGGGCTGGCCGGGGCACTTCGTCCCCTCCCCGCATCCCCGTGCCTGTGTGCCTTGGGCACAGAGGGCCTGTGGGGCGGTCAGTGTGGCCCTGGAAGGGAGGTCAGGGAAGCAGGCCCTGGTCTTGTGCCCAAGATTGCAAATCCGAGAAACCACCAAGGAGCCGACACCGATGCAAACACACGAGGGTTTATTTACAAGCTCGAGCTTGGGTCCAAATATACCCGACACTGCGGAGCAGGGACTTGGACCCCGAGACTAAGAGGCGGCGTAGCAGCTTTATAGGGGCCAGTGGCCCATGGGATACACAGAAAGGTGCACAGTCATGTCGGTCCACACGCAGGTGGCCGATTGAATTACATCTTACCCTATAGTATCCATTTGAGCTGGCCTATTACTTTGGTCAGAATTGGCGCGCAGTTTTGGCGGGCACAAAGCAGGGTTACATTGTTATGAGCCGATTTCCGATTAGGGTGTGCCCAGCGGCTCGACTAGGGTGGGGCAGCGCCTTAAGCAATAAGCAGGTTATGTGGGGGTCATACAGGAGGTGGCAGGTGTAGCTCAAAATGGAATCAGTCCTCCTCTGCTTGTCCAGGGGCAGGGGATTTTTGTTAAATTTCCTGGGTCCCACATTCCCCCCATTTTCAGAGGATCCTATGCAGGATCCAATCAAGGGTCCAGGTTGCTCTTAGAATGAGCCAGGTGGAATGATTAAACCAGGATTTTAACCAACCTTGTTGCTGTTCTCGCTGCCATTTATATTCCAGCGAAGAAGCAGCATTCTACGTTTAAGGCAGCACATAACCCCCCCCACACACACACACACACACTCTTTGTTGTAAGAAGACTAAGTCTAATCCCTTTCTATTTTGAAGGACAACCTCAGACTAGGGAGACTTGGAGGTGCGAAATTAGTGAGAACGGTGCAGTCTTAGCTTTAGGGGATTGTCCTTGTCCGGTTGGCTTTTCCATTCTGGAACAAAGTTCTTGAGAACGGTGTGTGGGTCAGCTGGCTGGACGTGGGTGTAGTGGACTCAGGGAGTAATCCTGTCGACCTTGAGAGCGGTGGGAGTGGTCAGGATCATGGTGTAAGGTCCCTTCCAGCGAGGTTGTAGTGTCCGGTGTTGGTATCTCCACACGTACACACGTACACCCAGTCACCTGGCCGATATCGATGGGGGTCTGGGGGTGGCCCCGTCTCATAGAGGGCCCTCAGCTTAGGCCACACCTGCTCATGGGTTCATGACATTTGGAGGGAGAAAAGAAGTTGGCGATCATCAAATTCAGCAAGCACCTCAAGTTTTAAAATGGGGATAACAGGTGGAGGAAGACCGAACATAATCTCGTAGGGAGTCAGTCCCATTTTATATGGGGAGTTCCTCACCGTATATAGGGCGAAGGGGAGGAGAGTCACCCAGTCCCCCCCAGACTCCAGGGCTAATTTAGTTAAGGTCTCCTTTAATGTTCTGTTCATCCTCTCTACCTGTCCTGAGCTCTGGGGCTTATATGCACAATCTAATTTCCAATCTGCCCCAAGTACTAGTGCCACTCCCTGTGTTACCTTAGAGAAGAATCCTGGGCCGTTGTCTGACCCAATCTTAACAGGAAAACCATACCTCGGTAAGATGTCTTCCAGCAGTTTCTTGGTCACGGTCTGTGCCGTTTCAGGTTTGGTGGGAAATGCCACTCTCCATCCTGAAAAAGTATCTACAAACACTAATAAATACCTGTATCCGTATTTTCCAGGTTTTACCTCAGTGAAGTCCACTTCCCAGTAGGCTCCTGGGCGGTCCCCCCGGAGCCAGGTGCCTGGGTTAGATCCATGGGCGGTGGCATTAGTTAACTGGCATGAGTGGCAGCTTGCCACCATCTGCTCGATCTTTGCTCGAGAGTCTTTAATAGTGATCTTTGCATGTCGTATGAGGTCTTCCATCTTCCTTGTTCCCGTGTGAGTACTCCGATGTGTTTTGGATAGGACTCGCCATCCCAGTTCCTCTGGCAAGATGATGCTGGAGTCTGTGGCCCTCCACCAGCCACAAAATCACTGGGTCATAGGCAAGGGTTTGATCCAGTGTAAGTCAGCATCACTATAGTTGGGGGTGTCCGGCAGGTTCCGTTCCCCCGGATCAGGTAGCGTGGTTGCTAAGACCTGGGTCACCAAAAGGGACGCCTCCTTTGCTTTTAAATCGGCTAGCCGGTTTCCCCTGGCTACTGGCGTGTCTGCCTTTTGGTGCCCCGACAGTGGATGATGGCCAGGGCCTTGGGCAGCCAGAGGGTCCTCAGGAGTTCAAGAATCTCCGTTTTGTTTTTAACAGTCTTTGTCTCTGCTGTCAGAAGCTCTCTCTCTCTCTGTAAAGGGCTCCGTGAATGTGAGCGGTGGCAAAGGCGTACCTGCTGTCGGTGTAGATGCTTATTCGTTTACCTTCCTCCATGGTCAGTGCCTTGGCCTGTGGGATCAGTTCTGCCCATTGAGCCAACATTTAGGCTGTCAATGGCTCCGCCCAGACGGTCTCTGTCTCCGTGGTTATGGTATGGCTGCCCCCGCAAATCGGACCCCTTCTCGGACAAAACTGCTGCCGTCCGTGTACCAGGTGGCATCGGCGTTCGGCAGTGGCTGGTCCTGGAGATCAGCTCTGATTCCGTACACCTGTGCCAAAATTTCTTGACAGTCATGCAGAGGGGGGTCCCAGTCTGGGTTAGGGAGTAGCGTTGCCAGATTCAGGGTTGTCGGTGGCTTAAATAAAATTCTGGTGGGGTTTAGCAGTAGGCTCTGATAGTGGGTCAGATGGGGATTGCTGATCCAGCTGTCTGGGGGCTGTTGAGTACCCCTTTAATAGCGTGTGGGGTGGTAACATGCAGTTCTTCCGGACTTTTTCTATAATAGACTCGTTCTGCTATTATCACTAAGTCCTGCAAGCTCTTCTCTCCCAGTCTCTCTACTCTTTGTAATTTCTTTATAATGTTCAGAGCGGCCTGGTTAACAAAAGCCATGATAATTACGGCCTTTGTTTCCGGGGCTTCTGGGTTCATAGGGGTGTACTGCCTAAAAGCCTCTATTGCTCCCTCTAAGAAGGCTGCTGGACTCTCATCCTTACCCTGTCTCACATCATAGACCTTGGCCAGATTGGTAGTCTTGCACGCGGCAGCCTGGAGACCTGCCATTAGAGTCTGGCGGTGGACCCGGAGTCTCTCCTTACCTTCAGGCAGTTGTGTGCTTTGGGGAGTAAAAACGGGTTTTAGCCAAGGAGGGGAATTCTCGATCATGTCCTGCCAGGCCAGGATGTTGGGCATCTGGTCAGGGTGGCCATCTGGTTTGTCCCTGAAGTTCACGGCCTTAACCTGTAAGATAATAGGTAGGTGAAAATTTCCTTCTCGGGGCCATCCCACATCAAAGGTTGGCCATTCTGATATGCAATAAATTTGGAATCTCTCTGTATGTCTATGCTCAGAATAAGAGCTCTTTCCCTAACATCCGAGAAGTGGGAGAGCATAAGAGACAAGGGTATGGTTTGCATCTGCCCCATTATGTCCCCCGTCCACACCAAGGCACAGACAGTTATGACAGTTCACAAATAACACAGTCAAACACACAGTTAACAAGAACACAGTAACACAGACCAGCACACAAACAGGTAACACAGACCAGCACGCAAACAGGTAACAAGAACACAGTAACAGACAAACGTTCTAGTGCGGCTGCGGAGACAAGACAGAAAGTAATCCGAAGGGCTGGCAGCCAGCCCTCCTTACAGATGAGGACCCCCGTCCTCCATACAGATAAGGACCCCTGTCCTCCTTATGGATGAGGACCCCGTCCTCCATACGGATGAGGACCCCCCGTCCTACTTACGGATGAGGACCCCCGTCCTCTTACGGATGAGGACCCTGTCCTCCATACGGATGAGGACCCCCGTCATCCTTACGGATGAGGACCCCCATCCTCCATACAGATGAGGACCCCATCCTCCTTTCATATGAGGACCCCCGTCCACCATACAGATGAGGACCTCCGTCCTCCTTACAGATAGGACCTCCATCCTCCAGGCAGGGGCAAGGGACGTCTCCTCAAGACCCCCGGTTGATGGCCCACCAGCGCATCCGCCTAAGCCAATGCCGACCTAATACAGATTGGAATTCCTACAGGTTAGAGCTCTCAGAGAATACGCGTGCAAAAGGTAGAAAAAGTTGAGTGCACTCACCACGCGTGAAATCCTCCGGATAAGGTCCTGGAGGTCTCTCAGATCCCGGACGAGCCCCCAAATGTTGTGGCCAAGATTAAGAATCCGAGAAACCACTGAGGAGCCGACACCGATGCAAACACACAAGGGTTTATTCACAAGCTGGAGCGTGGCTCTAAGTATACCCGACACAGCAGAGCAGGGACTTGGACCCCGAGACTAAGAGGCATAGCAGCTTTATAGGGGCCAGGGGCCCATGGGATACACAGAAAGTTGCACAGTCATGTCGGTCCACACTCAGGTGGCTGATTGAATTACATCTTACCCTATAGTATCCATTTGAGCTGGCCTATTACTTTGGTCAGAATTGGCGCGCAGTTTTGGCGGGCACAAAGCAGGGTTACATTGTTATGAGCCGATTTCCGATTAGGGTGTGCCCAGCGGCTCGACTAGGGTGGGGCAGCACCTTAAATAATAAGCAGGTTATGTAGGAGTCATACAGGAGGTGGCAGGTGTAGCACAAAACGGAATCAGTCCTGCTCTGCTTGTCCAGGTGTAGGGGATTTTTGTTAAATTTCCTGGGTCCCGAGATCCGTGGGTGGCGCAGCGGTTTAGCGCCTGCCTTTGGCCAGGGGCGTGATGCTGGAGACCCGGAATTGAATCCCACGTCGGGCTCCCGGTGCATGGAGCCTGCTTCTCCCTCTGCCTATGTCTCTGCCTCTCTATCTCTCTCTCGCTGTGTGACTATCATAAACAAATAAAAAGAAATTTCCTGGGTCCCACACTGACTGCTTGTACACTTCGCTTCTAACAGGCCTAGGTTCAATGCGTGACAGAAGTGGTGTGAGAGGCAATTGGAAGGTGCAGGCCAGGAGACAAGTGTCTTCAACCTCAATTCAGCGACTACCGAGGAATTCCTCTCATACATTGGCACTACATACTAACTTCCATACAAGAGAAGCTAGTTGAACGCAGTGTCCAGGGGAACTTGATTCTGAGAGGTGAGACCACACGCAGTCCCTCACAGTTCCACACTGACTGCAGATAGAGTATCGAACATCCTCACTAGAGATGTATGCCAGAAGCTCATGGGACGCAGGGGGCAAGTTGCAGTCTTCAATGGTTGTCTCTAGGTGCAGCAGAGCGGTATTCATTGAACCTCCTGACTTACCGCACCGAGCCATGCGTCCTTTTGAGAGCTGAGCTCAAGACAGGACCCTGCCGCATCCTGCCTGACTGTAGACGTAGCTGCCAACATCCTTATGTTAGGTGCTGGGAGAGGTTGTGAGAAAAGCATGTGGAATCGTTGTGCCTGAACTCACGTGTATCTGAGTTGAATACAGCGATTTCCAATGACCTTCTTCAATCAGAGTGTAGCTAGTTTCCAACTCCCGTGTACGAGTGGGTAGCAGACATCTGCCTCCCATGCATACACAATTCTGAGAGTTGAGCTTAGACCTCTACCCCCACATCCTGCCTGCAGGTAGGTACTCTTCGCTTCTAAAAGGCCTAGGCTCGCTGCGTGACGGAAGTGTTGGGAGAGGTAATTGGAATGTCCCGGCACACAAGACTAGTGCCTCCAAGCTCAATCCAGCGATTTCCTAGTAATTCCTGTGGTAGACAGGTGCTACATACTAAGTTCCATACGTGAGAAGGTAGCTGATCGCCTTGTCCAAAAGCATCTTACTTCTGAGAGTTGAGCTCACCCTCAGTCCCTCACAGTTCCACACTGCCTGCAGAGTGAGTTTCCCACGTCTTCACCAGAGACGTTTGCCAGAGGCTTCTGAGACGCAAGTTAACAATGCAGACCTGGACGGTATCTCCAGGTGCAGTAGAGTGGTAATCTTGGAACCTCCTGACTCAGAATACTGCTACCTTCTCACTGCCATAAGAACGCAGCTAGTTGAGAGTTGGCTTCTAGGCATGCTTCCCTGTGAGAGCTGAGGTCAGGGCACAACCCTCCCGCATCCTGCCTCACTGTAGACGTAGCTGCTAACATCCTCATGGTAGTTGCTGGGAGAGGTTGTGAGAAAAGCATGTGGAATCGTTGTGCCTGAACTCACGTGTATCTGAGTTGAATACAGCGATTTCCAAAGACCTTCTTCAATCAGAGTGTAGCTAGGTTCCAACTCCCATGTCCGAGTGCGTAGCATTCATCTGCCTCCCATGCATACACACTTCTGAGAGTTGAGCTTATGGCCTGTACCTCCACATCCTGCCTGCAGGTAACCTCGCTTCTAAAAGGCCTAGGCTCGCTGCGTGACGGAAGTGTTGGGAGAGGTAATTGGAATGTCCCGGCACACAAGACTAGTGCCTCCAAGCTCAACCCAGGCTGCCCAAACAACACATGACTTAGTGAAAAAATTCTCATTAGAAAATATTTTGAAAAAAAATATTTTGAATGTAAGAAAAATGTAAACATATTAAAAACATGAGTGTGATTCAGCAAAAGCAGTGTTTAGAGGGAAATTTACATCATATCAGAAAAAAAGATCCAAAATCAATACCCTAAACTTCTTCCTCAAGAAATGAGAGTAAAAGAACAATTTTAAATTTAAAGCAAACAGAAGAGAAGACATAATAAAAATTACAGAATACTTAAAACTGAAAACAAGAAAATAATGAGGAAAATCAACAAAATCAAAAGGTAGTTCTTTGAGAAGACTAAGAAAATTGAAAAGCCATAGGCAGTCTAACAAAAATGAAGGAGAGAAGACATAAATCACAAATATCAGAAATGAGAAAGTGTCATCACTTCGGATCTCATGGACCTTAAAAGGATTATAATGGAATAATACAGATAGTTCCATGCCCTCAAATTTAATGATATAGATGAAATAGAATAATTGAAAAGCACAAACCAAAACTCAAACAAGGAGAAATCAATCATTGAAATGGACCTATAGCTATTAAATAATTTGATGACCTACTAATAACCAGAGCAGGGAAATGCATTACAAAAAAGGAAAACCATAGTCAATATCCTTCTTTAATACAGATGCAGAAGCTCTCAACAAACTATTTGTATATAAAATCCAATAATATATTAAAGTATTATACTTGGGGCACCCAGGTTGGCTCAGATGGTTGAGTGTCTGCATTGGGCTCAGGTCATGATCTGCACGTATTACTGTTAGCAATGGGAAAAAAATAAAATAAATGTAAATAAAATATAAAAAGGAAAAAATATATAAAAAGGATTATACACTTTAATTGCTCCACCAGTATCAAATCTATTTTTTAATAAATTTATTTTTTATTGGTGTTCAATTTGTTAACATACAGAATAACACCCAGTGCTCATCCCGTCAAGTGCCCACCTCAGTACCTGCCACCCAGTCACCCCCACCCCCCGCCCACCTCCCCTTCCACCACCACTAGTTCGTTTCCCAGATATCGTTTACTTTAAAGGACAGTACTGATGCTTTATTTTGGTTATCTCTTCCTAAATACAAAATACATCTTAAAGGATGTTCCTCTGCCTTGTGTTCTGGGAGAAGCATATCTTTGAACTACTTTTATCCTGATTGTTCTTTCCTTATGTCCATGTTATCAGATTTAAATTTCACAGTATTATGTAGCTATGAGTTTGGATGGTTTATTTTCATTCTTTTTCTTATTCAATATAAACTTTTAGAAAGTACAGCTGAAATGATTTCCGAAAGTCGGCTTTGTGATTTCCGGGACTCATTTACCTTTTGAACTTGCTTTCCTGAGAACATTTCTATTTGTTATCATTAGTAAAAATCAATTTCTTGAAGCTCATTGCTTTAACAGACTAATTTCCTTTTCTTTACTCTGTTTATATTTAGGGGGTCCTCCCTCAAACTTGCCTCTCTCCACCTTTGAATAATGCCCTAGGTGCCTTTAATTAATCCCATGTTATATATACAACTATATGTGTAAGTACGCCGTAGCTAATGTTTTTGTCCTTATTTGGTTCACAGAGAATGGTACTACTAGACATTTCTAAACAACTTATTTGTTACTTATTATTCTTTCTAAAAAGTCAGGACCTTCTAAAGTTGTTGGCATAATAAGCAAACAATCTACTTATTCTATTTGAAGGCTTTCTTTTTTTTCATCTGCCTCCTTGATATCTGGAGGAAGACTTAGTTATTTAAGCATCATATCCAACTCATAATTTAAGAAAGTGCAATGCAGGTATTTTCAAAGGGCTAATATTTTTTGTTTGTTTGTTTCTCTCTTCTTTCAGTGGGATGTCACCTTTGCTGTCTTTCATTCTCATTACTTCCCAAGTTGCCTCTCATATTTTGCAGTTTTTACATACTTATCACTAAATAATTGGTTTCTTGAACATTCCTTTTGACTTCTTTGAACTACCAGGATGGAGGCCACTGGATGGATAGTTTTGCTTTCTCATTATTAAATACAGTTCCTAACAATATGGAAAATTAGGATCCTAGCTCACAGAGAATGCAACTTTTTGAAGCAGGGCTCTGTCTTAGCCAACCCCAAAAATATGTGGCATTGACTTAACAGCTGCATGGCAAAAAGTGAGAAAACTAATACTGGAGACTTTAAAAACAGTAATCCATGTTTGTAACAGAAAAGATTTACTTAATCATCATCTGCAACAAGGAAGAAAAAAGAAAACAAACAAACAAACAAAAAAACCCACATGTATTTGCTGGGTCAAAGTTCCAGGGGAGAAACTAGAAACAGGACTCAGAATATGAACCCTTGCTAGGTTGTGTGAGCTTCTGTGGGCTGGATTAAAACCCATGTGGGAAGAGATGGGTTTATACCTAAACGAACTGGCCAGCTGGTGGGCACAGATGAAGGGATGAAGGGCTTTCTAAGCTGAAGCCACCGATTCTAACTCCAAACAATGGAAGATCCAGAGTTTCAGTAAAATATCTTTATTGGACAGTGTGAGAGAAAGGGAGAGAGAGAGAGAAGAGAGAGAGGGAGGGAGGAAGGGAGCACGAGAGAGTGCTCAAATTTGAGAACTGAATTGAGGTGGGGCACATGGGAGCAAAGCAGCAGAAAATAAAGCAGATTTGATACATATGATTGGGGAAAACTGCCTGCCATTAGTGACAAATGCAATGTCTAGCGAACTTGAACTTGTGAAGGGATCTTGTTAGCAAAGAAACCATGAGGTTGAACTAAACGCACTACTGACTTTTGGAATCACAGACCATTAGTCTTCCATAAGCAGTAGTCTTTAGAGGGAGTATGATACCAAGGATGGAGGGCCCCAGAATACCCGTTCACAGAAGCTGTGACCAAAGAGCACAACAGAGAAAGAAGAGTTTCTTGACATGTAGAGCCAGGGGTCATGACAAACAATGGGCAGGATAGTTCCTCCAGGAGAAAAGAGCCAGGGCCTCATAAATGCTGGTGTTAATTTTTATTGTGACAGCCCAACAAATGGGGCCTTGTTAGAAACATGAGTCTTAATTGTCGTCAAATTTTTAAAAATTTTTTCAAATTAAAGAATTTGACTTGATTCCCTTATATTTGAGAAGAAGGGTGACTTCCAAAATGACTCAAAGGCCACACGTTATTATTATTTATCATCTATACTCCAACAGAGGCTATATTGTCTATTACAAAGTATATCCTTTCCCTCTTCTCTACTAATCTGAACATGTAGATAAATGCACCCAGGCACGTGCACATACATATCCATGGATAATTCTCTAAGAGTATAGCTACTTATATCAATGTTGAGAATTATAACTGGTATGTATACGGACGCACATTGCTTTCCTTTGTATAAGGACATATTTTGTCTACTACCTGTAGGCATTGCTAAGTACAAAGAGAAAATTCATTTTTATGAATAAAGAAGACTTCTGGAAACAAGATAGGTGATTACACAGGGAAGAGGTGGGAATTTCTCAGTGACGTGGAAATGCACACTTATATACTTATTATATACTGGATACTCTGTTTTGTGTTAAAAAATTTTATTCACAGTAACTACATGAGAATATTATTGTCCACATTTAAATGAGGAAATATGACAAAAATGAATTTTTTCTTCACTTTGCACAACCGATAAGTAATAGACTGAGATATATTTTATAAGTGAAAGAGGTACTGGATTGACTCAATGTAGGGATGACTTAACAAAAGGACCTTCAGGAAAATCAGGTTACTCAAAAAGGACACAGAAGTTATTCAGGGATCATTTTACAAGAAAGAGTCAAAACTAGTATGGGGGGGGTGCAGACGGGACTCCAGCTCCCTCTCTGCTGGTTTTCTGCTAGGCCCCATTTACTCATGTTCCACATTTTGCCTCTGAATAAGCCAAAGACCCCACTTCCAGGGGAAGCAAGAAAGTTAATCATTCTCTGAATTTTGCCCTAGGCCCCAAACACCTGATAACACCTAACAAGAGCCAGATCCCAAACACGTTCCAGGATTTAGCTTCAAACCAACCTGGGCTGATACTTGGCATCAATGCTTTGATTATTTATGGAGTAGCACCTATTGTTCACTTCACATCTGCCCTTGATTGGAACCTACCCTGAATTCCTGGAGGAATGTGTACCCTCGAACCTTTCCTAATATAACCCCTTAGCTCTACATGACATCAAGATTCACTCTCCTTTCCAAGTCCAGACACTCTGTCTGCTATACCTGTTGTTTACACTACACGATAATAATTCTTTTAATAAATTCTTTTCAGTTCCTCTGGTTCATGTTTGAGTCCTCCCCTACACGCAGCCAAGGACCCACTTGGCTAGTCCTGTGGGACCTGCTCCTGGGTTCTGACTGGGTCTGCTTGCTTCAAAACTATTATTATATAATAATATTACCAACTTTTATTTTAGCATGGAATTTAGATCAAAATACTGCATATCAGCTACAAACACATTGATTTTTGAAATAAATTTACCTTTCTAATCATCATAGAAAGTCTGATTTAGTATACAATATTTTATTTTTTGGGAAAGTTATGGATTTATACAGCTGATTGGAGTAGCCCTTAAAACCTTGTAATTAGGGATCCCTGGGTGGCGCAGTGGTTTGGCGCCTGCCTTTGGCCCAGGGCGCGATCCTGGAGACCAGGGATCGAATCCCACGTCGGGCTCCCGGTGCCTGGAGCCTGTTTCTCCCTCTGCCTGTGTCTCTGCCTCTCTCTCTCTGTGACTATCATAAATAAATAAATTAAAAAAAAAAAACCTTGTAATTACAAATCTAAAATCTGAACATTAGACAAATTATTGAAGGAATCTTTGATCGATAATGACTGATTTTGTGAATGATTATGCAATTCATTAGTCTAAATTCTTTTAAACATTGCCTGCTAAAACATTACCTCTAGGTAAATTATTGATGTATTCCTTTAGTGAGAATATTATATGCAATTTAAACACCAACTATTTTAGCAGAGATTATTTTTTTAATTGGCTCAACTGCTGATTGTAATCAACAATTAATTTTTCCAAAAAAAAACAATTAATTTTTCCCTTTAAGAATCTGAAGTCTGATATCCCAGACACATACATTAGGCAAAATAGAACTTTAAAAAAAAAAGACTATATGATGATTCTAAGACATGGGGAAGCAATATAATACAAAACTATAAAAGAATGAACATTTAGATGGATTATAAATGCAACCATTTCATGAATACTTTAAAATATTGTAGAAAAGAAAAAAAATCAAAGCATTTTTTTCAAAATATTTTAATGACAAAAATATATTTCTGACAGTGTAAAGGAAAATCTAGTTGTCTATATCTGCCCTGCCATATGCATATAATAACCCTGGAAACCAGTGAGTGACAGTGACAAATGTTAATGACTCACAGGTCTATGCATTTTTGGCTGCTTCTCTACTAAACTATATGCTGTAATTTGCGGAGATGACCTCTGCTAGATTTAGCTGTGATTAGCCACAGATTAAGTGTGGGATTAAAGTCTCCTCATTCTAGGACACAACCTGAAGGAGCTCCTCTCCTCTGGGACATGGGGTTTTAGGGAAGAGGAAGGATTCAGAGGAGTAAACAGAAATATACAGTGCCTCTTCCTGTTTCTGCTCAGAACAAGCAGAAACCACTCCAGCTCAGGGAACTCCTGTGCCCTTGTTCCAGGGCTCATTTGGAACAGTTCTACCCCAAAGTTATGTCAGGTGACAGTTTTACCAAATTTCATCTCACTATTTTACATGGGCTGAATATTTTGCATCTGCAATAACAGCCGAATGCCTGAACCATGAGTCTCTAATGCAAATACCACGCTGTTGAGGTTTTGTCCTGGCAACATTCTACATCTGGTGCCACTCTTGGCATCAGTCTGGTTCTGTCGTGATCATACACAATATTCCGCTGGCAACTTCGATGTTCATAATGCCTTGCATTTATGTCTTGCTTCAGCGTCTGAGAGTCTATTATGACTCTTGAGCACTCTACTGGGTTTATCATTGCTGGACCTGGATGTAGGATGCAAGCTGGATGAGACACTCCTCTGTGTGTTTCCTCACTTTGGGATCCAGGATGAAGGGGCCTATCTTACATGGGATGTGTTCCCAGAGTGGTGAGTGGAAACACACATCTCTAAAAACCTCTGCTCGGTAATGGTAAATCTGTTCTATTTGCATTCCAGTGGCAAAAAAAAGAAGAAGAAAGAAGGAAAGAAGGAAAGGAAAGGAAAGGAAAGGAAAGGAAAGGAAAGGAAAGGAAAGGAAAGAAAGAAAGAAAGAAAGAAAGAAAGAAAGAAAGAAAGAAAGAAAGAAGAAAGAAAGAGAAAAAAGAAAGAGAAAAAGAAAAAAGAGAAAAAGAAAAAGAAAAGAAAAAGAAAAAGAAAAAGAAAAAGAAAAAGAAAAGGAAAAAAAATACCTGGTCAAGGCAAAGTTCACTGGAAAAGTAGAATTTTTTTTCTCCATATTAAACCATGGCAAGAGTGAGGAAAAGAGAAGTATCATGAATAAATAATACAAAATAGATAAATATCCCTGCATTTTTTATGTGCATTAGATCTACTTTATTTCATAAATAAGTATTCTTGAGAAATTATTTCACGAAGCTAGATGACACCATTATCAAGCTGGCTCATGTAAGCCTCTCTATTTTGTAAAATTAATGCTATAGTAGTGTATACAAATCATCAATTTTAAATCTATAGCTTTCAATCTCTACACAATAGAACAATGCAAAGAAGACTGATGTTTCTGAAACAGAAGGCTGAGACAATTATTAAATAATTATAATTATAGTGATAAGTATTCAAAGTGTGAATGTTTCTAAACATGTTGTGCATCTGGCTAATCAATGTCTCCACCTATATGTTAAGATGTGTTGGAAGATGAAATTATTGATATTTTCTGCTCTCAAAGGCATGGCAGTAGCAGAGGATTTGAAGATTATTTGTTTGTTATGTGACTAATATTATGCATACGGTCATCGAAAAAAAAAGCTGTCCTTACCTACTTGCGAGGTGTCATGGATTTCATCACCAAGGAAGGATGTGTGCAATGATGGCAATTGCTATTTTTAAGCTTTGACAAAAATCTAGAATGTTATGAATCAGAATGATTCTGTAACAACTTTGAAATAAATCTGTGCACAAGTAGTTAGACATGCCTACAGGAGACATTTTGCCACTAAACTTCTTTGAATGTGAAAAGTCACTAATTGTTTTGCATTGATATTTTATTAAAACATGGCATAAACTAGATTTAATTTATACATTAAAAACTAGAATCCTTGTTCATAAGACTGGTAGACACCATTTCTTAGGCACACACAATGGGAATGAATATTACAGATACCGCCTTTTAAACTCAGACCAATCTCAAGAATTCTAAAATCACACAAAATGTTTTTATACCTGTAATAGGTATACCTATTACACCAAAAGCCTTAACTGTTTGCTTAGGGAGTAGTGAGCGGTCCTCCAAAACCTGTCTTTCCTTCCTTCTGGGAACATGGGAACAAAATATTTCTCTCTCTTCCCTCCCAGGGAGGAGTGTCTACCTAAGCAAATTACCTATGGAGTGTGAGCAGAAGTGATGTTTTCCACTTCCATGTTGAGTCCTCAGGATTGTGGCCTTATCCTCTCCACTGACAGAGCTGCTAGGGACCAAGCTGATTCAGCTTTGAGACAATGGAAATGCTGTATGGGATGTGGTTTCATGACGCTGGAGATATCCAAGCTGCCAAGTGTCCATGTAGAACAAAATTGTTTTGTGAATGTTGACAATTAATTTAGAACTATTACATAAAAGTGAAATAAACTTGCCTATTTTTTTTCCAAACACTGTGATTATGAGGCTTATATAAACACCAAAGAACTCATTATGGTCATCTGATTTAGCAATAAGGTGTAGCAATTTTAATGCGACCTTCTTACATGGCACATACAAAGAGAGGTGCTAAGATACAACCTTCTCATAATCTCTCTTCTTTTTCACTTTCTTTTCACATAGGTTAGCGAGTAGTATGTTTTTGGTAACAAAAAGGATGGATCTCATTTTATGTGATTTTGCTAAATCACACAAGATCAATATGCCAGGGGCAGCCCTGGTGGCGCAGCAGTTTGGCGCCGCCTGCAGCCCAGGGTGTGATCCTGGAGGCCCCGGATCGAGTACCACGTCGGGCTCCCTGCATGGAGCCTGCTTCTCCCTCTGCCTCTCTCTCTCTTTCTGAATAAATAAATAAATTAAAAAAAAAAAAAGATCAATATGCCAAACATCAAAAAGTACTATTGCTAAGTAATATAGCAATAAAAACATATCAGTTTTGATGTTTCTCATTTAATGGTAAAATTAGTTACCACAAATTTCTTTTCAACTTCATGTTTAAAGGTCGTCTTTTCAAAAAGAGATGTTTCACAGATGGAATGTATTTGAAAAATTCACTAGAAAACAAATACTCTTCAAAATGACACTTGGAAGGATTATACACAAAGCCTAAAGATTCTTATTGATAATACACACAAAAAAAGGTCACTCTTCCGTGTTTTAACTGCTTATCTTGAAATGTAGGGCACTTGGGTGGCTCAGTCTGTTGAACGTCTTCCAGTCGCGTCATAATCCCAGGGTTCTGAGATCGAGTTCCATGTCAAGCTCCCTCTTTCTCAGGGCACCTGCTTCTACTTCTCCCCCTGCCTGCCCCCTGCTTGTGCTCATTCTCTCTCTCTATCCAATAAATGAATAAATTAAAAAAAGAACTGTAATTTTTGAAGCTCCAGGAAAAATAACTGTTAAACATGAAATAAGATTATCTATGCTTTACTTAAGATGAGTTCTTTTCTACAACTTAAACCTAGAAAGGTACTTAGGAGTGGCAGGGATGTAGGCACTGGCATAAAGCATAAGGATGAATACACACTCCTGGACAAAACCTGCCTGAAATCTATTAGTACTTTGTAAGTATTGACTGAGTTGTTTTGATGCATAATTTTAATGACTCCTGAATTTGTTGTTTTTTTCCCCCTTGATTCAGACAAATAACAAAATAAAAAAGTTTAATCATTACACACTTGCTCGTTAATGACTTTTAAGTGTCCATAGTTTGGGTTCTCCAAAGTGTAGTCCTGAGAAACCCAAGTAGAGAGAGAGGAGAGTGGGACAGAGAAGAGCCCACAGTGAATGTATTCATGAGGAAGTTGCTCCTAAGAGCAAGGATGGCACCATCCTGCCTGGCCGTAGGGCCCTCTGAGCAGCACTGTGAAACTCACCCCAGGACTCTCTTACCTACTGGAAGCAGGCCAACTCTCGCACTCTCCTGTTAACTCTCATCCTGCCCCAGGGGGAGCATTGCTCACAAGGGCGATAAGCTACAGAATTGCATCTGATGGTGGAGAGCAAGCTCCCTTAGTGGTGGAGAAAGCTCTCAGGCAGAGAAGGGAGACAGACCAGGGCTTCTGATTAAGAAATGCTGCAAACTGTCTCTAGCTACCAGTGGCCTCAGATGGCCCAAGGCAGACATGCTGGCTCATCGATAGCATCTGCCCTCTCGACTTTGTAACTATTATATTGTGTCTGTTTATTCATCCAATATTCATGGAGCACCTTTCATTGGGAAAGAGTTCTAACTGCTTAGGAAATAATGATCAACAAAACAAAATCCTCATTCTTGTGGATGGTATTTTAATGGGGGAAGAGGGACCATAAAAAAAAAAAAAAAGCAAATGAGTATATAATTGGGTGGTATTGATAGAATGGTTAAGATTTATTTTTTTATGTAAAAGAAGTTCCTGGGTGGTTCAGCAGTTGAGCGTCTGCCTTCAGCTCAGGGTGTGACCCTGATCAAGTCCCATGTCAGGCTCCCTGCATGGAGCCTGCTTCTCCCTCTGCCAGTGTCTCTGTCTCTCTCTGTCTCTCATGAATAAATAGATAAAGCCTTAAAAAAAAAAGTGTAAACGGACCTTATAGCCATTCACAAATATCTAATTATTTCAATAATTTTACTTAGATCATATCTACAAAGGTGATGTATATTGGTGCGTTTAATGTAACAATAAAGCCAGTACATGTGATCCATTCATTATATCTTAATCTGGTTGCATGTTTAGATTCGGTCATATTTTCTTTCATGTAACCTGGTTTTATTATATACACAGTTCCTACCATACTGTGTCAGATACCGAAAAGGCCATGGAATAAGCAAACAAAAGAAACAATTCTTGCCTTCTAATAGTTATAACAGCTCAAAATATTTTACTTAGGGATAGCCAGCACAGAAATAAAGCTTATTTTGTATTGAGGGATACTTGGTAGGACACAGTTAATTTGGGTCTGAGCTGAAGAAATTAACTAGGAGAACCGTTTTTTTCCTCCAGCAATTTTTCATCTTCTGTATCTTTCATCTCCCCCACCCCAACCCTGCTTTCAGCTTTCCCCTTCTTGTCTCCTTCCTTGCCCACCTCCCTCCCTCCCTTGGTCTTTCTGTCGCATAATTGTATTCGATTATAGTCAGGAAAACAAATAAGAAAACCTGGCTATCCCCACCCCCATGTGACATCCTATCACTTCCAATTTCACTAGCTCTGGTTTTGTTGTCCTTCCCGTCAATATGTCCTGTCGAGGAGAAAGCCCACGATGGGCTTGGAGAGGTCAGGCCTCAGTTCATCATCCACTGGCAATTTGTTTCTCATTTATAATCCTGAAGTAACACTTGGTTGACCCACTGCTGAATATATGGCACTTGTGCCATATTGTTTCCTGGAGAGAAATTATCTTCCTCACCTCTTACCACACAACACTTTAAAATGTTTTGGAAGTCAGGCTAGCTGCTCAAATTCACTCTAACACAGATGACATGGAGAGAGAGGAACAAAGAGAAGGGCCAGGGCCAGCGACCCGCTCGCATGCACATGTGTACACAGAACAGGGAATACGGGGTCACTAAATTTGAATGTGAATTCTTGTCTGCCCAGTGCTGAATTGATTCGAATGCACAGATGGAAGTGAAGTGAAGGACATGAAATATTCCATATGTTGGTATTAAGCACCGAATATGTATCATGTCCTGAGGTGTATAAAAGAATGCCATACATTTTTTAATTTTCTTTTTCAGGGAAAGTTGGAGTCTATTCTTACTTCCTTTGAATCTGGGTTGGCTCAAAACTGCTTTGATCAATAGAGGTCTGTGCTCACACTCTAAAACATGTAGCAACTTCCATCTTAGCCTTTTGGAGCCTGAGTTACCATAAAAGATGTCCAAATGTCCAACTACTTAGCTGGGAAGACCATCTAGGGAGGCCCTAAAATTATATGGAAGAGGGGTTCTGAGCTCAGCCTTCAGTCTTTCCTCCCCTACGTGCCAGACAGAGGAGTGAAGCCATCCTGAACCATCCAGATCCATCTAACCACCAGCCAGATACTACCACTGGGGCATTGCTAGGGCATGAAACAGGAAAACCACCCAGGAGGTGTGCCCATATTCATACCTTACAAAACAGTGAGGCATATTCAGGTGGTTGTTGTCTAAAGCAATCAGTAATCTGTTGTTTATGAATAGATAAAGATCATGCCCTGCAAACATGAGAGAACTCTACTGAGTGTGCTGTTTATATGACTACAGCATATTTTTTTCACATTATCAATGACATTTCACATCTAAATATTGTGGTTGTGACTTGGACTGGGTCCAAGTTGAGGAAAGAGAAGAGGATAGCACTGAATGGTTTCTTCCATCAAAAACCTTGATATATTCTCTTTTCTCCTTCCTTTGTTTCATGATTCTAGAAAAAGGAACAGGGCCAGGACAGGAGTACAGATACACAAACAGGACAACCTTAGTGGAATGATTCAAAAGCTAGCCAGCTTGTTGTCAACCCCCGTTAACACTGATCAAAAGGAGAGACACCTCCTCAACGGGGGTTCAAAGCTGTGATTCAGTGAGGGCATTGCTGCCTATAACCCTCCAAAGAAGTTACTGGAGAAGTCATGCTCTGTTCAGGCAGCTTGCCTTAAGTCTGAAAACATTTTTTGCATGTTTCAGCAGCTCCCAGCCCTGTGACACAGTTTCAAGTTGTGCTTCAGTTTTCCTTTGAAGCTTTTTCTTTCCTTTTTTTTTCCTACTCCACTGCTTATAAAGGCCCTCTTTCAGCTTTTAAAAAAGATAAAGGGTTGCATGAAAGTCAGTTATTTTCAAAAGAGTAAGATGGAAAAACAATAATAGGAATGGAGAAGTTGGGTGAGACACAGTTTTGTGACCTACTTAAAACAGCTCAAAACATTTGAGATTTCATGATGTCAACTGTTCAAAATGAGTTTAATAAATGAGTTTAATAACTGTCTAAATGTAGTCTTCCAGTCCACATACATAGAGAATTCTTTTCTGTGGTTGCATTGCCCTGGGGTAGTCACATCATTATCTGTTGGCTTATGCTGGTTTACTACTGACACAGAACTATAGAGAACTTCTCCCCTGAGAAGTGTGACTAAACAGTATTGTAAAAATATCTTCTCTGCTATGACCAAATAATTTGAAAAAATATGGAAAGCTGAGTTGGCTTATTTTGTGTTCATAAAAAATCCAAAGTAAAAGTCAGAATTTAAGAAGTCACCAGACATTTCATTGCCTAGTTTTCACAAAATATTTCAAGTATCTGAGAAAATACAGAATAGTACCCAAATTTTATCTTTACAAGGAAAAGCCAAAGTCAATCTATTGCCAAAATCTTAGATGATTTTCTAGTACCAGTTGCTTTAATGAAATATACAGCAAAAATAAAGAAATTCTACAGTTTGAAATAATGACTTCCAACAAGGGCTGCTGAGTTCCCTATTTCTCATGAAATACTCATGAAAACACAGAAAAAAGATGCAATGTTATAAAACTACTAAAAACTGGGGGTGCCTGGGTGGCTCAGTCCATTAAAGATTGACTCTTGATTTCACTCAGGTCATGATCTCAGGGTGGTAGGATCTAGCTGTGTAGGTCTCCACACCGGCAGGGAGCCTGCTTACGATTCTCTCCCTGTCCCTCTCCCCTGCATGTGCATGCACATGCTCACTCTCTCTCTTCCCTTCTTAAAAACAATTGAAACAAAAACAAATACAAACTACTAAAACCTGAACCTCTGGTCAAGAGTTTCCCAGGTCCCAAAGAAATTGTCACCAACCATAGCAGAGACAGGACCTTAACACAAAAAAATGAAAGGTGTTGAGAATATGATGGCAGATTTCCATCCAATCCCAGAGAAAACAAGTCTTCCCAGACCAGAAAGGAGAAATATATGTTCCATTTTCTTGCCAAAACTTACATCCATACACCTTACAGGAGTAGCCTCTGTTTTTTTAAATTTTGTTTTGTTTTGTTTTTCCAAGAATGTGAACCACATTGGATGCTCTAGTTCTCATTCATTTCCATTTCCATTTCAGGGCTGCACTGGACATCCAGTGACCTGTTAGACCTTAAGATGTGAGGTTCATCACAGGGAGGACAGAGATAGAAAAAGCTGGAGTGTTGGTGTGTAATGGGTTACAGATGCTCATGCACTGTTTCTGAAAAGGAAGGAACTGTTTCAAATATTCCAGTAATAAATTCCTGTCATTAAAAAAAAGGAAAGCCCTTTCATTTCTTTTCCCCCCCCTTTCATTTCAGTAGAATACTAGTTGGGGACACATTTTACAATCCAGATTCATTTCTGACTTGAAGAATTAGAAGAGCAGAAATAATTTACCTATTCTGTTTATGTCAAAACGTGAGCCAAGTCGGAGCTCTCCCCATTTAATGACTGGGAAACAAAGAACATCTGAACTTCTTAATAAAGCCAATGAGAAAAAGTCAACATAACAAGTAAAATAGCAGTGAAGAAAAATATGAAAAATATAATTGAGTTCTCCTAAAAATTTAAGAAAATATTGACCATATAAAATAGATAAGAGATGAGATAACAATTAACTCAAGTGAAAAATGTAAGTGACAGTAACAAAGCATGCAGAGGTGGGGAGGAGGGGAGGGACACTCTCACTGGGATATGAAAATATTATAAGACAATTTAACATTTGTAAAACTTGACCTATTTTTTAATGAAAACAATATAAAATTTAATTAGTCATACTAATGAGAACTGTAGGAATGTCCCTTATAATCCAAAGAATAAAGACAAATATTTAAAATAGAAGAACATTAAATATAGGCTATTGATAATGCAACAATAAATAACAGGTATAAAGAACAGGGAATGAAATGCGACTAAAGGGTAACATGTATCCTTGAAAATAAAAGAAAAACTGATCTAAATAATATAAATGAATGTAAGAGTAAGAGAAATTACAAAAATAATTCTTGAGAGAGCACATAGTAATAAGTGTTCAATTACAACAGTCTGGCTAAAAACTTTTATTTTTATAAATAGAATCAAACAGAAAGTAGAATCAGTTGTATACATGTTAAAGTATTTCTAATAAAAATGCCAATGGTGATTTAAATTTGAAAAAATGAGGAATGATAAATGAGTAAGGCTATCTGAGAACATATTTAAAAACTATATATGAGGGATCCCTGGGTGGCGCAGCGGTTTGGCGCCTGCCTTTGGCCTAGGGCGTGATCCTGGAGACCCAGGATCGATTCCCATGTCGGGCTCCCGGTGCATGGAGCCTGCTTCTCTCTGCCTGTGTCTCTGCCTCTCTTTCTCTCTCTGTGACTATCATAAATAAATAAAAATTAAAAAAAAATTTTTTAAAACTATATATGAAAACCCAATATGAGTATATTTTATACCAAATTATTGATATGCATTCTAACAATATAGTACATAAGACCTGATGTGCAAGAATGAAATAATATATGGAGTAGTTTAATGAAAGTCAGAATTTATCACTTAATTCCTGCTAGGTACTATCCTAGTGTTTAACACAAGTGAACTTGTTTAATATGCATGATAATTCTTTTTTTTTTTTGCATGATAATTCTTTCACTTATGTGCTTGTGTTCATTGTCCATTATTGCTGTGGAGGAGCAAGAATTCCTGTCCCCTCAAAGGTCCTAGAATTGGATTAAGAATCCAATTGAAATGAGAGATTAACAGGAGACAATTACATTTAGTATAGATATGGAAATTCCAAAGACAGATAAAATGAGGGATATACATCACTCTGAATTAAGGAGAAGGGGTAGGGGCCTGAGAGTTCAGAGGAAAGGAATGCATTTCACAGGGTGATACGGAGAACAGATGTTTGGTAATGAGATGTTTGCCCTACTATACAAATGGGTCTCAGATAAAAATTATCTCTGTTAATAGCCCTTATTTTGGGAAAGACCCTCAATTTAGATTCTTCTGTGTGGTTAAGGGAGGGACAAAACTTTCTCTTAAACCCAAAGGCTCTCACGTGCCTTCAGCTCAAAACAATCCACATGACAAAGAGGCACATTCCAGGGGGAGGTGGAGTGGGGTGTTTCCTGAACCCCCTCACTGCCATGACAAATCACCTCAAATTTAGGGCCTTAAAACAACAAACCTACTATTCATAGTTTCTGTAGGTTAGTTGTTCAATGAGATTTTTGCCAGTCTAAAATCAAGGTGTCTCAGGGCTGTATTCCTTAATGGTGGCTTCAGGGAACAATCACCCTCTAAACTCATTTAGATGTTGGCTGAATTAACTTCCTGTGGTTGTAGGACTGAGGTCCCCATTTCCCTGCTGGCTCTCTGCCAAGTACCATTTTCAGCTTTTAGTGGCTGCACACATTCCTTGACATGTGTTCAGTCAGCAACTGTGGGATAAGTCCTTCTCACACACGGAATCTCTCTCCTGCTTCTACTTTACACAAGCATCTCTGGCTGCCTCCTTCCTTCTTTCTTCCTCTTCTGCATCTAAGGGCTCATGCAACTACTTTTGAGCTCACCTGTGTAATTCAAGATAACCTCTCTATCTTAATGTCAGCTGATAAGTAACCTTAATTCTATCTGCAAAGTCCCAAGACAGTGATACCTAGGTTAGCATTTGATGGAATAACCAGAAGGTGAGACTCTTGGGGGGAACATCATCACAACTTTTCCTACCATTGCACTATTTTTATCTCAACTTTACAGATGAGTAAACTAGGTGCTAAGAGGTTAAATATCCACTAAGGATATAGGATCAAAGGCAAAAAAGCTGGATCTTGAACCTGAGTACTCCATCTCCAGAGTCTATGGTAACCATCATTATAGATAGAGAATTATGCCAAAGAGCAAATCCTAGCATAACACTATGTTATTGGTAATTCTAATACATCACAAATGAGGACAATTACTAGAACCCTGTGACACAGAATTCACTAACATTAATTCCGAGGCACTAAATATTTAAATATAAAAGATAACATTTCAAAAGTACTAGAAAAAAAGTGTCAGTGAATTTCTGTCATTATGAGATGAAAATGAATAACTAACTAAAAGAAAAAAACATACAGAATGAAAACAACATTACCTTTGACTATATTTATAAATCGGTACTTTATTTCCAAACCTATAATAAAGGGGAAACAATTCCTTTATAAAATTCATTCCCTAGGTAAAAGTTCTTAAAAATCAATTTACAAAATTAATTGTATTCGGAAATGCCTACGTAAACAATTAGAAGACATTAGAGATGAAAAAGGAGCTTCCTGTTGCCTCTAAATTTTGGCTTAGATGAGACAGAGGACAACAATGTGCAAAGACAGCCTTCACCTTCCCCTTGGCTCAACTAAACTTCAGACAGCCTCCCTCACTGGAGGCCCTGACCTTTCTTTCCTCAGAACATTCACTTTAGAAAAATGTGTATTTATAAATTCTTTCTCTGTCCTGTTAACATGTAAATCTTTTTAAAAGCCTCTTGCCAGCGTCACAACCTAAAATGCCTGTCTGGAGGATTGAGAGCCATCCTTCGAAATGTGCTCCTCGAGGAAGACAGAGTACCTATCAGGAACCAAACTCTGACTTCTAACTCTGAGAAACAAACTAGGGGTGGTGGAAGGGGAGGTGGGAGGGGGGTGGGGGTGACTGGGTGACAGGCACTGAGGTGGGCACTTGATGGGATGAGCACTGGGTGTTATTCTATAAGTTGGCAAATTGAACACCAATAAAAAAATAAATTTATAAATAAATAAATAAATAAATAAATAAATAAATAAATAAATAAAATGAAAGTGACATAACAACAACAACAAAAAGGAACCAAACTCTGGTGGGAGCCTTGCTCCATGTTGTAAAACTACTTCCTGCTGTAACGATAAGAAAAAGTTATTTTTTCCAGTGGGTAAAGCCAATTAGCAAACACAGGTGGCCTAAGACTCCTCCCCACTCCAGCTTTTAAAAACTCTCTGAGCTCAGACTGAGCTCTGGCCTCTCTGGCCTACTGCGAGATTCTGCAATAAATCCTCCTTGTCTGTTCAGCTTTGTGCAGGGCAGTCTTTGCTTTGACACCACACTTACATTGGACAAGGGAGGGGAACCCAGAAATTGTAGAGAGGTTGGGAAATGAATGAGAAGAGACAGGGAAAGAATCTTCTCTGTCAGGTCTCCTAGGCCTAAGTCAGCCCTGAACTAGGGAGAAGGAAAATCTATGAACTTGAAGGGAGATTTAAATTTTAAATTGGATTCTACACTGGAGCCATCATTTTAATACCTCAAAGTGGGTTATAATTACTGAGATAAAATTTGTTTCTGTAACTCAAATATTCTGAGAGCGATGGCTTCTATCTTAGTGGTCCTTCACAGCAGGGGAGGAAGATTAAACGATTTATTTAAAGGCACTTGTTAGATAAAAATATAGATATTTCTTGATGTGCACTTCCAACTTCAGGACATTTAACCAGATATTTAAATTGCTTTTTAAAACATATACCACTTATGGCATTAGTACAGGAAACTATAACAACTCTTAACAAAATAAGTATAGGACTTTATTGGGGAAAAAAACAAAATAAATAAAAATGTATACTAAAATTCATTATTAGAAGACAGTGTCTTAGTATGTTAATTATTCCCAAATACATCTGTTATTTCTATTTATTGATTTAAAGATTTATTTTAGAGAGGCGTGTGGTAGATAAGAGCTGAGGGAGAAGAAAAGAGAGAATCTCAAGCAGGACTCCATGCTGAGCTTGGAGCCTAACATGGGGCTCAATCTCATGACCCTGAGATCATGAGCTGAACTGAAATCAAAAGTTACACAGGTGCCCCAAATCTTTTATTTTTAAAATTCAAATTAGATTGTTAATGCTTTTCCTACTTTTTATAATTTTTACTCCAAAATAATGCAATGCAATCCACAGAGTAATGGATTATATATAAAAAGTAAAACCTATAGAATAAAATATAGGAACTTATTTTAAATACTTCAAATAAGGGAAGACTTCCTTCCTTTCTTCTTTTCTTTTCTTTCTTTCTTTCTTTCTTTCTTTCTTTCTTTCTTTCTTTCGTAAGCTCTATGCCCAGGGTGGGCCTTGAACCCACAACCCTGAGATCAATAGTCAAGAGTCACATGCTCTACCTACTAAGCCACCCAGGTACCTGAAGGGAAGACTTTTTAATGAAAGATATAAAAACTACAAAGCCTAGAGGGAAAGACTGGTGAATCTATCTTTTTGACTCTATCAAAAACCAGAACATTTAATTAAGAAGAAATATGAATAAGGTAGAAACAAGGATCAGGAAAATGGCAGTGAACAAGACAGATCTAATCTGTGTGTCATGGAATTCCAACATTGACAGACACTGGATTTAAGTCCATCTTACTTAACTCCAAGCTCATACTTTTTCACTATGCTAAAGTAAACATTTTTTGGTTAAATCTAATTTGTGTTTTATTATTTTTTTCTTTATAGGTCTCTATTGGTTCTTTAATAAAGTAATTGATCAAAATCTCCTCCCTGCAAAAGAAACTCAAACTTCATATACTTTGTAAAGAATTCAATTAAAATCTAAATTATCTGGATGAACTATTTCCCTTCTATACATCAGCTTGTGGATGGCCACCTGTTTATACTGTACTTAGAAAGCTGCCAAACAAATATATCCTTTCCAGTTGGTGATAGGAAACAATTTCCAGGCCATCACCTTCCACATTATGATTCATCTTGGCATTAATTTTATTGAAATAATAATGTACTTGGCTCTAGAATATCATTTGCCATCCAAGGATCTCCAAGTATGTAATAAACATTAATTAAGTAGCACAATAGCTCTGTAAGAGAAAACATCATTATCACAATCCTGGAATTGAATAGATTGTCTGTCAAACAAGGAAAATAATGACGGGGAACCCATTTTGAGCTAATCAGAAGGGAGCAGGTTGCCAACTTGAATCCTTTCAGTTCATTGCCATACTCAAGGAAATAGAAGAAGGGACAGGGATGAGTGGGGTTGAGCTCAGAAGAGAAGGAACCCCCAACCTGACACTGGGGTAAAACATCTCAGTTCGTCACTTAGTTTAATATATGAATTCCCTGTCATAATTCATTTAAAAAGATATTGGGTTGACAGTGTAAGAAACCTAAAAGCATTATGTGTAAGATCACCAAAAAGTCCCTAATTCAAACCTAGTCCTTAAAAGAAAGATGTTTGGAACTGAGGTAACTAGTTAAACACCAGGCACATACAAATCGATTAGTAAAACACCACCACCACCACTATTGTGGCTGCTGAAAATGACTCAAAACTCCCATTCTGAAATTAATTATGAGATATTTGTTTATTAAATGTAACAACATATCTTTAAATCTAATATAAAGTGCAAAGTTAACATTGTCATCAAGGGAAGTGACTTATCTGTAAATGAAGAACATGAAATGGAGGGGGTTCTTTTAATAAACAATTTTCTGTGTAACATGAGGCTTTTAATTGCTGGGTAAAGAAGTCACTATGGCATTTTCCATCAGGCGTGGTCACATTTGATTCTTCTGTTTCCCAAGGCCCAAGACAGTCGTTATCCCAAAAGAAAGAGTCAAATGAGAACTTCACTAATATGTTATCCGCACCCAACACATTTGTTTATAAGGAAGATGCCTCATTCTCTTTACCATGCAGCTTTGTATGGTCAACTTTATCTACTGTTAGTAATTGCTGGATTTGGGGTGCTTCTGCTCTAAAAAAATTTCACATGTTTTGCTGATTTGTAATTGGCAGGCCTCCCAAAGGTAGAGCTGTGAACATCTGTGTTAATGGGCTAATGTGTCACTTGGGTAACACACTACATTTGCATTCCCCGTAGCCCTTGTAATCTGCACAGGTGTTTCAAGTTTGTAGGAAAGATGAACTTAGAGTTACTTCTGTCCTTTTATGCACAAGGAGTTGGAAAACATTGAATGGAGATGAGATTGGTCATTAAGCTATGGAATATGCAGAGGACATTCTAATGCATTTCTGCATTTGGACTGTATCATCCAGAAAGAGTTCCTCAGTTATTCTGATTGCCTTTTCAAAAAAGACTTGACAGTGCATGCTCTTCCTATATTAGGGGTTTTCAGGAACAGGCACGTTTGCTTAGTTATAATGTAAAGTTAAGGTCACGCTAATAAATATACACTAAATGAGTAGTTTATTGGGCATTCTAAACTGCTTACTATGAGTTAATCTCCTGAAAAGAGAAGTGTTAATGCTTTAAGTATTGCACTTAAAAACAGAAAGGTAAATTGATTTTTTCTTAAAAGTTAAATTACTTAAAACATATCACAACACTGCTTTTTGACATCTTTTACCTGAAATGTTATCTTGGCTCCATTTATTCTTATTTCAAACTCTTTAATTTAGGTAAAACATTTCACAGATAGGCCTATTTCTTTAAGAGACTGTTACTTAGGAATCAGAAGTTTTGTGGAAAGAATACAACTAATAAAGAGGAACTAATATTTTCTTGTTCAAACATATTAATCATAATACTTAATGCCTATGGAACAAGCTTTTATGAGACATGTGGCCAATGCTTTTTAAGTATTTGCTCATTTCATCCTTATAGAATCCTGTGAAACAGGCATTATACTAGAGTTAACATCATTACATGTACATATTTGAAGAATAGGCACAAAGTAAAAATGTAATTTACCTGGAATTACACCAGTGACAGACCCATATTTTTAGCACAATACTGGACTGTGTCTAGCTAAGTGGGATCCATGAGGGATTCCAGTCACCTGTAGGATAGATGAGGGAACATGGGCAGTTCTTGTTTTCTGAAAAACGTACAGATTCAAAGCCATGAAATAGGACTTTGGTTTTCAATATTAGATACAAGAATCTCAGGTCTAGATTTTCAGATACAAGTGATAGTGTCTGTATCCGAAAAATGCCTGATAGATGTTGAAAAAAATATATATATAACATGTTGATATTTTTTTCTTGGTGATTATGTTTTCCAATGTTATTTATGCACCATCAAGCCAAGTATCTGTCTCTGTTCCTAGGTTCTGGGGAAGAACGTTTTCCAGATTGAGAGTATGAAATCTCTCCTGTCTCTCACAGATGATCACATATTGTTTCGATAAGCAGACCTGAATGAATTGATCTCTGGGATGGCTGTGCACTAGAATCACTGTAACTGGTAATGTTGACTACAAATCATAGAACGACATTCTGTACACTGTGAATTAAAGAGTTCTAGGCTGTGATGCTAAGTTTAAAAGTCTATTGCAACTGACTTTGATTATAGTTATAGTTATAGTTATAGTTATAGTTATAGTTATAATAATATAGTTATTATTAATATTGTAAACTAAGGCAATACTATGGCAATCAGGGTCACTCATGCAACCTGCCTGTGTGTCCACATATTGAACAGATCTAATCTTCAGGGACTGGCACCCAAGGCTCATCCTGGTGGCAAAAAAGCCTATTGACAGCTGTACGTATCCTGTCATGCACACCATTTTCTGGTTAGCACCAAAGGTTGCTTTTTTTGTTTGCTGCCTAATTTTTTTCCCTTGTTTTTTCCCTGTCTTTCATTTGAAAGAAAAACAAAATGTTTTGCAAATAGTAGTACAGGTTTTCCATTCAAGTAGAGCAGAACAGTATTTATTAGGAAAAAACTAAAAAAAAAAAAAAAAAAAAAAAACCTAAATTGCACAAAGAGAAATGTTGCTTGGCCAGATACTTTTCTTAATTTAACCAACATACTATTATGAAATATCATTAGCATATTTCAACATTGCTCCATGTGAGAGTTAAGAATACAATTATGATCAAATATCTTGGTCCTAAATTTTATTTTATTTTTATTTATTTATGTTTTTGGAGAGAGGGAGAGGGAGAGAGAGAAAGAGTGTGAGCAGAGGAGTGGAGCAGAGAGAGAATCTTAACCAGGCTCCACGCTCAGCATGGATAACGGGGCTCAATCCCATAACCCTGAGATCATGACCTGAGTTGGAATCAAGAGTTGGACACTTAACTGACTGAGCCACCCAAGCACCCCTCTTGCTCCTCAATTTTTCTACTGTTCATGTATCCTGCTGGGGGTAGCTCTTTAAAGAAATACAATCATGATGTTTAAGCTTTGCCATGTACAAACACTATTCAAGACTATAATCTAAGGAAATAATATTGGATCAACTAACACACCGGTGAAGTTCTTATTTCTTTTCCTATTTTATTTCAAAAATCATGTTTTGTTGATGCTTCCCAAAATAAACTATGGCATTTATATAACGAATTTCCTAAAATTAAGAAGAAAATGAAAAAAAAAAAAGAGGGACGCCTGGGTGGCTCAGTGGTTGAGCATCTGCCTTTGGCTCAGGTCATGACCCCGGGGTCCAGGATTGAGTCCCGCATTGGGCTCCCCGCAGGGAGCCTGCTTCTTCCTCTGCCTGGGTCTCTGCCTCTCTCTGTGTCACTCATGAATAAATAGATAAATATTCTTTTAAAAAATGAAAAAAAAGGGGTACCTAGGTGGCTCTGGCAGTGAAGCATCTGCCTTCAGCTCAGGTTGTGATCCTGGGGACCTGGGATAGAGCCCCACATCGGGATCCCTCTGTCTGCCGCTCTCCCTGCTTGTGTGCTCATTCTCTATCAAATAAATAATAATAAATAAAATCTTAAAAAAAAACCAAAAAGATAAAAAAGAGGAGGAGGAAGTGAAGAAGGAACATTACATGATGTATATCCTGTAGGAGGTATTACCTTCAACACACTTTATTACCAAGGTACAGAGAAGCTACATAACTCCCCCCAAATCACATGAGTGGTGGAACTAGGATCTGAATCCCCATGATCTGGCTCTAGAACCTATGTTCTTAACTTCATTTTTTTTTTTTATGTTCTTAACTTCTACATCATACCACTCTTACTATAACTTTGGAAATGCTGCTTTCCTAATCTTTCACCTCTGTAGGTCTGTGAACTTTTTTTGAACATGAGAACCTACTGCTCTAGAAACAGAATATTTGTTTTAAATTATTCTTTTAAATTATAATTTAGATCATCTTTAATTGCATCGTCCATTCACATACTTGTAGTCTTTCATAATGGAAGCTTATACTAGTAAGGTAATCCCTGATTATCGCACAGCCGTGACTGTGTATATATATATGAGTTACCTGTAAGTATATCAATACACACACCTGTATTGTGCTCTGTCCCCAGAGCCCATTCCTTGTTCTCGGGGAATTTACAATTTACTAGGGGAAGTTAAGCACTTAGCAGATCAATGTCAGCGCAGTATCTAAGAGGTCAAGTACAGGTTGTGGAGGGGGCAGTCTCTACTTGGGAGAGCTAATTCAGTGTAGGATGCTCAGGGAATCAAGAGCATCCAGACCTGGAGAGCACGATCATCAGCTGGAAAGGTGGGAGGGGATGGAAGGGGTAGAGAAAGGAGGAGAATGCAACAAACCTGCAGTACCATACTCTACAGGATCACAGAACAGAACAATGGGGAAGGAAGATTCTTCAAAGTTTCCGAGGATTCTCCAATGACGACCCTCCAACCCCAGATGGTTAAGTCCTTGAGGGACTCTAATTGTTGCCAGAAATGTCTGTGCTTCCTTTGCTCTCCCCACCAGGGTGAGAACAGCTCTAGCCTCTGCAGCAGGCCTTGAAGGAGGCCCCAGTGTAAGAGGACAGGATTCTTCTTGTCTGCTCCACTGTGCGGTGGGCTCCCAGCTCTCCAAGAGGATTCCATTGTCCCTGCTATTTGGCCTGTGAGAGCAGCACCCTCTTTCCTAAGAGGAGAAAGCTGTGGGAGCTGTGCCCACTCCTACAGCACCAGTCACTGAGTAGTGTTCTCCTCCTCCCGCTGCCACAACTCCCACTCCCTGGCGCCTTCTGCCCGGTGTCTTCCCCTGGAGGATGGAACACAGCTGACTCTTCAAGAGAAAATCAAACCAGTCACCTGGGGTCAGAACGATGAGCTGCCAATATCTTTTTTCTTCCAGTACAGACCTCTTTTCTCTCTCTCTCTCTCTCTCTCTCTCTGTGTGTGTGTGTGTGTCTGTGACTTCGTGTGTGAGAGACCTAAAAGGCTGCCTTTGCTTAAGTCACGTTGGTAGAGCATTGTAAAAAGAAGGAATCCATCATGTTTATGAGGAAACCCACCTCTTAAAATATTTAGGGCCCTTGAACATACAGGAAACAAACCTGATTTCAGAAATTAGTAATGCGCATTGGCTTGCGTGGTAAAAGCGACAAGCAATCTACTAAAATCTTGCTTCTTGTTTTTCACCTGGGCACACAGCAAAAGCCATCATCCCAACCTTTATTGCACTTGTACATGGCTATAAACTCGGTTGTAATTAAAGTAATGTGAAGGGAGTGATATGTGCTCCCTCAAGGACAGACCCTGAAATTTTTGTATGTGCATTTCTCCACGCTCCTCCCCCTCTTGTTGTCTACAATTAGAGAAGCCACATATTGAAGATGGAAGGGTTCTTATTGGTCTGGGATTCCAAATGAACCCTTGGAGCAAGACTCCCCCACTCCCTCCCTCCCTGCTACCCCAGCCCAACTGCCACACACATACGCACACGCTTTTTTTTTTTTTTCTGTCCTGGAATCCCAGCCCTAGACTATTAGATAAGAGAGAAATATGTACGGGCACCTGGGTGGCTCAGTGGTTGAGCATCTGCCTTCGGCTCTGGGTGTGACCCCGGGGTCCTGGGATCTAGTCCTGCATGAGGTTCCCTGCAGGGAGCCTGGCTCTTCCTCTACCTGTGTCTCTGCCTCTCTCTCTGTGTCTCTCATGAATAAATAAATAATATCTTTTAAAAAGAGAGAGAGAGAAATATATTGTTCTTCCCTTGAGTCTTTAACATTTTGTATGTTAGCTTCTATAGCTCAGCCTACCCTAACCGACACAGAACCTCTAAGTTCTCATTCTACATTTGTGAAACATTTTATACTACAGATAAATAAAACTTTCTGGCCTAGTGATATGATTCACTTACCTCTTGATCAATTAAATTCCTTTGATGAGGTAAAAAAATAATTCATTGTATATTTACTTTTCTTTTATGGCTTATATGTTAAACTCACACAAGTAAAACCGGAAAAATAACATTTTTCACCCAAGAAAAAATGTTTCACACAAGTAAAACCGGAAAAATAACATTTTTCACCCAAGAAAAAATGTTTCACTTTAATGGAGAGTTCTTTTATAGGACCACAATTTGGCTGAAGTGCCCTACTATACTTAATCATGTATTTCAAATATATGAAATCAAGTTCTTGTAATATTTCTCTATAGCTCTTAGGATAAGGATTCAAAATGATAAAATTTTAATTTGGACCTCAAACTTTCTCTCTTATATTTCAGCACATCTTGTGTAAGTATGCTGGACGTTAGTGTGTTCTTCTGAAACACAGCTGTCAAAGTTTTCTTTACATAAAATTTTAAACATTTTAAAAATGTAAAACCTATTAACAAGCCATAGTGCTGGATATTATTAAAATATCTTTTCACCTAATTGGAAAATTATTAATACTGGTGATGATTCTAAAGTTACTAAAATTTTGCAAGAAGCTCTGATTTATCAGGCTGTATATATTATGCCGTGAACATTCAAGGTCAAGGTTCCTGGCAGCTGTTGGTCTAGACCTATGCCTATGAAGGAGTCCTATGAACTTCCACTATATATGCCAAGGCAAATTTTTTCCCACTGTATTATCTTACTTTTTGTACAGATTAGCAAAAAAACAAAACAAAACAAAAACAAAAACCACAAACTCAGGAAAATTCTTTCTTTGGTTAGTCATGATCAAAATACTAAGATGCCTACAAGGATCCTTTAATAGAGAGGACTTTTATAACAGACTCAGTTTCCTGCAAGAATAGAATTGTGCATCATTTAGCTTGAAATAAAACTTAAAAATTGGAAATTGGGCTTCATATGAAGTAAATTCCTTTTTTCTCCTCCTAAGTCAGGGGTTTCTTCTTTGTTTAGTGGAACTTGTTACAACTTAGCTAAGTCAATTTTAACGCCATCTAAACAAGTCACTGCTTTTTTTTGTATCCTGAACTGAAATTAGAAGCAAAAGTATTTTGTTGCCTATACATTCTTTTTGAAAGACAGGAAACTAATTTTTTAAAATTTATTTAAAAATGTAGCCATAGGAATCTCAGAAAAGTAGAGAAGGCAGTAAGTACAGATTCTCATAATATGTTCATGAAGTCAAGCACTCATCGTCAATTCTTTGGCAAGGACTATCTCATTTCGAAACTGCCCCCCTCCCCGAATTCCAATAATATATATCCATACAAACATTCATGTGTAAACACACATAAATAATCAAAAATGCTCAGATACCAAGGGTAAACTGATATTAACAAATAGTTTAAATCAAATAATGGTGATTTCTAACATTTGCCTCTTTTTGTGTTAATTAAAAAGAATAAAGAAAAATATAGTATATTGATTACTAACTTCAGGAAGAAAATACAATGTGAGGAGATACTACTATATACTATGGGTTAACCACAGTCATTGAAAAACTGTATGAGTGAGTTGTGATTCCAGGAAGCAGAATAGAGATTCCGTTTACAGCTGACAGACTGGACAAATGCATTTATTACTTCTTTTCCACCAATTTTAAATTGAATTCCTTTGAATTAGCAGGTAAGATATTCTTTTTAAATATACAATGGCGGGATCCCTGGGTGGCGCAGCGGTTTGGCGCCTGCCTTTGGCCCAGGGCGCGATCCTGGAGACCCGGGATCGAATCCCATGTCGGGCTCCCGGTGCATGGAGCCTGCTTCTCCCTCTGCCTGTGTCTCTGCCTCTCTCTCTCTCTTTCTCTCTCTCTCTGTGACTATCATAAATAAATAAAAATTAAAAAAATAAAAATATACAATGGCGACATAACAGGAAAGAGTAAAGGTAACAAAAACTGGAAGAAATAAAAACAGATGAGATCATGTTTGGAGAAGAAAAGAAAAAAAAAAAAAACCCTATCAGCCAGAACAGGTACAAAATGGGACAGTTGTGTAGGTAAGAAGAGGCTTACTCTTCAGGCTACTGAGAAACTGCAAGTTCATTTTACATCAGCTGAAAGTGAGCTGTGACAAGATTTTATGAGTACCTAACTGAAGGACCACTTAAGAAACAGATGATTCACTCATTGCTATAGGAGCAACTGGATTGTCATGTTTACCTACCGATAAACTCGTAAACTCAAAAAGGTAGGAACTTCTTTTATTGTTATTGGGGTCAGAGATAGAAACAGAGCAGCAAACATTAATATAAATCTAGATTTTCACAATAAATATGGAGAGGTAATGGGTGAGGAGGAAAGTCAGCTCTGCTGCTCAAACACAAATAGCATACTCCAAGTACACCTGTTTCCAATTTAGTCATTATAGGAGTCTCCATCTGGCTCCCTATGTCTGCAACATGAAGGAAAACTAGCCTGTAGGACAAGGTCATACATTTCAAGATAATTTGGCAGTATTATTAAAAGTAAATATGAGGGACACCTGGGTGGTTCAGCAGTTGGGCGATTGCCTTTGGTTCAGGGCATGATCCCGGGGTTCCGGGATCAAGTCCCACATCAGGCTTTCTACATGGTGCCTGCTTCTCCCTCTGCCTGTATCTCTGCCTCTCTCTCTCTCTCTCTCTCTCATGAATAAATAAAATCTTGGGAAAAAAAGTAAATATGGGGGTGCCTGGGTGGCATAGTCAGTGAAGTGCTCGACTCTTGGTTTCAGCTCAGGTCATGATCTTTTTGTCATGGGATGAAGCCCTGCTTGGGGCTCTGCATTTAGTGCAGGGTCTGCTTGGGACTCCCTCTCTCTTTAAAATAAATAAATAAACCTGTAAAAAATAAATATGTACAGGTGCCTTGAATAAACATTTGCACTTCTGGTGTCCACCCTAAAGAAATACTTGTACATATGCTTATATATATATGCACATGAATATTAGTTTAGCATTTTTAAAAAAGAGGAAGCAGCACTAATGTTTATCATTAAGGCACCAATAAACAAAGTACAGTACATCCTTACAAACAATACCATCCTGTCATTAAAAATTGTGTTGCATGGAGATGAAAATAAGAACAATGTAAATATTACATATCTTGATTGGAGGGATAGTTATATGGGTATATACATTTGCCAAAAGTCCATCAAACTTATTTCTACATTTTACTGGGTATAATTACATACCTCAACACTTAAAACTAACAGAGAAGCCATCATAAGTTTTGCTGTGATGTGTTAGGACATAAAGACAGGAGATCTGAGGACAAAATATTTTGTAGATATTTATGCTTTAACAAAAAGGGAGGTGCTTATGATAACAAAGAAGAACAAAGAGTAACACAAAAATTTAAAATATACAAATATATGACAGAGAATATAAATTACAGACTTTTCCTACCCCAGTAAACCAAAGACTATTTTGATATGAGTACCTGATAATGAGCACCTAATGGCTGGTTCTTCAACTTGGCCTCTCATTATAATCACTGGTAAGCTTTACAGGAACTACTGATGCCTGAGTCCCATTCCCAAAGGCCGTGATTCCATTGGACAAGGGTATCACATGGGCATCAGGAGTAGGAGTGGTGAATGCCTCCCAGGTGATACTACGATGCAGCAAATCTTAGGAACCAACATCTAATCATTCTCAGGTTGAGCTGAAACCAGTGGAATGAAACTCAAAGATGGCTTTAGAAGCATTTGATGTATTTCAAATATATTTGATGTATTCAGATTACTGAATAGATGCTATTGACATAAATAAATGATTTAATACATAAACCATCAAAAGATGGGTATGGGGATCCATCCTTTTTATGTTGCTCAACTAAATGATATGAGATTTGCTAAAGAAGCTGCATTTCTTTTTTTTTTTAAAGCTGCATTTCTTAAGATGAATGAAGATCACTACTTCTCAATCAATAGATTTGTTCTCATTGTTCTCATTCTGTCTTAGCCTCTTTTGTATTATCTACTCTGGCACAAGGATACTTACAAGGACACTAATTGATACAAAGTATATAGGTTTTTAAACCCTTCTTCCAGATACACCCTTCTGAATCCCATATCATGACTGAGTATGAAAACGGAACAGAAGAATACCTCCTGACCATCTCTGAAACCTTCCTCTGGTAACCTCACAGTAACATCCAAATATGACTAAGTTCTGGCTGATGGTTGGACTCCCCCCTCAGAAACACTGTTAAGAAACAGTCCCCCATCCCCAGGGACCAGTTAACAATGAGGAGATATGCAGAAAAGCATGTTTGATGACCAACTCTTAATCTTTTCTCCAAGGGATGGGGGCTGATGCCAATTACAGAATGAGATATTCTTGCTTGTTCTCTAGCCAACATCTCTGTGTGCCCAATCACAATGATTTATACCCATGATGGAAGAATTAAACTCACAGGGGTAAGATAATCTTATCATGTGAAAGCCAAATGCAGGTAAGCTGATTATCATGGAGGGTTTGAAGCAAGAGAAACTGGTTACAGAACTCTAAACATTTCTTTTTTATTTTTTTTTTATTTTTTATTTTTTTTAAACATTTCTTATTATCAGCAACTGTGCACAGCAGCTGCTGGTAATCACCAATCACAACAAGCAAAAGGGGAAAATATTGTGGATGCACCCAAATTCCAAATCTTGGCACCTAACTGAATTTAGCACAGAGCATCAGCATGAATTCAAATATGTGTGAATCACAATAATCATGTGAAGTGCTAAATCACACATTTTATGGTTTATTCAAGCTATCAAAAACACGGTATTCCATGTACAACAAGTTCTACCAAGCTTTTAAGGGTCAAACTTCTGGAGTCACATCACACATACATCCACACCCCCTTTCCAACAACATGATTTGTTACAGTATTATACAGCAGTTATTCAACAGAAAGCAAACAATAGGATGTATAAATTAGGGATACTGATGAGAACATTCATCAAAATTAGCAAAATACCAATTCAAAGGACTATGTATGTACATGTATGTATACATACCTCTGTCTATCTATCCATCTACCCAACCACACACATAGACACACATACACACAAAAACATATATATGTTTATGATTGGAAAATTTACTACCCAATATTTATTAAACTTATCAATAGGCCCAATAAACTCATTGAGTTTATTATACAGAGAAAGTTAAGCACAATAAAGGTCGAAGTGAGAAATCCTTGCAGTGATAGAATTGTTCCATTTCTTTTCTTTAGTGGTGTTACACAAACCTACTTGTGTAAAACTGCATAAAACCAAATAATACATACACACACGAAATACACAAATGTCTGAGTAGATCTGAGTAAGATCGGCAGATTATATCAATGTCAATTGATTGTGCTCAGTTGCGACGTTGTGCTTTTGCAAGATATTTACCATATGAGGATACTGGATAAAGGGCATGCAGGGTCTCTGTGTTATCTCTTTTCACTGCGTGTGGATCTACAATGACATCAAACTAAAAGGTTTACATATAACTGAAATGCAGGGACACGCGTGCAAAGATAAAGGGAAGCACGAGTTGTCATGGGGCACCCGGTAGGGGTATATGATCTACATTGGGAGGTGAAAGGGTTTGAGTAGAGAGGAATTAGCCAATTAGCATGCAAAATTAAAGCAATCCAGGCCAGGTTATGTAAACAATATTGTTTCATCTAGAACACACTGTTGCTGAGTATTATTAAGTAATTTTTGAATGACCTCTAGGCAAGAACGAAGAGATTCTGTTAGTAAAAGAGTGAAAGAGTTAGTGAAATGGCCAGTTATTTACAGAATATGATTACATTGATGCTTATGGATCCAAACCATAAAAGATATGTGAAGCCCTTTAAGACTTCTATCTAGAGACATTAAAATGACCTAACGCCATATAGTGAATATCATGGAGGGGCTAAGACGGAGGCATGGGGAACACAAATAGTTGCCAAAATCCAGGTGAAATTCAAAACAGAATGCCTATCACAAATTGGGAACTGGGCAAATATTTGCTGAATGAAAGGAGGCAGTGGTTGTAGAAATGGTGAGAGGGAGAAGTATAGCCTTCCTTGAATATCCATCCATTGGATATAAATGGCGTGGTAGACAAAGTAATCAAATGACCCCTAGATTTCTCCTTGAGAAAATTCAGAAAGAACTCCAGGGTTACAGATATGCATCTTAAGTGTTTAATTATACCTTTAATCTCCATATAAACACAAGTGTTAGCTTGTAATTCCTTTTCTCCTTTCTCCTTTCTCTAATGAAATATTGTGATCCACCTTGTACAGGAAAAATTGCATGACATCAAAGATTAAGATAACAAGACAAGCAGTTTCATCTTTTTGTTTAGAGTATCCCAAACCACGCTAAGTTCTCCAAAAATTATAATATTGCATTACATTTTTTAATTTCACTTTGGAAAGAAGTGTACACTACACTTTTTGTCCCAAGTATTCAAATAATATGTTCCTCCTGGAAATCAAAAGTGTAGCAGTCACCTGGACTACATAAGCAATGACCCTCAATAATTTGCAATGCTTTGAAGACTGCCAAATAGGTGGCAAAAACACTCATTTTAACTTCAAGATAACATAGCGCATTTCTTTTATGATATCCCTGCAGTGGTGAAAATGGAAATTATTGACTCTGGGAACCAGGCCTACAGTGCTGTTAATCACTGTATTGCTATTAATTGATTTCTTTAGGAGTAAGCCAGACCCAGGATGCTACTTATTAGACCTCTCTCCCACTCATAATACAGTGATTTTGATGTTCCTTACAGAGTTTTTAGAGGAAAATGTTTGGTTTTCAGAACAGAGATGCCTTTGTATGAAACAAATAAGAACCCAAATAAACCCTACAGTAATAGGTTGAGTCTTCCAATGAGACTTCAACTGTTCTTTTCTCCTCAGCATTCTTATAAGTAACCAATTTGAGAATATGCATTCAGTTCTGTTACATTGCATATGTACATACAGACCTCAAGAACTTTTATTATTTTGAAATAACATTGAGGGGCCTTGCTACTTTGTTCAACATACTTAGAGAAATCATTCCATTTTGTCAAACAAAGCACCCAAATTTCTAAAAGCTAGGAGCTAAAAGTCACTACTTTATTTCATTTTTTCCCCATCCATAACTGGCAATGGAGAGCATGAGATTAGATATTAAATAAAACTATAACTCATATGAAAAACTATTTAATGGTATATTCAAAATAACAGAACACTAGGCTGACAAGAATACATTTATGGACATATATAAACAATAAACATATGTCTATCTTAACTAGGCAAAATCAGAGCACTGTTATCCAACACATTAGAGAGTTTGATTGATTGATCATTTTGCCCTTTTTCTTAATAGACTATTACAGTAGTAGACAAAAGAAGAAATAATGTGCCCAGCCAATCGATCTGTATCATATTGGAAAGGTCAAAATAGAATTGTACATTACTACTGTCAGAAATGTATAAAACATTAACATTTCCATACTATATTCTCATCACAGAAATTGTAATGGGTACTGAAGAAAACACAATATACCTCCATTCTTATGATCACAATAGCTATTAAATTGGAAATGAAATGGCATAAATCTAATCACAGGAGAGGTGCTGACTGGAAGAAAATACTACAGATTCATTCCTTTCTTTTGCAAGATCTTGAGGTCTCATTCAAGCCATCTTACAAGAACTTGGATACCTTTCTTACAAGAAACGCTAACACTGACACATGTGTACTCAGGACTTACAGAATAATATCTGCTAGAAATCGGCCAGGGCATAACAAAATACTAAACAATAGTAAATTTAATAAATATGATGAAAATAAACATAATAATTAGGAAATCAATTAAGGATTACATTTTTTGGGGCGCCTGAGTGGCTCAGTAGGTTAAATGTCTGCCTTCGGCTCAGGTCATGATTCCAGGGTCCTGGGATTGAGCTCCCTGCTCAGTGGGGAGCCCGCTACTCCCTCTCCCTCTGCTCTCTCTCTCTCATACGCTCTCTCAAATAAATAAATAAATATTTTTAAAGTCCATAACAGTTAAAAAAATGAAAAAAGATTCACATTTTGCATCTTGTTAAACTGAGGAAGTACAGAACCCTGTAAAGAACTACACATAAGTGTAAATATTCTATGAATAGCTTCAAATTGAAAACATTATGTATTTTTAAACATTTCTTGTCACTATTCGCTCTGTCACTCTGTTATTTACAAAGGATTGTAAAAAAAAAAATACAGTATTTCCAGGGGTGCCTGTGTGGCTTAGTTGGTTGTGTCTGACCTTTGATTCCAGCTCAGGTCGTGAGATCTAGGGTGGTGAGATCTAGCCTCAAGTCAGACAGGCTGGGTGTGGAGCCTGCTTAAGATTCTCTGTCTTCCTCTGGTACTCCCCTCTCTCTAAAACTAAATAAACAAATTTTTAAAATACAATATTTCTTATTAAACTCTGTTAGTACAATACCAACTTTATATTGTATTATGTGAGATTTTTAAAGTCATAGTGTGTGCATGAATTGTACACACATGCACACACATCAAACCATGCATTATGTTACTTAATTAATATGCCTAACAGGACGACACTAGAAGATTCACAGAGCAAAATTTTTTTAGAGATATGAATTCTAAGAAGCATTGAAAATTTGCAGTCCTTCTTAGGCTTGAAGATAATCGTATTCTTTTTCTTCCTCCTGGCAATTCAGTTTAGGTTGAAAATTATGTAGCAGACATCTTATCATAATTCCTACCTCTGAGGGTCCCTGGGTGGCTCAGTGGTTGAACATCTGCCTTCAGCTCAGGTCATGATCCCAGGGTCCTGGGATCAAGTCCCGCATCGGGCTCCCCGTGGGGCTCCTGCCTCTCCCTCTGCCTACCTCTCTCTCTGTCTCTCATGAATAAATAAATAAAATCTCTAAAAAACATTCCTACTTTTGAAGAAACTCAGTAATGATATTTGCATGGGAGGCTGCATTGTTATTTTTAAATGCCCTTATTTTGGAAAAAAATAGGTATTAAACTCAGCATAATTGCTGAAGACACAATATTTATGAAAATGAAAACTTCAAGCAAAGTTTTGTCTTTGGAAAAAAATCAACTTAGTATTAAAAATCAAATGTAAATCAATACATATTTGAATGCCTAGAAAGTAGAACACTTATGTATTTATTACGAAATACACACATGATAAAAAAGGGGAATGTTCCCAAGGAGTTTATAATCTAGTACAGATATAATAAAAGGGCTGAATACCAATAATACTACAAAAGACATTAAAATATACGGTAGGGAAAGTTAGAGGAAAAAGAGGTAATACGGGTGAAAATATCAGAAAATGCTTCATGAAGGAAGTGAACAGAGCTTAACAAGCAGAAATGTCAGAGAGAAAGTTTGAGATGGTTATGCCAAATGAAGACGTAAAAAGTGTGCAAAATAAATGGGGCTAGTGCATGAAGAAACTGAGCAATCCAGGTCCATCAGAAAATGCTTTAAGCATATAAAAAGGTATTGGAATATGAAAGCTGAGAAGTATAGTTTGGTCATATCGCTGATTGTACTGGATTTTACTTGATAGGGAATGGGGAAATTAAAACTTTTTGGATAAAGATATGAAGGAGAAAGTGAACACAATTAATTGTTGTTGAATTGTCTGAGCCACTTTTCTAATTCACTTATTTTTCAAAAGGTTTTATGCAGATTAAAGAATAATCTTCCCATGCAAGAAAATGGACTCTTAAATTTGAGTTCCTATACACACGCTTTGGCACCTCAAATACACCTATTTAAAGAGTTTTGTATAGCGTTTGACACCCAAAAGAGAGGCAAAAAATGTTTTCCAATGATTGAAAGAATAAATGGTATAGAGAAATGGTTGAACTTGTTTGAAGACCACAGTAATTCTCTAAACAACTAGAAATTAAGGCATGACGAGAAAGGAGAACCCTCTTACATTGTTGGTGGGAATGCAAACCAGTGCAGCCATCCTGTTAAAAAGTTAACAACAGAATTACCCTACCATCTAGCAATTACACAACTATTTACCCAAAGGATACAGAAATACTAATTCGAATGGATACATGAACTGCCATGTTTATAGCAGCATTATCAGCAAGAGCCAAATTGTGAAAAGATGTCCATCAACCGATGAATGGATAAAGAAGACGTGGTATGTATATACATATATACACAATGGAACACTATCCAGCCATCAGAAGGAATGGAATCTTGCTATTTGCAATGATGTGGATGAAGCTAGAGGGTATCATGCTAAGGGAAATACAGAAAGACAAAGACATTATGATTTCAATCATATGTGAAATTTAGGAAACAAAACAAATTAACTTGGGGAGGGGGCAAAGAAGAAAACCAAGAAACAGATTCTTAACTATAGAGGACAAACAGATGATTGCCAGAGGGGAGGTGAGTGGGGAAATGGGTTAAATGGGGGATGGTGATTAAGGAGGACTCTAGTAATGAGCACTGGGTGTTGTATGTAAGTGATGAGTCACTAAATTCTACACCTAAAACTAATATTTCACTGTATGTTAACTAACTGGAATTTAAATAAATGCTTGGGGGAAAAAAGAAATTAAGTCATGAACTAGGACAGGGCAGTGGTAATAAATAGAAATACTGAAATTTAAGGTAAAAAAAGAAAATCAAAGGTTTGATTTCAAAGTTTTGATCTGGAGGACTCAAAAGTATAGAAATCGAGTCCTCAAAATACAAATGAAGAGAGAGCAGTTTAAGAGTAGTAGGATCATTAATCGGTGTTTGAGAACACGCTAGGGACACCAGGGTAGCTCAGTGGTTAAGCATCTGCCTTCGGCTCAGGGCATGATCCTGGGGTCTGGGATCCAGTCCCACATCGGGCTCCTTGCAGGAGAGCCTGCTTCTCACTCTGCCTGTGTGTCTGCCTCTCTCTCTCTTTCACTCTCTGTCTGTGTCTCTCATGAATGAATAAAATCTTAAAAAAGAGAGAGAGAGAATACACTAAATTGCTTTTGTATCCTGCCACACTCCAGAATGGCTTTATGAGTTCTTGCAATCTTGCGGTGGAGTCTCTTGGTGTCTAGGTACAGTATCATGTCATCTGCCAAGAGGGAGAGTTTGACTTCTTGTTTGCCAATTTGAATGTCCTTTATTTCTCTTTGTTGCCTGATTGATGATGCTAGGATCTATAGTACTCTGTTGAATTTCAGTGGTGAGAGTGGTCATCCCTGTCTTGTTCCTGATCTTTGGCACAAGGCTCCCAGTGTTTCCCCACTGAGAATGATATTTGCTGTGGGCTTTCTGTAGATGGCTCTTAAGATGCTGAGGAATGTTCTCTCTATACCTACACTCTCAAGAGTTTTGATCAGGAATGGATGTTGTATTTTGTCAAATGCTTTCTCTGCATCTCTTGAGAGGATCCTATGGTTCTTGATTTTTCTCCTGATGATATGATCAATTACATTGATTGCTTTATAAGTGTTGAACCAGCTTTGCATCCCGTGGATAAATCCCACTTGGTCATGGTGAATAATCTTCTTAACGCACAGTTGGATCCTACTGGCTAGTATCTTGTTGAGAATTTTTACATCCGTGTTCATCAGGGATATTGGTCTGTAATTCTCCTTTATGGTGGGGTCTTTGTCTGGTTGTGGAATTTAAGTGATGTTGGCCTCATACAAGGAGTTTGCAAATGCTACATCTCGTTATCTTTCAGAAGAGCTTTAGTAGAAGAGGTATGGTTTCTTCTTTAAACGTTTGATAGAATTCCTCTGGGAAAGCATCTTGCCCTGGATTTTGTGTCTTGGTAGGATTTGAGGACTGCTTCAATTTCTTCCCTGGTTATCGGCCTGTTCAGTTTTCTATTTCTTCCTGTTCCAGTTTTGGTAGTTTGTGGTTTTCCTGAAATGTGTCCATTTCTCCAAGATTGCCTAATTTATTGGCATGTAGTTGCTCATAATAAGCTTTAAAATTCGTTTGTATTTTTTGGTGTCTGTGGTGTTCTCTCATTGATCATTCATTATTTTATTAATTTGAGTCCTTTCCCTCTTCTTTTTAATAAGGCTGCCTAATGATTTATCTATGTTATTAATTCTTTCAAAAAACCAACTCCTGGATTCGTTCATCCGTTCCACATTTCTTCTGGTCTCTCTTTCATTGAGTTCTGCCCGAATCTTTATTGACTCTCTTCTTCTGCTGTGTGTAGGATCTATTTGCTGTTTTTTTCTCCAGCTCCTTTAGATACCACGTTCGCTTTTGTATTTGAGTTCTTTCCAGTTTTTGGATGGATGCTCATATTGCGATGAATTTCCCCCTCAGGAGTGCTTTTGTTGTATCCCAAAGATTTTGAACAGTTGTATCTTTATTCTCATTAGTTTCCATGAATCTTTTTCATTCTTCTCTAATTTCCTGCTTTACCATTTCATCTTTTAGCAGGTTGGTCCTTAAGCTCCATATGTTTGAAATCCTTCCAAACTTTTTCTTGTGATTTAGTTCTAATTTCAAAGCATTATGGTGTGAAAAGATGCAGGGGATGATCCCGATCTTTTGGTATCAGTTAAGTCCTGTTTTGTGACCCAGTATGTGGTCCACTCTGGAGAAAGATCCATGTGCACTTGAGAAGAATGTGTATTCAATTGTGTTTGGATGGGAAGATCTGTAAATATCTGTGAAATCCATCTGGTCTAGTGTACCATTTAAAACTCTTGTTTTTAGAGATGTTGTGTTTAGAAAACCTGTTGATTGTAGAAAGCGCTTCATTCCAGGCACCAAGTATGAGTGTATCATTATCTAAGTAGGCCTTAACTTTGGTTATTAATTGATTGATACACTTGGCAGCTCCCACATTGCGGGCATAAATTCTGGGCATAAATATTGATGACTGTTAGGTCTTCTTGTTGGATAGATCCTTTAAGTATGATATAGTGTCCCCCTTCATCACTTACTACAGTCTTTGTGAAGAAATGTAGTTTATCTGATCTAAGGATGGCTACCCCTGCTTTCTTTGGAGGACCATTGGAATGGTTCGTTTTTCTCCAACCTTTTATTTTCAGGCTGTAGGTGTCCTTATGTCTAAAATGAGTCTCTTGTACACAGCAAAGAGATGGGTTTTGCTTTTATATCCAGTGTGAATCGGCAGTTGCGCCTTTTGGTGGGGTCATTAAACCTATTCACATCCAGAGTTACTATTGAAAGCTATGTATTCAGTGTCATCATGAAACCTATTCAGTCCCTGTTTTTGTGGATTGTTCCCTTGGACTTCCTCTATTACAGAATCCCCCTTAGTATTTGTTGCAGAGCTGGCTTCGTGGTCACGTATTCTCTCAGTTTCTGCCTATCTTGGAAACTCTTTATCTCTCCTTCTATTATGAATGAGAGCCTTGCTGGATAAAGTATTCTTGGCTGCATGTTCTTCTCATTTAAGACCCTGACTATATCCTGTCAGCCCTCTCTGGCGTGCCAGGTCTCTGTGGAAGGGTCTGCTGTTATGCTAATCCTTCTCCCCATAAAATTTACTTTTCTCTTGCTTCTTTAAGGTTTTCTCTTTATCTTTGGAATTTGCAAGTTTCACTATTAAAGGTCCAGGTGTAAAGCGGTCTTTATTGATTTTAGGGGGGGATCTATCCATTTCCTGGTCTGAATGCCTGTTTCCCACCACAAATTAGGGAGGTTTTCAGCTATGATTTGTACAAATACGTATTCTGTGCATCTGTCCTTTTCGGCACCCTTGGGACCCCAGGTAAACGTAGATTTTCCTTCTGAGGCTGTCATTTATTTCCATTAGCTTATCCTCATGATCTTTTAGTCATTTTTCTCTGTTTCCTCAGCTTCCCTCCTTGACATCAACTTGTCTTCTATGTCACTCACTCGTTCTTCTACGACATTATCTTTTTTTTTTTTTTTTTTTATTGGTGTTCAATTTACTAACATACAGAATAACACCCAGTGCCCGTCACCCATTCACTCCCACCCCCCGCCCTCCTCCCCTTCTACCACCCCTAGTTCGTTTCCCAGAGTTAGCAGTCTTTACGTTCTGTCTCCCTTTCTGATATTTCCCACACATTTCTTCTCCCTTCCCTTATTTTCCCTTTCACTATTATTTACATTATCTCTCATCATTCTGACCTCTAGTTTGGATTGCATCTCATTTAATTGATTTTTAATTTCTGCCTGATTAGATCTAAATTCTGCAGTCATGAAGTCTCTTGAGTCTTTTATGCTTCTTTCTAGAGCCACCAGTAGCTTTATTATAGTGCTTCTGAATTGGCTTTCTGACATTGAATTGTAATCCAAAATTTGTAACACTGTGGGAGCGAGGACTCTTTCTGGCTCTTTCTTTGGAGGTGAGGTTTTCCTTCTAGGCAATTTGCTCAGTGCAGAGTGGCTAAAAACAATTTGTATTGGGAAAAGGAGTAAAAGAGAGAAGAGAAAGAAGGAAAGAAAAAGAAAAAAACAAAAAAAAGAAGAAAAAGAAAGAAAAAAAGAGAGGAGAAAAGAAAAAAGAGAGAGAGAAAAAAAGGGGGGAGCAAACAGAAATCAAAAACAAAAAACAAAGAGAACAAGAGGAAGTATCCTCTGATTCTGTATACTGTAAATCCCTCGATTTCCCCTGGAACTTTCAAGTGCTGGTTGGTCAATAATTTGTTTTTCCCCTCTCCCTCTAGCTGGTCTTCTGGGGGAGGGGCCTGCTGTGCGGATTTTCAGGTTTAGCACATGGGGGAGCTGCTCAGCCCCCTGCCTGGTGCAAGGCTCAGTGAAAGATGTTTAAGCTGTTTATACGGTGAGGCCACTGTGAGGCACATTGGGCTGCCCAATGTGGCTGTTTATCCTGTGAGGCCCCAGAAGGAACAACAACAGTGGGGGCGGCCAGCTCTGGAGCCTTGGAATCAGCTCCTGCAGTAACTACAGAGCTCTCAGCCTGCAGAGCCCTAGATTCCCTGGGGGCGGGGCCGCTAATCTGCTCAGCTTGGGGCAGGAGTGTCCTTGCTATCCTGGGCCCTCCTGGCTTCTGCCTGTCCCCAGGGGAGCGCCGGATCCTGGGCTGTGTCCTGGCGCCCTGTGCTCCCGGCCTGCACTGTCGTATTCGCGCTCCTGGCTGCGCAGCCCCTTCTGCGCGGAGCCCCTGCCAGAGCCGCTTCTGAGCTGCTCCCTGGGCGGAGCAGACCCTCCCTGCGGCGCCGCCACCTGAGCTGCCTCGTAGCTGCTGCGGTGGCCGAGAAGTACCCTCCCCCCGGAGCGTCTGCCCGAGCCGCCTCTGAGCTGCTCCCGGGTCCAGCCAGGCGCGCTGCAGCCCTTTAGGGAGCCTGGCGGCTGGGTGTGGTGCGCTCTCCCTGGGGCTCAGGTGCACTGTTATTGTCCCTGGGAGTCTGAGGGCATCCCCGCCCTCCTGGGTCCTGCTCTAACTCCCTGCGAGGGCCTTTCCACCCGGGAAGGTTGGTGCAGCTTCTGCTTCTCCGGGACGGGGCTCTCCTGTCCTGGGGACACTCGCCCCGGCCTTAGCCCGGCTCCTTGTGGGGCCCCTCCCCCCTGGATGCCTTTTGTTTCTTTATTTCTTCTCGCCCCCCTCCCCCCCCCCCCGCCGTCTTCCTACCTTAATAGAAGTGTGAACTCTTCTCACTGTAGCATTCCAGCTATTGTCTCTTTAAATCTGAGGCCGAATTCGTAGATTTTCAGGATGATTTGAATGTTATCTAGGTAATTTTGTGGGGACAGGTGACTTGGGGACCCTACTCTTCCATCAACTTGCCTCCTCCCCTCCACTTCAGACATCTTTTAATATTACCTTCATGTTTTCATTTTAATTTCCTTCCATGTATTTTTTAACTTACACTTTAATTTCCTGATTAACACATTCATTATGAGCGGTAGGATATTCTTTAACTCCCATGTGTTAGTGGTATTTCCAATTTTTTCTTGTGGTTGACCTTAAGTTTCATATCATTGTGGTTGGAAAATATGCATGGTATAGTCTTCATCTTTTTGTACTTGTTAAGGTCTGATTTGTGACCTGGTATGTGATCTATTCTGGAGAATGTTTCATATGCACTCAAAAAGACTGTGTCTTTTGCTGTTTTAGGATGAAATGTTCTGAATATATTTGTTAAGTCCAAAAAGAAAAGAAAATAATAGAAACGACAAAGACCTACTACTTGCTTCGATGTGGATGGAACCGGAGGGTATAATGCTGAGGGAAAATACACAATCGGAGAAGAGTAATCATTATATGGTCTCATTCATTTGGGATAATAAAAAATAGTGAAAAGGAATAAAGAGAAATGGAGAGAAAATGAGTGAAAATATCAGTTGTCGATGACAGAATATGAGAGACTTCTAACTCTCGGAAACGAACAAGGGGTACTGGAAAAGGAGTTGCCTGGCTGGCTGGGGTGACTGGATGACGTGCGCTGAGTGGGGCACTTGATGTGATGAGCCTGATGAGCCATGGGTGATATGCTCTATGTTGGCAATTTGAACTCTTCTCAGTTAGGACCCTGAATATATCGTGCCAGCCCTTTCTGGCCATCCAGGTCACTATGGAGAGGTCTGCTGTTAACCTACTACTTCTCCCCCATAAAGTTTAGGGATCCCTTGTATCTTGCTGCTTTGAGGATCTTCTCTTTATCTTTGGAATTTGGAAGTTTCACCATGAAACATCAGGGTGTTGAAAGGTTACCATTGATTATGGGGGGGATCACTCTATCTGCAGGATGTGCATGCCTGATTCCTTCCCCAAGTTAGGGAAGTTCTCGGCTATGATTACTTCAAATACACTTTCTGGTCCTCTGTTCCTTTTGGTACCCTCTGGACCCCCTTTTAAACGTAGATTTTTCCTTCTGAGGTTATCATTTATTTCCCTTAACCTTTTCTCATGGTCTTTTGTATTTCTCTCTTTTCCTCTGCTTCCTTCCTTGCCATCAACCTGTCTTCTATGTCACTCACTCGTTCTTCTACCTCATTAACCCCATCGTTAGGTCCTCCAGTTTGGATTGCATCTCATTCCATTGTTTTTAATTTCGGCCTGATTAGATCTATATTATGCAGTCATGAAGTCTCTTGAATCCTTCATGCTTTTTTCAGAGCATCAAGTAGCTTTATAATTTTGCTTCTGAATTGACATTCTGACATCGAATTGTAACCCAATTTCTGTAATTCTGTGGGAGAGAGACTGGTTTCTTTTGTGGTGAATTCTTCCTTCAAGTCAATTTGCTCATTCCAGAGTGGCTAAAAACAAGTTGTACTGGAAAAAGGAAGGAAAAAAATAAAAGAGGACCATTTCAAAATTAAAAAAAAAATAAGGAGGGATCTCCTCTGATGCTATATACTGTAAGTCCCTCGACTTCCCCTGGAGATTTCCAGCGCTGCTTGGTCAAGAACTTGCTCTTCCCCTTTCCTTTCAGCTGGTCCTCTGGTGTAGAGGCCTGCTTGGGTGATTTTCAGGTATGGCTCCCAGGGGAACAACCCTGCCCCCTGCCAGAGGCACTGCTCAGCGGGAACTGTTTATCCTGTGAGACCCATTCTCCCTGGCAGCCCGGCTCCGTCCCACGTACAGTGTGACTTAGGGGGGAACAACCACACTGGCAGCGGGGCAGCTCTTAACCCCTGGACACAGCTCACGCAGATCCCAGTCCACGGGAGACTAAATGTCCGGATGTGGAGAGCACTTACCTGCACAGCTCGGGGGTGCCCGGGGGCAGGAGCGTCCTCACTGTCCTGTGTCCTCCTGGCCCCCGCATGTCCCAAGGGGATCGCCAGATCCTGGGCTATGCCCCCGGCTGCCTGGGCTCTGGGGCCTGCGCCACTGGAATCGCTCTCCCAGGGCCGAGCATCCCCCGCCTCGCCATGCGGCTGCCGGAGCTGCCACCTGAGCTGCCCCGGGGCCTGCGGAGTGTCCGATCCAGCCCTTTCGGAGTCGGCCAGTGGTGTGTGGCGCGCTGTCCCCACTTCATCTGTTAGTGTCCCCGGAAACCTGGGGTTTCCACTGCCCCTGCTGGGATCCTGCCCGAGTTCCCTGTGAGCGCCTTCCATCCGGGAACGTTGATGAATTTCCTGATTCTCCCGGTCTGGGCCTCCTGTCCTGGAGTCTCTCCTGCCCGGCCTTAGCCCAGGTGCGTGTGGGCTCTCCCCCGCCAGAGTGTATTTATTTATTTTTCCGTCTTCCTACCTTGATAGAAGCACAAACTCTTCTCACTGTAGCCTTGCAGCTGTTCTCCCTTTAAATCTCAGGGCGAATTCGTAGGTTTTTGGATGGTTTGAAATTTATCTCGATAGGTTGGGGGGGACAGGTGATTTCGGGTTCCTACTCTTCCACCATCTTGCCGACAGCCTTTTCTTTCATTATTTTGGTTTCCTATTTTCCCATTCTAATTACACAAATATTTTATTTTATCTTATTTTTATTTTACTTTTTAAAATTCTGTTTTCTTTCTTTTTTTTAAATATGAATTTATTTTTTATTGGTGTTCCTTTGGCCAACATACAGAATAACACGCAGCGCTCATCCCGTCAAGTGCCCACATCAGTGCCCACATCAGTGCCCGCTACCTAGTCAACCCCACCCCCTGCCTACCTCCCCTTCCACCACCCCTTGTTTGTTTCCCTGCATTAGGAGCCTTCCATGTTCTCTCTTCCTTTCTTATATTTCCCACTTATTTCCCCCTTTCCCCTTTATTCCCTTCCACTATTATTTATATTCCCCAAATGAATGAGACCATATGATGTTTGTCCTCCTCTGATTGACTTATTTCACTCAGCATAATACCCTCCAATTCCATCCACGTTGAAGCTAATAAAGACTCAGATCAATAAAATCATGAATGAGAAAAAATTTTTAAAAAAAGAAGCTGCAGCTGTAGTGCCAGCTACACAAGGCCAGATGGCTTCCAAGGGGAATTCTATTGAAAGTTTAAAGAAGAAACCACACCTATTCTACTGAAGCTGTTCCAAAAGATAAAAAGAGATGGAGCACTTCCAATCTCATTCCATGAGGCCAACATCACTTTAATTCCAAGACCAGACAGAGACCCCACCAAAAAGGAGAATTACAGACCAATATCCCTGATGAACATGGATGCAAAAATTCTCAACAAGATACTAGCCAATAGGATCCAACAATACATTAAGAAAATTATTCACCATGACCAAGTAGGATTTATCCCTGGGACACAAGGCTGGTTCAACACTCGTAAAACAATCAATGTGATTCATCATATCAGCAAGAGAAAAACCAAGAACCATAGGATCCTCTCATTAGATGCAGAGAAAGCATTTGACAAAATACAGCATCCATTCCTGATCAAAACTCTTCAGAGCGTAGGGATAGAGGGAACATTCCTTAGCATCTTAAAAGCCATCTACAAAAAACCCACAGCAAATATCATTCTCAATGGGGAAACACTGGGAGCCTTTCCCCTAAGATTAGGAACAAGATATGGATGACCACTCTCACCACTACTATGCAACAGAGTACTAGAAGTCGTAGCCTCAGCAATCAGGCAACAAAAAGAAATGAAGGGCATTCAAACTGGCAAAAAAGAAGTCAAACTCTCCCTCTTGGCAGATGACATAATACTGTACCTAGAAAACCCAAAGACTCCACTGCAAGATTGTAAGAACTCATACAGCCATTTGGCAGTGTGGCAGGATACAAAATCAATGCCCAGACGTCAGTGGCATTTCTATTCACTAACAATGAGACTGAAGAAAGAGAAATTAAGGAGTCAATCCCATTTACAATTGCACCCAAAGCATGAGATAGATAGGAATAAACCTAACCAAAGAGGTAAAGGATCTATACCTTAAAAACTACAGGACACTTTTGAAAGAAATTGAGGAAGACACAAAGAGATGGAAAAATATTCCATGCTCATGCATTGGAAGAATTAAAATTGTGAAAATGTCAATGATACCCAGGGCAATTTACACATTTAATGCAATCCCTATCAAAATACCATGGACTTTCTTCAGAGGGTTGGCACAAATCACTTACGATTTATGTGGAATCAGAAAAGATCCCGAATAGCAGGGGAATACTAAAAAAGAAAACTAGAGATGAGGGCATCACAATACCAGATGTCACCGTGTACTACAAAGCTGTCGTCACCAAGAGAGTGTGGTACCGGCACAAAAGCAGACACAAAGATCAATGGAGCAGAATAGAGAATCCAGAAATGGACCCTCAACTCCATGGTCAACTAATATTTGACAAAGCAGTATATTTTTCCACTGGAAAAAATACAGTGTCTTCAAAAACGGTGCTGGGAAAGTTGGACATCCATATGCAGAAGAAGGAAATTAGACCATTGTCTTACACCATGCCCAAATATAAACTCAAAATGGATGAAAGATCTAAATGTGAGACTAGATCCATCACCATCCTAGAGTAGAACACAGGCAACACCCTTTTTTTAAAAAATAAATTTATTTTTTATTGGTGTTCAATTTGCCAACATACAGAATAACACCCAGTGCTCATCCCGTCAAGTGCCCCCCTCAGTGCCTGTCACCCACTCACCCCCACCCCCCGCCCTCCTCCCCTTCCACCACCCCTAGTTCATTTCCCAGAGTTAGGAGTCTTTATGTTCTGTCTCCCTTTCTGATATTTCCTACCCATTTCTTCTCCCTTCCCTTCTATTCCCTTTCACTATTATTTATATTCCCAAAATGAATGAGAACATATGTTTGTCCTTCTCCGATTGACTCATTTCACTCAGCAAAATACCCTGCAGTTCCATCTACGTTGAAGCAAATGGTGGGTATTTGTAATTTCTAATGGCTGAGTAATATTCCATTGTATACATAAACCACATCTTCTTTATCCATTCATCTTTCGATGGACACCGAGGCTCCTTCCACAGTTTGGCTATTGTGGACATTGCTGCTAGAAACATTGGGGTGCAGGTTTCCAGGCATTTCAATAAAAAATATATTTAAAAAATAAATTAAAACCAATAAAGAATTTAAAAAAAAAAAAAAAAAGAAGCTGCAGCTGTAGTGCCAGCTAGGTGGCAATTCCTTGCAGGCTAGAACAACGTTCTCCAGACAGCGATACACGTTCCAAATCAGTTTCTAATATATAATGCTGTTTCTCCCATAGCTCACATACACAGGCGCAGGAATCAAGGACTGGAACTGAGAGTGGTACTGCTCACTATATCCCTTCATGATCTACTTGAAAAGTGTTTAATTTCTGTTCCCATGACTTTAAATTCCACTGGCCTAGAGGTCTCAGGCTCAGAGACAGACACAAAAACAATCCTTGTGAACTGGAAATTGAAACTGCTGCCTGGCCACTTTGAGCTCTCTTCATGCCTCTGAATCAGTAGGCAAGGAAGGAAGTTAATATGCTGGCTGTATGATTAATCCCAAATACCTTGGAGAAATTGGTTGAACTCCACAATGGAGGTTAAAATAGCATGTGTGAAAATCATAGAATCACTTAAGACATCTTTTATTATAATTACATGTTTTAGTTTTCATTTCCTTCCATGTATTTTTTAATTTATACTTTAAATTCCCTGTTGAACCACTTATTATGAGCAGGAGGATATTCTTTAACCCCCAGGTATTTCTGGGTTTCCAAATTTTTTCTTGTGGTTGACCTTAAGATTCATATCATTGTGGTTGGAAAATATGCATGGTATAGTCTTCATCTTTTTATACTTATTAAGTCTGATTTGTGTCCTGGTACGTGATCTATTCTGGAGAATGTTTCATATGCACTCAAAAAGACTGTGTCTTCTGCTGTTTTAGGAAGAAATGTTCTGAATGTATTTGTTAAGTTCCAAAAGAAGAAGGAAAGACAGGAAACGACAAATACCCACCATTTGCTTCAATGTGGATGGAACTGGAGGGTATTATGCTGAGAGAAATAAGTCAATCGGAGAACGGCACTCATTATTTGGTCCCATTTATTTGGGGAATAAAAAATAGTGAAAGGGAATAAAGGGAAAAGGAGAGAAAATGAGTGAAAATATAAGTTGAGGATGACAGAATATTAGAGACTCCTAACTCTGGGAAACGAACAAAGGGTTGTGGAAAGGGAGGGGGTTGGGGTGACTGGATGGCGGGCGCTGGTGGGGGGAATTGACCTAATGAGCCCTGGTTGATATGCTCTATGTTGGCAAATTGAACTCTTCTCATTAAGAACCTGACTACATCCTGTCAGCCCTTTCTGGCCTTCCAGGAGCTGTTAACCTATTACTTTTCCCCTCAAGGATAGAGAGCTCTTGTCTCTTGTTGCTTTGAGGATCTTCCTTTATCTTTGGAATTTGCAGGTTTCACCATGCAATGTCAGGATGTTGATCGGTTTTTATTGATTTTAGGGGGGGTGAATATCTCTATCTCCAGGATCTGCATGCCTGTTTCCTTCTCCAAATTAGGGAAGTTCTCGGCTATGATTTGTTCTAATACACTTTCTGGTCCTCTGTTCCTTTCAGCACCCTCTGGAACCCCCATTAAATGTAGATTTTTCCTTCTGAGGCTCTCGTTTATTTCCTTTAACCTTTCCTCATGGTCTTTTGTTTTTCTCTTTTTCCCTCAGCCTCCTTCCTTGCCATCCACCTGCCTTCTATGTCACTCACTCATTTTAAAACCTCATTAACCTCACCATTAGGACCTTCAGTTTGGATTGCATCTCATTTAATTGATTTTTAATTTCGGCCTGACTAGATCTAAATTCTGCAGTCATGAAGTCTCTTGAATCCTTCATGCTTTTTTCCAGAACCACCAGTTGCCTTAAAATTGTGCTTCTGAATTGGAATTCGGATATCGAATTGTAAGCCCAATTCTGTAACTCTGTGGGAGTGAGGACTGTTTCTGATTGTTTGTTCTTACTTTTGGTCATTTTGCTCAGTGCAGAGTGGCTAAAAACAAGTTGTACTGGAAAAAGGAAGGAATAAAAGAAAAAAAGGGGGGAAACAAAAAACAAAAACAAATATAGCAACAAAAAGCAAGAAACATTTCAAAATTAAAAAAAAATAAGGAGGGGTATCGTCTGATTCTATATACGGTAAGAATCAGATGAATTCCCCTGGAGCTTTCCAGCGCTACTTGGTCAAGAAATTGCTCTTCCCCTTTCCTTGCAGCTGGTCTTTGGTGGGAGGGGTCTTCTGTTTTGATTGTCAGGTGTGTGCCCCTGAAAGAGCTGCCACACACCATCCCAGGTGCAGGGTTCAGTGGGAGCTGTTTATCCTGTGAGGCCCATGCTCCCTGGGGGCTCGGCTCCGTCCCTGACACAAGGTTACATAGTGAGGAAAAACAACACTTTTGGCAGCCACCTCTCCAGCCCTAGAGTCAGCTTCCTCAGTACGTCCTTCAACTCCCAATCCGCGGGAGCCTGGATGCTCCGGGCTCCAGGTGTGGGGCCACCGACCTTCACAGTTCAGAGGTGCCTGGCGGCAAGAGCATCCTGGCTGTCCTATGTTCTCCTGGCCTCTGCCTTTCCAAAGGGAAAGGATTTGGGCTGTGTTCCCTGGCTTCTTGGACTCCGGGACCTGCACCCCTGGAATCGCTCTCCCGGAGTCGCGCAAACCCCTCCTCGCCAAGCCGCTGTCCAAGCCACCACCTGAGACTCTCCCGGGGCCCACTGGGTGCGCGCTCCAGCCCTTTACGGAGCTCGGTCCACGGTGTGTGGCGTCCTCTCCCCACTTTTCTGTCAGTGTCCCCGGGAACCTGGGGGCTCCACTGCCCCTCCTGGGATCCTGCCCCAGTTCCCTGTGAGCACATTTCCATCCGGGAAGATTGGTAAACTTCCTGATTCTCCCGGTCTGGGCTTTCCTTTCCTTGAGGCTATCCTGCCCGGCCTTAGCCAGGCTCCTCGTGGGGGCTCTCCCCCACTGGAGTCTATTTATTTATTTTTCCATCTTCCTACCTTGAGAGAAGCCAAACTCTTTTCACTGTAGCATTCCAGCTGTTCTCTCTTCAAATCACAGGCCGAATTTGTAGGTTTTCAGGATGATTTGAAAGTTATCTAGGTAAATTAGTGGAACAGGTGAATTCGAGATTCTACGCTTCCGCCATCAGACATCACTTGTTTGTCGTTATTTTGATTTCCTATTTTCCCGTTCTATTTACACAACTATTTTATTTTACCTTGTTTTTATTTTACTTTTTAAAAATTTGAATTCAATTTGCCAGCGTATAATAAACCATTAGTTTCAGATGTTGTGATCAGTAATTTATCATTTGTGTGTAACACCCATTGCTCATCACACCACGTGCCATCCTTAATGCCCCTCTCCCAGGTACTCAACCCCCACCCACGTCCCCTCTAGCGACCTGCCATTTATTTCACAAAGTTAAGGCTCTTTCAAGGTTTTTTTTCTCTCTCTTATGACTTCCCATTCAGTTTTCCCTCCTTCCCTATGATTCTATGCATGTTTCTTATATTTCACATATTAATGAAACCATATGATAATTGTTTTTCACTGACTGACTTATTTCACTCTCTGAGTAATACCTTCCAGTAACATCCATGTCGATATAAATGGTAAAGTTTCATCCTCTCTAAAGGATGACTAATATCCCATTGTATCTATAGACCACATCTTCTTTATCCATTCATCTGTCGATGGATATATAGCTCCTTCCACACTGTGGACATTGCTGCTGTGAACATTGGGGTGCAGGTGTCCCTTCTTTTCACTACCCCTGTATCTTTGGCGTAAATAAACAGTAGTGCAATTGCTAGTCATAGGGTAGCTCTGATTTTATGTTCTTGAGAAACCTGCACACTTTTCCAGAGTGGCTGCACCAGTTTGCACTCTCACCAACAATGCAAGAGGGTTCCCCTTCTCCACATCCTCGCCAACATTTGTTTCCTGCCTTGTTCATGTTACCCATTCTGACAGATGTGAGGTGGTATCTCATTGTGGGTTTTATTTTGTTTTGTATTTTCCTGATATTGAGTGATGTGGAGCATTTTTTTCATGTGTCTGTTCTCCACATGTAGGCCTTTTTTGGAGAAATGTCTGTTCATGTCTTCTACCCATTTCTTCACTGGATACTTGTTTTGAGTGTAGACTTCCATAAGTTCTTTATGGATCTTGGTTACTAGCCTTTTGTCTCTTATGTCATTTGCAAATGTTTTCTCCCATTTTGAAGGTTGCTTCTTAGTTTTATGGACTTTTTCCTTTGCTTTTGAACTTGATGAAGTCCCAATAGTTCTGGTTTGCTCCTGCTTCCCTTGCTTTTATAGACATGTCTTGCATAAGTTGCTATTGCCAAGGTCAAAGAGGTTGCTGCCTGTGTTTTTCTGTAGGATTGTCATGGATTGCTCTTTCACCTTTAGGTCTTTCATCCATTTTGAGTTTATGTTTGTGTGTGGTGTAAGAGAATGGTCCAGTTGAGTTATTCTGCATGTGGCTGTCCAATTTGTTGAAGAGACTGTCCTTTTTCCAGCGGATATTCTTTTCTGCTTTGTCGAAGATTAGTTGACCATAGAGTTGAGGGTCCATTTCTGAGTTCTCTATTCTGTTCCTTGATCAATGTGTCTGTTTTTCTGCCAGTATGATAATATTTTGATGATGACAGCTTTGTCTATGACATGCAGAAGAAGCCTTAGACAAAATGTAGCCTGAAGTCCAGACATTGTGATATAAACTGCTTTTGATTTCTTTTGCAACATTCCTATGGCTAATTGGGTTTTTTTCCGGTTCCGTGCAAATCTTAGAGTTATTTATTTTTGCTCCGTGAAAAATGTCAATGGTATTTTGATAGGGACTACTTTGAAAGGGTACATTGCCCTGGGTAGCAGGGACATTTTCACAATATTGATTTTTTCAAATCCATGAACATGCAATGTTAACGCATCTCTTTGCTCTTCCACAATTTCTTTCATAGGTGTTCTGTAGTTTTTAGTTACAGATCCTTTACCTCTTTCATTATGTTTATTCCTAGGTATTTTATGGTTTCAGGTGCAATTATAAGTAGGATCAACCCTAAATTTCCCTGTCTTCTGTATCTTGTTAGGTGTCTACAAATACGACTGATTCCTCTGCATTGATTTCTCATCCTGCCACATTGCTGTATTACAGTACGAGTCCTAGCAAAGTTAGAAACTCTTGTGTTTTCCACATAAAGAATCATGTTATCTAAGAAAAGTGGGATTTTGACTTCTTCTTTGCCAGTTTGAATGCCATTTATTTCCTTTTGTTTTCTGATGGCTGAGGCTACTAATTCTATTACTCTATTGAAGAATGGTGGTGAGAGTGGGCATTCTTGTTGTGTTCCTGTCCTTAGGGGAAAGGCTGCCACTTCTTTCCCATTGAGAATGATATTCACCATGGGTTTTGTAAATGGCTTTTATGATGTTAGGTCTATTTCCCAATCTGTACACTGTGGAGAGTTTTAATCAAGAAAGGATGCTGTATTTTGCCTAAGGTTTTTTCTGCATTAATTCCGAAGATCATAAGATTCAGGCCCTTTCTTTTATTAAGGCGATCTATCATGCTGGTTGACTTTTAAATGTTGAACCACGCTTGCAGTCCAGGATCTTTTCCACATGGTCTTAGTGAATAATCCTTTTGATGTACTGTTGGATTCCCTTAGCTAATATATTGGTGATAATTTTGGCATCCATGTTCATCAGGGATATTGGTCTGTAGTTCTCCTGTTTGGTGGGATCTTTGGCTTTGGAATCAAGGTAATGGTGACCTCACAGAATGAGTATGCAAGTTTTCCTTGCATTTCCTTGCTATGTTTGCAAGATCTTCACTACCATAAGTATTATTTCTTATTCAAATGTTTGGTTGAATTCTCTGGAGGCATTCAGCCCTGGGCTGTGGTTTTCTGGGAAGTTATCGATGACTACTTCAATTACATTACTAGTAATGGATCTGTTCAGGTTTTCAATTCCTTCCTATTTCAGTTCTCCTAGCTTATAAGCTCCAGAAAAGCATCCATTTTTTCCAGATTGCCTAATTTGGGGGCATATAATTGCTCATAATATTCTTTATAATTGTTTGCATTTATTTGGAGTTGGTTGTGATCTGCCTCTTTCATTTATGATTTTATTTGTTTGGATTCTTTATCATTTCTTTAATAAGTCCTACGAGAGTTTTCTCAATCTCATGAATTCTTCCTAAGCAGAGGCCAGCTTGCCCTAGTGCTGAGAAATGCTGGTAGTCAAGGATCCAGTGGCACATGGTGAACCTGCGATCCAGGGGCCTGCTTGGCCTAGCCCTGTCTGGGATGTGTAACCCCAAGTCCAAATCACAAGGGCAGCCCACTTACCAGGGGCCTAAGTGAGTACAGCTGAGATGTGAGGTTGGTCTTCAGGTCCAAGGCACATGCTGATTCCCCTGTTTAGGTGCCTCCTTTTCACAATGATGAAGTGGGATGCAAGGCTCATGACTTGGAGGCATCAGCAAACCCAGTGTCCCCCGAACCCCATTGCCTTATTCTGGGCTCCGCTGGAGCACTGGTGGTGTGAGGCTTCTTGGTCCATCCAGTGTCTGGGTTACTCACATGCCCAGGGCCACGTGGGTTCAGATGGTTCCCAGTCTGAGGGCTACTGGTAAGTGCTCTGTTCCGTGGACTGAATTTCTCAGTGTCCTGCTGTGTTTGAGGGTTTGTGGTCTGTTGGCTCCTGGTCAGCCAGGGATCTGGGGGAATTGATTTTCCACTACTGAGCTGGGGTAGGCAGCTCTTGATCTGAGGGCCTGTGTTCCAATGTCCAGCAACATGTCCAGTGATCAGGTGACTCGTTCTCCCAGGGACTTACTTGTTTCATAAAATCCCCTCTCTGCTGGGTGCCTGGAGGCCAATGCAGACATGTACACATAGGAGTGGACTGGAGGTTTAGGGAACTCATGTGCCCTGTACTGAGCTGTGTTCGAGAGCTCCAGAGAAGCAGTGACTGCCCTGGGTTCCCACAGGATGTGGTCTCACAGCTTTCCTGTGTTGAGCCCAGTTGTGACCCCAGAGGTGTGGGAGAGGCTATTCCCCTCTGTCTGAGTATCCATGGTATGGATTTCCAGTGTCCCGCTCCCAGAGTCCACATGGGAATATGTCCGTGAGCAGCCAGGCCAACCTCACAGTGGAAAATGGGACCAAGAGTTGCTTGCTGTGGGTTCGTGGACTCTCAGAACTACAGACGGGGATGAAGGGAGGTGCAATCATGCAAGTGGAGGCGAAAGTTTTGGCAAGAGCCCTGGGGAAGGAGGGGTGGATAAGGGGCTTGCCATAGCAGGGGAAGAAAACAGGGCAGAGAACCTGAGGGAGAGCAGGGAGATCTGTGCCTGAAGTGCCATCACTGTCGTCACAGGGGCCTGGGTGGTTGCCTTACAAAACCCTGGTGCATCATAGTGCCTTTCTATGATGTCACTGCCATACCCTGGCCAATCACTCAGGATCGCATTGTGGACTGGTTCATGTGGCCAATCACCATGCAGCTCAGGTGGCCAATGTCAGATGGCTTTCTCAGTGACCCTCCTGATATTGTTGCCTAGAAACCATGCTGAAACGGAAAACAGAGGAGGTGGGGGCAAGATGGTGGAAGAGTAGGGTCCCCAAGTTACCTGTCCCTTCCCAATTACCAGATAACTTTCAAATCATCCTGAAAACCTAGGAATTCGGCCTGAGATTTAAAGAGAAAACAGCTGGAATTCTACAGTGAGAGAAGAGTTCATGCTTCTTCAAGTACAACATTTTTGGCCACTCTGCACGAGAAAAATGACTAGAAGAAAAACCTCACATCAAAGGAAAGAATCAGAAACAGTCCTTCTCCCACAGAGTTACAAAATTTGGGTTACAATTCACTGTCAGAAAGCCAATTCAGAAGCACAAGTGTAAAGGTACTGGTGGCTCTAGAGAAAAGCATAAAGAATTCAAGAGACTTTGTGACTGCAGAATTTAGATCTAATCAGGCCAATATTAAAAATCACTTAAATGAAATGCAATCCATACTAGAGGTACTAACGATTAGGGTTAATGAGGTAAAAGAACGAGGGAGTGACATAGAAGACAAGGTGATGGCAAGGAGGGAAACAGGAAAAAAGAGACAAACGAATAAAAGATCGTGAGGATATCTTAAGGGAAATAAATGACAGCCTCAGAAGGAAAAATCTACGGTTACCTGGGTTTCCCGGGGGTGCTGAAAAGGATGGAGATCCAGAATACATATTTGAAAAAATCATAGCTGAAAACATCCCTAATTTGGGGAGGGATACAGGCATTCAGATCCGGAAATAGAGAAACACTACTTAAAATCAATAAAAACCACTCAACACCTCGACGTTTAATAGTGAAACTTGCAAATTCCAAAGATAAAGAGAAGATCCTTAAAGCAGCAAGATACAAGAAATCTCTAACTTTTATGGGGAGAAGTATTAGCACAACAGCAGACCTCTCCACAGAGACCTGGCAGGCTAGGAACAGCTGGCAGGATATATTAAGTGTCCTAAATGAGAAGAACATGCAGCCAAGAATACTGTATCCAGCAAGGCTCTCATTCAAAACAGAAGGAGAGAGAAAGAGCTTCCAAGATAGGCAGAAAGCGAGAGTATGTGACCACGAAGCCATCTCTGCAAGAAATACTAAGGTGGAGTATGTAATTGATGAATTCCAGGGGAACAATCCACAACAACAGGGACTGAATAGGTATCATGATGACACTGAATACATATCTTTAAATTGTAACTCTGAACGTGGATGCGCTTAACAACCTCAGCAAAAGGCACAGCTGCAGTTTCAGACTGGATAAAAAAGCAGGACCCATCTATTTGCTGTCTACAAGAGTTTCATTTTAGACCCAAGGACAACTAAAGCCTGAAAACCTTAGAGAACCATTGGTTGGAGAACCATTTACCATTCATATGGTCCTCAAAAGAAAGCAGGGGTAGCCAACCTTATATCACATAAACTAAAATATACCCCAAAGACTGTAGTGAGAGATGAAGAGGGACACTATATCATACTTAAAGGATCTATCCAACAAGAGGACTTAACAATCCTCAATATATATGCACTGAATGTGGGAGCTGCCAAATATATCAATCAATTAATAACCAAGTTAAGACATACTTAGATAATAATACACTTATACTTGGCGACTTCAATCTAGCACTTTCTACACTAGATAGGTCTTCTAAACACAACATCTCCAAAGAAACAAGAGCTTTAAATGATACACTGGACCAGATGGATTTCACAGATATCTACAGAACTTTACATCCAAACCCAACTGAATACACATTCTTCTCAAGTGCATATGGAAGTTTCTCCAGAATAGACCACATACTGGGTCACAAATCAGGTCTCAACTGATACCAAAAAATTGGGATCATCCCCACATATTCTCAGACCATAATGCATTGAAATTAGAACTAAACCACAACAAGAAGTTTGGAAGGACTTCAAACACATGGAGGTTAAGGACCATCTTGCTAAAAGATGAAAGCTTCAACCAGGAAATTAAGGAACAATTAAAAAGTTTCATGAAAACTAATGAGAATGAATATACAATGGTTCAAAATCTTTGGGATACAGCACAAGCAGTCCTGAGGGAGAAATATATGGCATTACAATTATCCATCCAAATACTGGAAAGGACTCAAATACAAGCATACAAGCACGAACCTGGCACCTAAAAGAGCTGGAGAAAAAAACAGCAAATAGATCCTACACTCAGCAGAAGAAGAGAGTTAATAAAGATTCGAGCAGAACTCAATGAATTAGAGACCAGAAGAACTGTGGAACAGATAAAAAAAAAAAAGCCAGGAGTTGGTTCTTTGAAAGAATTAATAAGATAGATAAATCATTAGCCAGCTTATTAAAAAGAAGAGACAGAACTCAAATTAATAAAATCATGAATGAGAAAGGAGAGATCACTACCAACACCAAGGAAATACAAAGGATTTTAAAAACATATTATGAACAGCTAAACGCCAATAAATCAGGCAATCTAGAAGAAATTGACGCATTTCTAGAAAGCCATAAACTATCAAAACCGGAACTGGAAGAAATACAAAACCAAACAGGCCAATAACCAGGGAATAAATTGAAGCAGTCCTCAAAGACCTCTAAAGACACAAAAGTCCAGAACCAAATGGCTTCCCTGGGGAATTCTATCAAAGATTTAAAGAAGAACCCATTCCTATTCTACTAAAGCTGTTCCAAAAGATAGAAAGAGACGGAGTAATTTCAAACCCGTTCTATGAAGCCAGCATCACCTTAATTCCAAAACCAGACAAAGACCCCACCAAAAAGGAGAATTATAGACCAATACCCCTGATGAACATGGATGCAAAAATTCTCCACAAGATATTAGCCAATAGGATACAACAATACATTAAGAAGAGTATTCACCATGACGAAGAAGGATCTATCCTTGGGATGCAAGGTCGGTTCAACACTCGTAAAATATCAATGTCATTCATTATATCAGCAACAGAAAAACAAGAACCATGTGATCCTCTCAATAGATATAGAGAAAGCATTGCACAAAATGCAGCATTCATTCCTGATCAAAACTCTTAAGAGTGTAGAGATACAGGGGAACATTCCACAACATCTTAAAAGCCATCTACGAAAAATCCACAGCAAATATCATTCTCAATGGGGAAGCACTGGGAGCCTTTCCCCTAAGATCAGGAACAAGACAGGGATGTCCACTCTCACCACTGCTACTCAACATAGGACTAGAAGTCCTAGCTTCAGCAATCAGACAACAAAAAGAAAGTGTAAAATGGCCAAAAACAAGTTGTATTGGGAAAAAGAGAAAGAAGAACAAAAAGAAGAAAAAAGAATAAAAAGGAAAAAAGAAAAGAAAAAAAAGAGAATAGAATACAAGAAAAAAGGGGGGGAAGCAAAAAACAAAAAACAAGGGAGAGTCTCCTCTCATTTTCTATAGTGTAAATCCCTTGGCTTCCCCTGGAACTTTCCAGTGCTTCTTGGACAATAGTTTGTTTTTCCCCTGTCCGCTAGCTGGTCTTCTGTGGGAGAGGCCTGCTGTGCTGACTTTAGGGTTTTAGCACTTGGAGGAGCTGCTCAGCCCCCTCCCTGGTGCAGGGCTCAGTGAAAGATGTTTAACCTCTTTATCCATTGAGGCCACTGTGAGGTTCAGTAGGGGGTGTTTATCCTGTGAGGCCCCAGGAGGAACACCAACAGTAGAGGCAGCCAGCTCGAGCCCTGGAGTCAGCTCCCACAGTAGCTATGGAGCTCTCAGTCTGCAGAAGCCTGGATGCTCTGGAGGCAGGGGCCTCTGATCTGCCCAGCTCGGGGCCACGTGGTGGCAAGAGTGTCCTTGCTATCCTGAGCCTTCCTGGCTTCTGCCTGTCCCCGGAGAGGCGCCGGATCCTGGGCTGAGTCCCCGGCGCACTGTGCTCCCAGGCCTGAGCTGTTGGAATCGTGCTCCAGGCCGCCCAGGCCCCTCCATGTGGAGCCTCTGCCCAAGTGCATTCTGAGCAGTTCCCAGGCCGCATATCCCCCTTCACGGAGCCTCTACCTGAGCCGCTTCCGAGCTGCGCCCAGGGCCACACAGCTCCCTCCTAGCAGAGCCGCTGCCTCAGCTGACTCCAAGCTGCTCTGGGGCCCGCTGGATGTACGCTGCAGCCCTCTAGGGAGCTCGGCCGGTGTGGGATGCACTCTTCCCGAGGCGCTGGTGCTCTGTTAGTGTCCCAGGGAGGCTGAGGGCATCCCCGCCCCTCCTGGGATCCTGCTCCAACTCCCGGGAAGATGGGTGAAAGCCCTGCTTCTCCAGGATGGGGCTTTCCTGTCCCGGGGACACTCGCTGTGGCCTTAACCTGGGTCCTCGCGGGGCCCCTCCCACTTGGATGCCTTTTGTTTCTTTATTTCTTCCCCCACCCCGTCTGCCTACCGTGATAGAAGTGTGAACTCTTCTCACTGTAGCATTCCAGCTGTTCTCTCTTTAAATCTCAGGCCGAATTCGTAGGTTTTCAGGAGGATTTAAAACAGGTAATTTAGTGGGGACAGGTGACTTGGGGACCCTACACTTCCACCATCTTGCCCTCTCCTACTCTGTTTTCCGTTTAAAATTGTCTCTAGGCAAGGATATCAGGAGGGTCAAGGAGAAAGCCATCTGACCTTGGCCACCTGAGCTGCATGGTGATTGGCCACCTGAACCAGGCCCCTCCGAGAGCGTGCGTGATTGGCCACGGCATGGCGGTGACATCACAGAGGGGCACTCTGATGCACCTGGGTTGATATAAAAGCATGACAACCACGCAGGTGCCCGTGATGACAGGGATGGCACTGCAGCCACAGATCTCCCTGCTCTCCCTCAGGTTGTCTGCCCTGTTTTCTGCCCATGGCCATGGCAAGCCCCTGGAAAACCCTCCTATCCCAGTCCTCTCCCCAAGACTTTGGGCTCCACCTGCATGTTTGCACATCCATTCATCCCCCTCTGTGGTCCTGAGAGTCCACAAACCCACAGCAGGCGACTCCTGCTCCCATTTCCCACTGAGAGGTTGGCCTGGCTGCTCACGGACATATTCTCATGTGGACTGTGGGAGCGGGACACCGGGAATCAGTACCATGGATACTCAGGCAGAGGGGAAATGCCTCTCCGACACCCCTGGGGTCAACCTGGAGTTCAACACAGGAAAGCTATGAGTCCCCGTTCTGAGGGAACCCAGGGCACTCACTCCTTCTCTGGAGCTCTCCAACCCAGCTCAGTACAGGGCACACGAATGCCCTAAACCTCCACTCCACCCCCATGTGTACGGTGTTTGTAGTGCCTCCAGGCACCCGGCAGAGAAGGGATTGTATGAAACAAGTAAGTCCTGGGACAAGGAGTCACCACATCACTGGAAACGGTGGGGGTCATTGGAACACAGGCCCTCAGACCACGAGCTGCCTGCCCCAGCTCAGTAGTGGACAAATGGATGCTCCAGATCCCTGGCTGACCAGGCGCCCATACACCACAAACCCTCGAACACAGCAGGACACAGAGAAATTCAGTCCCCAGAACAGAGTATGTACCAGGATCCCTCAGACTGGAAACCCCCTTAAGCCTCATGCCTCCGAGCATGTGAATCACCCAGACACTGGATCCCTATCAAAATAGCATGGACTTTCTTCAGAGAGTTGGAACTAATTATTTTCAGGTTTGTGTGGAATCAGCAAAGACCCTGAATAGCCAGGGGAATATTAAAAAGAAATCCATAGCTGGGGGCATCACAATGCCAGATTTCAGGTTGTACTACAAAGCTGTGGTCATTGAGACAGTGTGGTACCAGCCCAAAAACAGACACATAGATCATGGAACAGAATAGAGAACCCAGAAGTGGACCCTCAACTTTACGGTCAACTAATAATATTCGATAAAGGAGGAAAAACTCTCCACTGGGGGGGATCCCTGGGTGGCTCAGTGGTTTAGCGCCTGCTTTTGGCCCAGGGCGTGATCCTGGAGTCCTGGGATCGAGTCCCACATCAGGCTCCTGGCATGGAGCCTGCTTCTCCCTCCTCCTGTGTCTCTGCCCCTCTCTTTCTCTCTCTCTCTATCATAAATAAATAAATCTTAAAAAAAAATAAAATAAAAAAATAAAAAACTTAAAAAAAAAACTCTCCGCTGGAAAATACAGTCTCTTCAATAAATGGTGCTGGGAAAATTGGACATCCACATGCAGAAGAATGAAAATAGACCACTCTCTTGCACCATACACAAAGAGCAACTCAAAATGGATGAAAGATCTAAATGTGAGACAAGAGTCCACCAATATCCTAGAGGAGAACACAGGCAACACTCTTTTGGATCTTGACCACAGTAACGTCTCGCAAGATACATCCATGAAGGCAAGAGACAGAGAAACAAAAATGGTCTATTAGGACTTCATCAAGATAGGAAGGTTTTGCACAGCAAAAGATACAGTCAAGAAAACTAAAAGACAACCTACAAAATAGGAGAAGACATTTGCAAATGATGTAACAGATAAAGGGCTAGTATCACAGATCTCTAAAGAACTTATTAAACTCAACAGCAAAGAAACAAACAATCCAAAGAGGAAATGGGCAAAAGACATGAACAGAAATCTCACAGAGGAAGACATAGACATGACCAACAAGCACATGAGAAAATGCTCCACATCCCTGGCCATGAGGGGAATACAAATCAAAATCACAATGAGATACCGCCTCACATGTGTGAGAATGTGGAAAATTAACAAGGCAGGAAACCACAAATGGTGGAGAGGATGTGGAGAAAGGGGAACCCTCCTGCACTGTTGGTAGGAATGTGAACTGGTACAGCCACTCTGGAAAACTGTGTGGAAGTTCATCAAAAAATTAAAAATAGATCTGCCAAAAAGGTAAAAATAAAAAAATAAAAAAATAGATGTGCACTACGACCCAGCAATTGCAGTACTGGAGATTTAACCCAAAGATACAGATGCAATGAAATGCCAGGACACCTGCACCCTGATGTTTATCAGCAATGTCCACAATAGCTAAGCTGTGGAAGGAGCCTCGGTGTCCATGAAAAGATGAATGGATAAGGAAGATGTGGTTTATGTATACAATGGAATACTACTCAGCCATTAGAAACGACAAATGCCCACCATTTCCTTCGATGTGGATGGAACTGGAGGGTGTTATGTCGAGTGAATAAGGCAATCGGGGTGGGTAGACATTATATGGTCTCCTTCATTTGGGGAATAGAAAAAATAGTGAAATGAAATGCTATGTTGGTTCCTACTGGCTAGAATCTTTTTGTTTGTTTGTTTTGTTTTTTGTTTTTTTTGTTTTTTTATAATAAATTTATTTTTATTGGTGTTCAATTTACCAACACACAGAATAACACCCAGTGCTCATCCCGTCAATTACCCCCCTCAGTGCCTGTCACCCACTCACCCCCACCCCCTGCCCTCCTCCCCTTCCACCAGCCCTAGTTCGTTTCCCAGAGTTAGGAGTCTTTATGTTCTGTCTCCCTTTCTGATATTTCCCACACATTTCTTCTCCCTTCCCTTATATTCCCTTTCACTATTACTTATATTCCCCAAATGAATGAGAACATATAATGTTTGTCCTTCTCCGATTGACGTACTTCACTCACCCGATTGATGTGACTGGGCTAGAATCTTGTGAGAATTTTTCCATCCATGTTCATGAGGGATATTGGTCTGTAATTCTCCTTTTTGGTGGTGTCTTTGTCTGGTTGTAGAATTTAAGTGATGTTGGCCTCATTCAAGGAGTTTGCAAATGCTACATCTCGTTATCTTTCAGAAGAGCTTTAGTAGAAGAGGTATGGTTTCTTCTTTAAACGTTTGATAGAATTCCTCTGGGAAAGCATCTTGCCCTGGATTTTGTGTCTTGGTAGGATTTGAGGACTGCTTCAATTTCTTCCCTGGTTATCGGCCTGTTCAGTTTTCTATTTCTTCCTGTTCCAGTTTTGGTAGTTTGTGGTTTTCCTGAAATGTGTCCATTTCTCCAAGATTGCCTAATTTATTGGCATGTAGTTGCTCATAATAAGCTTTAAAATTCGTTTGTATTTTTTGGTGTCTGTGGTGTTCTCTCATTGATCATTCATTATTTTATTAATTTGAGTCCTTTCCCTCTTCTTTTTAATAAGGCTGCCTAATGATTTATCTATGTTATTAATTCTTTCAAAAAACCAACTCCTGGATTCGTTCATCCGTTCCACATTTCTTCTGGTCTCTCTTTCATTGAGTTCTGCCCGAATCTTTATTGACTCTCTTCTTCTGCTGTGTGTAGGATCTATTTGCTGTTTTTTTTCTCCAGCTCCTTTAGATACCACGTTCGCTTTTGTATTTGAGTTCTTTCCAGTTTTTGGATGGATGCTCATATTGCGATGAATTTCCCCCTCAGGAGTGCTTTTGTTGTATCCCAAAGATTTTGAACAGTTGTATCTTTATTCTCATTAGTTTCCATGAATCTTTTTCATTCTTCTCTAATTTCCTGCTTTACCATTTCATCTTTTAGCAGGATGGTCCTTAAGCTCCATATGTTTGAAATCCTTCCAAACTTTTTCTTGTGATTTAGTTCTAATTTCAAAGCATTATGGTGTGAAAAGATGCAGGGGATGATCCCGATCTTTTGGTATCAGTTAAGTCCTGTTTTGTGACCCAGTATGTGGTCCACTCTGGAGAAAGATCCATGTGCACTTGAGAAGAATGTGTATTCAATTGTGTTTGGATGGGAAGATCTGTAAATATCTGTGAAATCCATCTGGTCTAGTGTACCATTTAAAACTCTTGTTTTTAGAGATGTTGTGTTTAGAAAACCTGTTGATTGTAGAAAGCGCTTCATTCCAGGCACCAAGTATGAGTGTATCATTATCTAAGTAGGCCTTAACTTTGGTTATTAATTGATTGATACACTTGGCAGCTCCCACATTGCGGGCATAAATTCTGGGCATAAATATTGATGACTGTTAGGTCTTCTTGTTGGATAGATCCTTTAAGTATGATATAGTGTCCCCCTTCATCACTTACTACAGTCTTTGTGAAGAAATGTAGTTTATCTGATCTAAGGATGGCTACCCCTGCTTTCTTTGGAGGACCATTGGAATGGTTCGTTTTTCTCCAACCTTTTATTTTCAGGCTGTAGGTGTCCTTATGTCTAAAATGAGTCTCTTGTACACAGCAAAGAGATGGGTTTTGCTTTTATATCCAGTGTGAATCGGCAGTTGCGCCTTTTGGTGGGGTCATTAAACCTATTCACATCCAGAGTTACTATTGAAAGCTATGTATTCAGTGTCATCATGAAACCTCTTCAGTCCCTGTTTTTGTGGATTGTTCCCTTGGACTTCCTCTATTACAGAATCCCCCTTAGTATTTGTTGCAGAGCTGGCTTCGTGGTCACGTATTCTCTCAGTTTCTGCCTATCTTGGAAACTCTTTATCTCTCCTTCTATTATGAATGAGAGCCTTGCTGGATAAAGTATTCTTGGCTGCATGTTCTTCTCATTTAAGACCCTGAATATATCCTGCCAGCCCTTTCTGGCCTGCCAGGTATCTGTGGAGGGGTCTGCTGTTATACTAATACTTCTCCCCATAAAATTTAGAGATTACTTGTCTCTTGCTGCTTTCAGGAAATTCTCTTTATCTTTTGAATTTGCAAGGTTCATTTTTAAATATCCAGGTGTAGAGCGGTTTTTATTGATATTGGGGTGGGATCTATCTTTAAATATCATTAAATAGCAGCTCCCCATCTCTTTCTCCCTAAGGTCCTGGAAGCCACCTTCCTACTTTCTATTCCTATGAATTTGACTACTTTAGATAGCTCGTATAAGCGGCATTTTAAACAAAATCTGACCTATATTTTTATTACATATACAGTCACAAAAGCCATGGCAATATGATTTTATATGTTAGTATATTAGCACGTTAATTGTTTCAAAGAGCTTGCATTGATATTAAGTCTCCCTTTATTCAGTACTTTCTCTCCAGTCACCCTCTTTCTCAGACTTCCCACTCTTCGAACCCTTTTCATCATGGCCTTCAAAACTCAATCCCACTGTAAACAAGCATTCTGTACTCTTAGTATTAACTGAAACCTCACTTCCCTGGAGAATCTTTTCTCTCTCTAAACCTATAATGAAGGCTCTTTGTTCTCTTATAATTCACACAGTCCAAGGCCATGGAGATGAGGTATAGGAAGGAGTATATAAGTTAATAGTTAATAGTCTTTTGGTTAGTAGTTATAGAGACTCAGACTAATGTCTAGCATAAGCTTAAAAAATTATGGACCTATATAACTGAAGAGAGGTATTCTCAAAGATGCAAACAAATATCAGAAATATTATTCCAACTTTCAGCCATTATTTCTACTTGTCTCTGCTCAAAATAATTTTCTCAGGGTTCTATGGCCATCTTCTAGGCAGTGGGCAAGACGGCTGCTGATAACAAGGTCACATCATCTTTACCCTCATCTTGAAGAGTACATCTACAATTCAGAAGTACTGTAGTTGAATAGCTTAGGTAATAAAGCTATTCTTTGATCCAGTTACTTTCTATGCAAACACTTTCCATAACTTTCTATTGGTCCAGCCTGGGACATAAGTCGACTAATTTGTGAGGCTGAACACCAAAATAGATAGCTCCTCCAAAATCACATGAAGTTCATATCTTCAAAGAAAAACATAACAGGCTATCTACTAGAGAAGAAGTGGCATTCTTTAGCACCTCATGTTAGTTTGAAATCATGTCTTCTTTATCTTCCTCTAATAAAAGCTAACAAACCTCTCCTCCTTTGAGACATGTTAGCCAGCTCCTATTCTCAGCCATCTACTGCCATTGGTCAATACTTAACTTAAATCTGTTTGGCACAAGTTTTTTGAAATATTTATCATCATAGTGTACTACTTCCATGTCCATTTGGATGACTTCCCCAATAGTCTAAAGTCTTAAGTTCATAGTTCCTTGGTCCCCTAAAATCTAGTCATCTTAATTTTCTTTTTTCTAAATCTTATCAACCATGGAAATCTTCTTTTTTAAAAACCTTAAGATTCTAGTGTTAATCTCTCTGACCACGAATTCTGACTTTCTCCCAACATGTCCACACAGACATCCAACAGAAACATCAAGCCTGATATATGTCTAATTGATAAATCATGGTAGACTGTATTAAGATTGTGCCCCAGGCACTGCTACAGTTCACACACCTTGTCTCTGACCTGCTTGCCCACCTGACAAAGAGCAGCTGCCCATCAACAGCGATTCTAGCTCTGGCCAGATCTCCTCCTTTGGATTTTCTGAGTCCTAGTCTAGGTGTACATGCAATAACATGTAAAAGGCACCAGCTTCCATCTCAGGTCATCCAGATGTTGTGAGCATCAAACAAGTTCCCTCTGGCCACATGAGTTCTAGTTTGTTTCCTCAGGTTCCACTCTGTCTCTATGGATCTCAGCTTGCATTTTCCTTTCCTATGTGTCCTGATGACCTACACTAACTGCAAGCCCACCATGATATGCAGAGGGGACTTAAAGATATTATTTCTCCAGTTTCCTTTCATGATGATTAGCAACTTTTCTCTGATCTTCTAACATCACTGTTAAGATTTCTGTGCCTCCAGGTTCTTGTACACTTTGTATGATCTAATCCCTACAATAAATCTATTTCATATCACTCATAGGGGTACTATGAGTGATAGTACCTAGTCAAGCTGTAACTGAGACACCTGACTGGAGGTTATTGCACAAAACTCTGAGAAGTATCTATAGAAAAATAAAAGTCCTTTAAGAAGCAAAAGAATTCACATCAAAGGAGAATTTATATTCTTAGATGTGTTTGAAAAGTTCTGTATGATTGGAAATGAGAAGAATAGCAGGACTAAAAAACACTCATAAATTTTATGTCTCAAATCACTTAGGATGCTATTTCTATGTATACTCATCCCTTTTTCCATTCCACATAAAATCAAGAATCATTAACAATTTTTTACTAACTGGTCCTATGCTTTTCCCCACCAACCTCAACCAAACATTTTATGTTACATCTCAGTACAAAATGGTAGATTCAGCCTATTTTCAACTTTTCTTCTTCTGTATACCCCATAAGATTACAATAAGGATTATCTAAAATTATAAAAACACAATAACTAAAAGAAAATAGTGGGGGCATCCAAAAACAAGTACTTTAACATATTTCTGGAATATGGAAATTAAGAAAGAATACCTCTTGTGCTAAAGCTCTAACCCAAAACAAGAGAGAAGGAGGTTTCAGCAGATATGGGAAACACCTTGTCCAGCAGAAATCAAGATGCTTCAGAATAGAGACTATAGGTAGAAGAAAGGTCGGGAGAAAGTGGACATGAAAATGAGATTAAATGAAGACCTGTATAAGACATAGACACCTGTCTTTTCACACAGAATGACTTGTAGTTAGGCATTTCACTGGTGCCAGAAAGCAAAGCCCCTCTCCTTCTAGTATTAGCTAAAAGAAAAGGCAGTTGGCTCACTTCCCTCTAACTATAATGTAAAGCTTCTAGCCACCAAACCTCTTCACATACAGAACACACCATAACCTTTTAATTCCCTCAGTTTTAAATAGAAATGGGCAACAAATGACTACCAGAAAACTGAGGGAAGGTTGCAGTGTAACAGAAAGACCAAGATAAATAGCAAAATTTTCCCCTAAACAAAAAGAATATCCAGGAAACAGCAGAAGAGAGCCTTAAGTAAAACTTTAGTGTCCTTACACAGGAGATACTAAAGAAAAGATCAACAAAATTGAGAATCAATATAAAGCCTAATTATTAAGAATTCTAAAGACATGAGAACAATTTATCAAAGAATTAAAATAAGATAATTCTCCAGAGATGAAAGGAGGACCTGTCTCCAATCTGGTAGGGTCTACTTGCAACCAATGGTATGAATTTAAAAAGAACCACACTTGGGCACATTATTATAAAACTTCAAAACTCCAAAAGTTAAAAGATATTAAAAAGCTTCCACAGAGGGCTGGGAAAGACAATTGTGTACACAGAAATTAGAATCAGAAGCATTGATTCCTGGGATGTCTGGGTGGCTTGGTGGTGGAGTGTCTGCCTTTGGCTCATTCTGAGGTCCTGGGATAGAGTCCTGCATCAGGTTCCCAGCAGGGAGGCTGTTTCTCCCTCTGCCTGTGTCTCTGCCTCTCTCTGTGGGCTCTCATGAATAAATAAATAAAATCTTTTTTAAAAAAGCATTGATTCCTTTTTGTTTTATTAGCGACACCACATAGTACAGCAATATTTTTAAGGTTCTGTGGGAAGCTTTTTTCCAACTTAGCATTCTCTACCCAGCCAAACCATTAATCAAGTGGGAGAGAATGAAAAAGAACTTTTTGGTCTGAAAGCACTGATAGATTTATCTCCATACCCACTTCCTTGGGAAGTTCCATGAGGAGTGGTGACAGGTGTGAGAGTTGTGTGAGGTAAACCCTCATGACTCATAGCAGGATGACACTAGGAAGTGTCAAAGTTGATAAGTCAAGAAATCGCATTATACATGATTTATTGGAGACATGGAGTTAACCACCAGAATAACAAAAAAATTGAAGTTGTAAAAGTAGCGACTTCTAAAGAAGGACTTAGGTGGTAGGGTAAACCCTTCAGTACAACTTTAACCATGTACATATATTAACCTGAATTAATTTTTATTTTATTTTTATTTTTTTTAAATTTTTATTTATTTATGAGAGTCACACACACACAGAGAGAGAGAGAGAGAGAGAGAGGCAGAGACATAGACAGAGGGAGAAGCAGGCTCCATGCACCGGGAGCCCAATGTGGGACCTGATTCCGGGTCTCCAGGATCGCGCCCTGGGCCAAAGGCAGGTGCTAAACCGCTGTACCACCCAGGGATCCCTGAAGTAATTTTTAAATGTACTACCAGAGCTCCAATTAAAATTCTTTGTCTAATGTTTTATAATATTAACTACATGGACTGTGGTGAGCAGAATGATGCCCACAACAGGACCACATCTTGTGAATATGTTATCTTATGTGGCAGGAAGGGACTTTGCAGATATGATTAAGGTTCAGGATCCTGAGATGGGGAGATTAGCATAACTTAACTAGGTGGGCCTGACATAATCACAAGGTCCTTAAAAGTAGAAGAAGAGGGCAGCCCCGGTGGCTCAGCTGTTTAGTACTGCCTTCAGCCTGGGGTGTGATCCTGGAGACCCGGGATCGAGTCCCAAGTCGGGCTCCCTGCACAGAGGCTGCTTCTCCCTCTGCTTGTCTCTCTCTCTCTATCATGAATAAATAAATAAAATCTTAAAAAAAAAAAAAGTAGACGAGGAAAGCAGAAGGGAGTCAGAGGAGATGTGACTAGGAAGAGTAGGTGGAGAGGTGTAACTTTGCTGGCTTTAGAGATGGAAGAAGATGCCTACGTTTGTAGGCAGTCTCTGGAAACTAGAAAGGCAAAGACATTGATTCAACCCCGGAGACTCCAGATAGGAATACAGCCCCGTTGACCCCTCAATTTTATTTCAGGAAGATCCATGGCATGCTTCTAACCTGCCAAAGCATAAGAAAGATTTTTGTTTTATTTTACCATGTTTGTGGTCATTTGTTACAGCAACAATAGAAGACTAATACATGGACTTACATCTGACCGGAATTAACTACTTTTGATGTTTTCCCATCTTAGAGTATTATTTTCCTTTCAGCTATTATGATCAGGTTTTCCATTTTAAAGGGCAGCAAAACAGACCCTTTGCTTTTCCTATTTTATAGGTACTGGCTTTTTTGTTTAGTATTTCAGGCAGTTTACCACCATAGTATCAAATCTTCCTTGGTATCAATTTTGGATCCATTATAATGTGTCTATTTTCAGTGAAGGCATGATGGAACATTTTTTGATGATCTTCTTTCCTAGAAACCTGAATAATTTCATCTGATTGCCCATGTCTTTTTTCAAGAGCTTCAACATCCAGAAACCACATTTTCAGAAACAAAAAAGAAAGTGATTAAGTGAAAGAAAAAGTGATTCTGTTTTTTCTGACACAATTAGTTTTATTTCTCTGTATCGAGTCTTCTAGACGTAACTTCAGGTGTCACAGCAAGGTCAGAAGCTTTTGCTAAACACTCCACTTAACAATCATGTATTTTCATTTAATTATACCTTAAAGTAATTTTATGGTTGTCATTATATATGTACTAATCTTCACTTTCTCTAAACTGAAATTCTCTTTGCCTCTTTGTGGGGAAAACATGGACTTTGAGCTAAATATACCTCTATTCCATACCTGGCTCTCTCATTTATAGTCTACATAACCTTGGGCAAGTTATTTAACCTCTCTGAGCTTTCTCCAACCATAAATACAGAGGTTGTAATGCTTTATACTGCCTACCTCACCTCTGCACTACTGATTTTTTTTTAATAATAAATTTATTTTTTATTGGTGTTCTATTTGCCAACATACAGAATAACACCCAGTGCTCATCCCGTCAAGTGCCCCCCTCAGTGCCCGTCACCCATTCACCCCCACCCCCCGCCCTCCTCCCCTTCCAACACCCCTAGTTCGTTTCCCAGAGTTAGGAGTCTTCATGTTCTGTCTCCCTTTCTGATATTTCCTACCCATTTCTTCTCCTTTCCCTTCTATTCCCTTTCACTATTATTTATATTCCCCAAATGAATGAGACCATATAATGTTTGTCCTTCTCCGATTGACTTATTTCACTCAGCATAATACCCTCCAGTTCCATCCACGTCGAAGCAAATGGTGGGTATTTGTCATTTCTAATGGCTGAGGAATATTCCATTGTATACATAAACCACATCTTCTTGATACATTCATCTTTCGATGGACACCGAGGCTCCTTCCACAGTTTCAGCCATTGGAATTTCAAATTAAATTCAAGCCTTATTTCCAACTGTCTGATAATGTAGAAAGAGTTCAGCATTGAGAAACAGGCAGGAAAATGTCTAAACATTCTGAGCCTATTTCCCTATCTGTAATATAAGGAGCAATAATATTATTACTTGATAGTGTTTTGTGAATATTCTGTATTTCATCTGGCAACCTACAATAGAAATCAAGGATTAAGCACCTGAGACCCTACCATTTATTGGTACCTCCTATGAACCAGGCATTGGTCGAAGAGCTTGGCATATATTAACTCATTTATCTTTAAAACAAAGACAAGAAATCCAAGAGCAGGACAGCACTAATCTAACCCTTTTTTTAAAAAGGCACCAAGGTGCTAAGGCACTTGCCAAAGGTCACATGACCAGGGGGTGATGGAGCTAGAATCACAACCTTCCAACTCCAAAGTCTAAACTTATAACAAGTAACATTTCCTCTTATCCTCACCTAGTTAGATATATATAGCTGGAGTCTGCATAAGGTTCCTTACTTAGGTTGATGGAAATGCCTTTTCACTTTGTTTTAAAGAATTTTGGGTTAATAAAGAAGACAGATGTGATAATTCAGATTCCAAACTCTGGATTCAAAGTCTTGTGTAAATTTGGATCACAGTGAAGGATAAGAGCCTGAACATTTAACAGACCAGAAAGGAGAGTGATTAAAGACTTACAGTGACCAAATAGCTAGGGATTAATTGCTTACAAAGCAAGTTTATTTTTATTACAAGAGGTTAATTCATTTATGGATCATGTGCAAATCTTTTACAAAGTATGGGGAGAAGTTGGAGCAGAAGCAGATATCTCTGAAATGTTCTCACCTTCCTGAGAGTCTATAGGTTTTAGAGAGAAGATGTACATGAAGAGAAAATAAATGAAAAGAATATACATGGTTTTGGGTTTTTTGCTTTTTGGTTTTTTTTCTGGGTAACTGTTTTACTTGTTGAGACACATATTAGAGATGCCCCATTAGGAAAAGTCATTCTGATATTACATTCACTGCAGTATTTAAAACTAAATGCTTATGCAAATTTTTTATCACAATCTTTGTTAAAAAATAAATTCTATATTAAAGAAACATTTTGTTCAAAATTTGCCTAAAACAAGAAAAATACAAATATTTGCTTTTTTTTTTAAACACAAATTGTGAAAAGCGTGTTGGGTTGAATAATAAATTAGAGTCAGACTAGGAAGGGCCCTCAAAGCCATTCTAAAGAGTTGTGAAGGTAAAGTAGTGAATAATGAGGGTAGAAAAAAAGAAACTGTATCTGAGGGACATCTCCCAAGGAGAGTGGATAGGTCCCCAAAACTGATTAGATTTAATGAGCGAAGCAAAAGGGGGAGCAGAGTAAGACTCCAAGGTAGATAAGTGGTGAAGCCATTAGCCAAGACTAGGCAAGGCATCCCCTATCCCCTGAGAGGAGAAACAGTGGAAGAAAGGGAATAATAAGCGATAGAACGACTTCAGTTTTAGAAATGTTGAGATGGTGCTTAATACACAGGTGTAAATAGCTGATGCGATACTGGGTATATGAATCTGAGTTTGCAATGATTACAACCATAAGAATTTTTATTTATTGCTAGACTCTACGCTAAGCATTTCGTACTCTGTAGCAGAAGCTGCTATTTCTAAATATATGTGCTCCCTCAATAACTATATTCACCTTTATTGATATTAAAAGAACCCATGATTTGTGGCTAAGTACATAGCTACTTGGAAAGAGACTGTGTGTCCTAATCTTGCTTGGCTAAGTGTCATTATGCAACTAAATTCTGACCAATGGCCTGGAAGTGGAAGTGTTCTCAAAAAAGCCTTTCCTTATCTTTCTTAATGCAAGAATGCAGACAATGACATGGCTAGGATAGACAGATACTTAGATATGGAAGTCATCCATAGTACAGCAACCACACAAACCAGTACCTGCATACCAGGAGCACCACGTCAGAGCCCTAGGCACCTAGTGAGATTTATTCGTAAGACAAAAGTAATTTGTCTCTTGTTTAGACTACTAATATTTGGATGTTCTGCTTTTTAAAACAAAACCAAATCTTAACTAGGTCATGTACATCATCTCATATAATCCTCATAACAACACTATCATACCTAATTTAAAAGTGAGGAATGAGGGGTGACTGGGTGGCTCAGTGGTTGGGCATCTGCCTTTGGCTCAGGTCATGATCCTGGGGTCCTGGGATTGAGTCCTAGATGTGGCTTCCAGCAGGGAACCTGGTTCTCCCTTTGCCTATGTCTCTGTCTCTGTGTGTGTGTGTGTGTGTGTGTGTGTGTGTGTATGTCTCATAAATAGATGAATAAAATCTTAAAAAAAAAGAAGGGAGGGATGAGCCTAAGAGAAATGAAGAGAGAGATTTGCCCAAGGTCATCCAAACAGGAGAAAGTAGAGCTAGAATTTAATCCAAGAAATCCAATGGCAGAGGCCATACTCATTATCCCTAAGCTTTAGGAAACTATCTACTCTTTGATCTATCCAAAGGCATCCCACCTAGATAAAAATCAGTCGTTTCATTTTTTAACTTTTTCTTAAACTATAATATACGTAGAGAAAAGAACACGTCCCTATTTTTTAAATGAGGAGCATATTCAAAGTGTTATCTGGTTTCTAACCTATACTCTTCTTCCTCATTCATGTGCTCATTTTCCCTTGTCCCCAGATGACTATGTAAGCACCATTCTTTCCATGTTTATTTTATGACCCAGAAACACATTATTAAAGTACTCTGGAGACTTCTCTTTTGTAGGCTAGAAAACCACAGGTCCTTATGCTTTTATTTATAGATTTAATTTTCCAACTACTTGAATTATTCCCACTGTAAATCTTTAAGCATTCTTTAATCCCTCTCAATCTTTTACCTAAGTACCCTTCATGGTGGCAAACTGAGCAGCATAAATGGCTTGAGAATGGGTTTTTCACAGCACTTCCTTTGTGCCAGGCCAGGATTCATGCATTAGGCCACCCATCATATTGAGTAGATTTAAATACTTGGTGAGTTAAGAAGTTCTTTCTGTTTTTTGGAGACAAAGAGAGCTTTGTGTCATTGCTGAAAAGCCACATAAATAACTTGAAAACAAAGAGTTTGTCAATTACAATCTGTTCTTTATATTTTCAGGATTTGAATTTGGTTAGCCATAATCCACTAAAAGTCATCTGTAGACAGGAAGGCATGGGAAAAAGTGGTGCAATAGTTTCTTTCTGGGACAGACCCAGGGGGTCAGCAAATAGGGAGAGGTACACCATGCTCGAGAGGTACAATTTCCATGGGTTAGGACATTGTCATGAGGAGGAATAATCTCAAGAAATACAGCTTGCTGTCACACACCCCCAGAAAAATCCAGGTGCCCAAATAGCTTAGATTCAAAAGAAAGATCTATGCCACTGTGAAATTCTAAAATTTAGAAGTCTAGAAGTTAATTTGTTTCCAGATATTTGGGTAAAAACTTTCAGAAAAGAAACATGCCTTTTGCTAAGAAGGAGTACTCAGAGGTAAGATTAGAATCTCAGAAGGTTCTCTAAAGATGCTCAGAAATATGGAAAATTGAAAGTTGAAATTCATCAACACTGTAAATTAATTACAGAGATGAAATAATCTTACAGAAAAGAAACAAAATTTACATGCAAATAGATAAATAATGTGAAAGATTTGCAAGTTCTGGAGATACTATCATTAAAAGTGATTTTTATTATTTTAGTATAATGATAGGAACATGAAATTTAGATCCAAAAGTCATGTGCATCACACAAAGAATGGATCTCTCTAATATATGAAAACTGCTGTTAATAAATTTAAAAAAGACCTATCACCCCAATGAAAAGGGACATGAAAAGATAGTTTACAGAAGAAAGACAAATAGTTCTTCTATATTTGACATAATGCTCCACTGTACTCAAAATATGACAATTAAAAATTAAAACTACCAATGAAATACTTTTCATCTCTCAAACTGGCAAGCATCAAAAAGTGTAATAAAACATTATTTGCAAGACTGTGTGAAATAGACCCTTTCATAATTGCTGGCAGGAGTGAAAATTGATCCAATTTCTTCGGAGAACAATTTGGCAATATCTATCAGAATTACAAAGGTATACATCCCCTCACCCAAAAGCTTTGCACCTACATCCTTAAGTCATCTACTCCCACATCTTGAAATGACTTGTGTTCAAGGCCTTTATATTGTAGCATTTTAAAAACCCGAGTATAGCTGACACACATTGTCACATTAGTTTCAAGTGTACAACATAGTGATTAAAAATGTTTATACATTATGCTATGTTCACCACAAGTACAGCTACCATCTGTCACCACACAAGGCTATTGCAGTATCATGGACTATATTCATTATGCTGTGCCTTTTATTTTTCTGACTTATTCATTCCCTAACTGCAAACCTGTATCTCCCACTCCCTGCACCTCGACCCCGTCTCCTCTCTGTCAACCATCAGTTTGTTTTTTGTATTTATAGTCCCAATTCTGCATTTTTTTTGTTTGTTTATTCTTTTTTGTAGTTTTCTTTTGGATTCCACATGTGAGTGAAACCATGGTATTTGTCTTTATCAATCTACCTTATTTCACTCAGCATAATACCTGCTAGGTCCATCCCTCTTGTCTCTGAAGGCATGATCTCATCCTTTTTATGGCTGCATAATATTCCTCTGTGTGTGTGTGTGTGATATCTTCCTTCTTTCTTATCTTTTGATAAGTGTCCTATTGTTGGACACTTAGGTTGCTTCCATATCTTGACTATTGTAAATAATGCTGCAGGAAACATAGCGATGCATATATATCTTTTCAAATTAGTGTTTACATTTCCTTTGGGGTAAATATCTAATAGTGGAATTATTGGATCATATGATATTTCCATCTTAATTTTTTGAGGAAGCTCTGTACTATTTTCCACAGTGGCCGTCCCAGTTTATATTCCCACCAACAGTATACAAGTGTTCCTTTTTATCCACATCCTTATCAACACTTGTTTTCTTGTCCTTTTAATTTTAGCCATTCTGATACATGTATGGTGATATCTCATTATGGTTTTGATTTTCATTTCCCAGGTGAATGATGTTGAACAACTTTTCATGTAGTCTGTTAGCCATGTATGTTTGTATATATTGTAACATTTTTACCATGATGAAAGATTTTAAACTATTTAAATCCTCACTGGTAAGGGCCTGGTTTGATCAATAGTGAATCACTCAATCAATGCCCTACTTAGTTGTTTCAAATAAAAATTGAAGATGAATTCTTTATACATAGATCTGGAATGATTTATGTGCAGAGTTAATAGGTGAAAGAAGTAAGGTACAGAATAAAATGTATAGTATTTTAGCATCAGCATAAAAAATGGTAGAGGAGACTTCTATTCACTAGTATATGCATAGAATATCTCTGCATAGATAGCCAACTAACTAATACTAACCTAATGATATTGCCCCAAAAGGAAAATGGGTGGGTGGAGGACAAATGTCAGAGGGAAATTTTCTCTGCATAACTTTCTGTATCTTATAAATATTGACCATAGGAAAGTAGTAGTTCTTTTTTATCTAAGAATAGTTCACATACAATGTGAATTGTTTTTAAATTAAATAAAAGCTAGATTAAAAAATCATCTAGGCTTGGGCTCCGCCTCTCTAAGAGTTATTTTAACCTATTTTGAAATGCAATTTACTATTTTGGAATTTCCCTAGCAATAAATGGTACTTCTTGCCTATCACACATTATTTCAGGGAACCAATGAGAAAACAAGCATGAGAGCACTTTGTAGACTATAAAGTACTATGCAAAGGCAAAAAAAAAAATTGTGTATATATAACAGTATTGACTGAGCCTACTGTACTGTAAAATAAATACCTATTTATCTTTACTGTAAAATAAATACCTAATATTCTAATAGTTTTGTTGAAACTCAGTTTAAGAATATCGTACAAATTCTAACCCATTTATTTGCAAATTGTTTATTCTGGCTCTAAACAATGACTTTTTTTAGCCTTAAACACAAAAAAGAACTCACCTCATGTCATGTAATATTAAAAGATAGTCATGTGAAACTAAAACAATAACACATTTAATGTACTAGGAAAGGGAACACCTAGGTGGCTCAGTCCAGTAAGAGTCTGCCTTCAGCTTAGGTCATGATCCCAGGGTCCTGAGATGGAGCCCTACATTGGGATCTCTGCTGAGCAGGGAGCCTGCTTCTCCCTCTACCTTCTCCCTCTGCACCCCCTTCCTGTTCATACTATCTCTCTCTCTGAAATAAATAAATTAAATAGTTTTTTAAATGTTCTAGGAAGGCTTGTGATCTCAAAAAATCCTACTGTGAGGATTTGCTTACCAGGAAGAGAACTTTTAAAGAATAAACAATTACCCAAAACATGAGAACGTATGTATATAAATGCAAATTATCATATATCGAATTTACCCTAGAAAGAGATAAATGCCCCATGTACATTCTAGAATGAGAATGCCATGTATGATTCATTTTCTTGCCAACTTCTGTTGATTGATGATATCTTCTTGTATCATTCTGTTGAATGAGATTCCAAGGCAAACTCTGGACTTAATGGGAAAATATGCAGCAATAATTATGTCTGCCATGTATGTGAGAGTAAGGAATAGTTGGAAGGCCAGACACAGTCACAACTGCTCTCTACATTCGCATATGTTTCCCCTTTCTGCCCTTTAGCACCATAATTTCCTACAAAAAGATTGCTAGGAAAGAGGTTCAGGATAGGATTTAGGCAGACTGGTAGTAAGAAAGAAAGAAGTGTTCTCCTCCCTAGACTTCCTTAGCAAGAAGAAAGGATGAAGAGATGGAAGAAAAACTTGTTTAGAGCTCAGTTAGTTTTTCACTCTGGTTATTATCACGACTAGTTCATATCAATACTACTAGATTTCATTTATATACAATGTAATCAATGAAGGTCAAGAAAGTCCAAACAGTAGCTCATTTAAATCAACATTAGAATCCACAGAAGTTGAATGATCTCCTTTTTGTGTATGTCTCCTTTTTTTTGTTTTGAGATTTTTATTTTTATGAGAGAGAAAGAGAGAGAGCGCCAAAGCCTTAAAATGTATATACTTTGATTCTCTATTTAAACTTTAAGGGTATGTGGTCTAAGTAAATAAATATGGCTACATGAAGAAGATAATTAAGGAAATGCTTGTCGCATAAAAGTTTATAGCAGCAAAACTTTTGAAACAACCTAACCAGCTAAAAATTGGGGATTGGCTAAACAAATTGTGGGATATCTCTACAAAGGAATCTATTGTCATACCCATGATGTAGCAGATTATCAAATCAAAAGATGCTCCCTAATCACCAATAAGTGACAAGAGCAATTATAAATTATAAAAGGAATGCATAATATAATCTTCTTTTAGGTGATACTATAATATTGTTGAAAGCCTACATACCAAAATATTAACAGTGGTTATCTATGGGTGGTGGTATCACGGGGGATGTGTACTTCTTTTACTTTCTACATATATTTATTTCCAATGCATTCGATAGACAAGCATATCCTTTGTAGTAAGCTATACTTGAAACTTCAAGAGGAGTAGACTTTGTTATATTCATTGTTTATGTCCAAGATATAGCACAAAATATTGTACATAAGTGTTCCATAACTGTGTGTCGAAGAAAAATATATTTAAACATATATTTATATTTAGTTATTATGAATAAAATTAATATAGGATATAAATATAAGAAATATATATTCTCTAAAGCAAGAGTTGTGGCAGTCGTAATCTCAGAGGAAAGCAATATGTCACCAACACGACCATTCACAGAAGAAACAGTCACACAGGTCAGGCCAAATAACTACAGTTAAAGGAAGAAAACCACTAAGTAATCACTAAGTAAGTAGAACCAGCAACTTAGCTAAGGAAGCCAATGAGTATACTGAGTTCTAGAAACTGCATCCTCCACAGAGGGCCTAAGAAATCCAGGCTCTTGGCCAACAGGACTGACTCAGGCCTCCTTCACTTCCTTCTGGAATTCAAGTGAAAATAACTCCTCTCTTCTGAGCCCTGATCAGTAAGCTTGTTTCACACAGCTAGGGTGGGTGCTTAGAACCCTCCAGTGGGCTGGAGACATTTTGTAAGATAGGGAGTGTAGTCTGGAAGAAGGAATTTTTGGATTTTAAATGAGAAACAACTCTGCCATTACCAGCGTGTGAGTTTTGCCAAGTTGCATTTTCGTTTTACTTGTTTAGTATGAATTAGAAAAATAGCTGTTTGTCACAAGATTGAGGACAAAATGGATAATGACTGAAAAAAATTAAGAAGTACCATAACTAGGTGTTAAACTATAAAATATATTATCTTTACTACCCTAGAAAGAAATGCCCCATGTACATTCTAGAATGAGAATGCCATGTATGATTCATACGGAAGATGCTGAAATATAATATGTACTTAGGTTTTGGAGACCAGATACAAGTGGACTTGGGTGGCAGCCCGGGTGGCTCAGCGGTTTAGTGCCTCCTTCCACCTAGGGTGTGATCCTGGGGACCCGGGATCGAGTCCCACACCAGGCTCCCTGCGTGGAGCATGCTTCTCCCTCTCCCTGTGTCTCTGTCTCTGTCTCTCTGTGTCTCTCATGAATAAATAAAATCTTCAAAAAAATGAGTGGACTTGGGTAACTAGATGAACACATGCAAATCTATTGGTTAAGTCTCTGCACGGAAGCATTCCTAGGTTTTTAGGTTATGACAGCCACAAATAGATGTGTTAACTGGAATAGCAGGGTGTGATTTTGCTGAACTTCGATACCTAGAGACAGGTCCCGACAACGCACAGGAATACATTTGCATTCCATACTTATTTTCCTATTATCTGAGCTCTATCTGCTATTCCACACCAAACAGCAAGCCCTTCCAGACAGCCCCATTTGTACAAATAAAGAGCCATTACTAATTTGTCATGAAATGCAGAAGGGGGAAAGTGTGGCACAATAAATAAGTGTACTGAACAGTAACAACAAAAGGATGTGAAAGATTGCATAGGTTAATGATTAAAATGATAGCCAAAGGGATGGAGTAGCTGGGGAGGGGTTAGGGATTCTTAAAGGAAAGCCCATTAGAACTATAAACAGAATGATCTTTTTTATTAAATCTGCAACTTCAACTCATTCAAGGTGGCTTTAATACAAGAACATAAGAGACAACACAGTGTGTGGCAAATGAGCTGTGATGTCAAGTGGAAATGACTTCATTGTTGGCATTGGACTTATTAGCTAAGACCTTGAGCAAGTAACTTTTCTGAGCCCCAGTTTCAATATCTGTTCAAAAAAATAAGAGAACAGTTGTAGGAATTACTGATAATCTATGTGAAGTGCACAGCTGACACGTAGGTGCGCATTAAGTAGTATCCATTGACAGTGATGACCTCTCACCCATAAACCTCAACCAATGTACCCAAGTAGTTTTATTCAAAATAAACTCCTTCCTCTGAAAACATAATGGAATTAACTAGGGAGGGGAAATCCTCTCCTTACGCACTGAAGGTGAGTCACTGGCAGGCAGGCCAAAATTACACAAAGGGAGTGTTTCTGATTTGAATATTGCTCAAAGTGAAAATTTTAAGCAAGATTTTCCAAAACAGCTTGGTGCTCTTTTGGCTTTTCTTTAAGTGTTGTGAATTTAAAGAATTTATTCAAAGTCTGTTCCTTAGAGTGCCTCGGCTCAGTCAGTTAAGTGTCTGCCTCTGGCTCAGGGACCCTGGGATGGAGCTCCACATCAGGCTCCCTGCTCCATGCAGATCCTGCTTCTCTCTCTCCTGCTACCCACCACCCCCACCCCTGCTTGTGCTCTCAGTCTCTCTCTCTCTCTCTTTTATTTTTATCTCTGTCAAATAAATAAATAAATAAATTTTTTTTAAAAAAGAAAAAAGAAAGAGTATAGGTAAAGTAAATGAAACTGTAGACATATGCAGACAAATATTTTACACGGCTGTTTTTATGGAACTGTCAATCAATCTCTCTCTCCCTTCCCCTGCCCTCCACACACACTAAGGATGAGCATCATTTTAGCTAAACTCAATGTCAGCCTTGCTTCTTTGTTACCTTTACCTGTCCTTACTCAAATTATTCTCCTCAGATTCCAAACTGGTCCTCACTATCCGAATGTGTGAATCCAAGATCAGACATCTCTAAAGCTTATTGTCTACGTGGCCATGACATTATTGTTTGGCTGTCTTCATTAACATGACTTCTATTGTCTTCATCAACACAACTTTTTTATTTTAGGAAGCTCTGGAGCAGAGAGATAAATGTTTATCGATTCTCAATGCTTTTTGAAACACTCCCCTCAAGACACTCATCTTATGTCCACCAATCCAAAACTAGTTTATCATAATCATTAGCTAATTCTAATCAAGCCCTTGTATTGAAAGACCCATTTTAAACTCAAACCCAAAAACCACTTAAATAGTCCAACATTGTCCTTCCTGCTCCAAGATGCTATTAAAACTTTGTCAAGGAAGAAAGCTTACTTACCATGGTAAGCAACAAACTCAGTTTTGCCTTAGCAACAGGCTGTTTTGGTAGTATTTTTAGGGAGCTAGCATTCAGCAATTGCAAGCCTTGGAGCGGGTGTTCTTAGTTTGATGATTATAGTATATAGGAGGGGGGTGTACGGGTATAATTTGATCTATAATAAGAAAGGTTTTTATATCTAGTGTTAATGTGGCTGCTGCCTTTTACTGTTTTCTTCTGTTTTCTTCTTATTACATTCATGCTTTACCCTAGTGAAATTCCCTTAAGCTTTCTTCTAAATGCTGTACTCTCCCCTCACTTTCCTTTGTTCTTCTGGTGTGCAATGAAAGGTCTCAGGCATTCCGCACATCTAAAAGACTACAACCATGACCCATATTCACTAGACAACAACTCACTGAAGATTATCATAATCCTCCAGAGGACCCTTCTCCTAATTAGCAGATCTCTCCCTGGTCACACTAGCTACACAGCTCAACCTGGCCAGTCCAGAATTGTTACATCTCTACAAGTGGTTACTGAGACAGCTTCACAGCTTCTGAGGACAAAGAAGACTGTCTTTTCCATGGAAGAACAATGCTTCAAAACATCCTTTGAATGGCTACTTTCTAACCTAGGGAGTCTCAACTCATGTTATTTTATTGCAGATTCCTGTTTCCTATTTTTAAATTCCCCTCACCCTTATGCCCACCAACTCTCAGCAAGTTGCTGCTTTAACAGGTGGATCTTTGCAACCTAATGTTTGTAGTAGTCAAGACCAACACAGAAATGCTTTTAAGCATTTTTATGATCATGGAGATTCTGATGCAACCATTGTAAATTATAAAATCATCATGGATCAGCAAAGCCATGCTGCAGTTTTCCATTTGGAAATCAGCAATGAAGTGTTTAAAACAAAAGAACAATGTGAAGATAAAGCAGAAACAAAGATTGGTATCATTGGTGGGCTAGCTTTTCAGAATGGTAGAAGATAGTCACTTTTTTTAAAATGAGGCAATGAGTGTAAATAATTAATAATAGCAAGTTATATAATGAATAGTTTCCTTGCCCCTTGTTTCATGCCTTTTTAAAAACTTTCCTTTTATCTTTTTGGTCTACTTTTTTAAAAAGTTAGTGTTTCATACATTTTGAAGTGGCATAACTAAGGCGAGGCCACAACAAAAATATAAAAAGAAATATAGAATAACAGGTAATAGCTGCTTTTTCTGCTATGGACTTATAACTGTTAATTTCTATTTTGCATTACTTCTCCCGGAATAAATGAGAAACAGATTCAAAAAAAGGACCTAGAACATTGAGATTTTTAGTAATCTAACCCACTCCCCACTTAGCAGAGCAATACATTGACAACAGTGGTGAGACACAAGCTTTTTATTATACATTCCCTAATTTTAAAAAATTAGCTGTTTAGAACATGCATGTACTATACATGCATAAATTTTATACATGTCTTATTATACCAATATAATTCATAAGACATGTATGGTACACAAAATTGAAATTTTGTTAAGTGTGGAGGCTAAAAATACAGAAATAGAAGATACCAATTTTTGTGTTTAATCCAAAAGATTTTCCTACATTCCCTGAGATGAACTAGTCTGAACTATCAAATTAGACCTTTCAAGGTTTTCCTTGCATCTTTAAGAAAGTTTATAATAGGGCAGCTCCGGTGGCTCAGCAGTTTAGTGCCGCCTTCAGTCCAGGGCCTGATCCTGGAGACCTGGGATCGAGTCCCACGTCGGGCTCCCTGCATGGAGCCTGCTTCTCCCTCTGCCTGTGTCTCTGCCCCTCTGTCTGTCTCTCATGAATAAATAAAATCTTAAAAAAAAAAAAAAGCGCAGCCCCCAACACACCAAAGTTCTAGATTCTCTCATCCTACCTTAAATAGATTAATTAATTAATTAATTAATTAATTAAAAAATCTCACTCTCAGTCTTCATCTCTGGGATGATCTAGTTCTGCAAGGAGAAAAAGCAGCACTGGGGTGTAAGAGGCAGAGACACAGACAGAGGAGAAGCAGGCTCCATACAGGGAGCCCGACGCAGGGCTCGATCCCGGGACCCCAGGATCATGCCCTGGGCTGAAGGCAGGCGCCAAACCGCTGAGCCACCCAGGGATCCCTCAAGGGTGCTATTCCTGACAAGAGCCTCCGCGGCAGCCAGAGCAACGTCCAACCCAACTGGCCTCAGATCATTTCATAATTCGGGGGTGGGAGGTGGGGGGTGGGGAGCTTTGAATCTCTGTCTTGGCCCCTAGCAGACTAACCTAGGAAAACAGGCTTGTCGGGGAGAGAGAGTGAAAAAGTGAACCAGGGGACATTTCGGATGCTGGGGTGCGGCACGGAGTCTCGTGTTTATTCTTCGTGCCTGGGACACGGCCGGCTTTGAATCAGAACATTAAATACACAGCACCGCAGCCTGGGCCCGGCCCGGCCTCTGGCGTGTGGCGCGAGGCCCTCCGCCTCGCCAGCGGGCCCGGCCCTGGTTCCGCGCTCCCGGGAGTGCCGGGCCCCCGCGCAGCCGGCGCAGCTCGGGTCACCCCTGGTGGGGGTTTCTCCGCTCCTGCCTCCCCCGCCGACGCCGTCCCAGGAGGAGGGCGGAGAGGCGCGGCCGGGCTTCCTCGCCGGGACCCCGCGGGCCTCTGCGCGGAGGGCGGAGCGGGAGGGGGGCCCGGCGAAGGCGGGAGAGGGCGAGCCGGAGGGGAGCACCGGGAGGCCGGGAAGGGCGTCACTGCTCGCTCTCCGCTTCAGGAGCCGGCGGCAGAGGCGGCGGGGCGGAGCGGCGGCGGCGACGGGGTTCGCAGCGGTCCTCGCCTCCACTCCTCCGTGGGCCGCGCGGAGGGAGCGCGGGCGCGGCCGGCTGCACCCACCCGGGCCGGAGGGCAGGGCGCGGGGGGGGGGGTGCTGCGCTGGGGGGCTCCGCGAGCTGGGCGGCCGCGCGTCTCCCGGACACTAGGGCTCCGGCTGCACCCACGCGGGCCGGAGGGCAGGGCGCGGGGTGGGGGGGGGGCTGCGCTGGGGGGGCTCCGCGGGCTGGGCGGCCGCGCGTCTCCCGGACACTAGGGCTCCGGCTGCACCCACCCGGGCCGGAGGGCAGGGCGCGGGGGGGGGGCGCGCTGCGCGGGGGACTCCGCGGGCTGGGCGGCCGCGCGTCTCCCGGACACTAGGGCTCCGGCTGCACCCACCCGGGCCGGAGGGCAGGGCGCGGGGGGGGAGCTGCGCGGGGGTGCTCCGCGGGTTGGGCGGCCGCGCGTCTCCCGGACACTAGGGCTCCGGCTGCACCCACCCGGGCCGGAGGGCAGGGCGCCGGGGCGGGGGGCGCTGCGCGGGGGGCTCCGCGGGCTGGGCGGCCGCGCGTCTCCCGGACTCTAGGGCTCCGGCTGCCATCGGGCCGCGGCCGGGACGGAGCTCCCTGCGCTCCCCCGGGGGCCTCGGCGGCGCGGCCCCGCAGCTCCACGCACGCGGCGATGCGGGCGCGGAGGGGCGGGCGGGCGGGGGCGCGAGGCTGCCGCCAGCCGCCCGGAGCCGCTGTCCACTGCTGAAGCGCCGGCCGCCGGCGCCGCGCTGCCCGCCTGGAGCGACTCTGCTAGTACGGGACGCACGGGATGCCCGGGACGCCTCGCTCGCAGCCCGGACCTCCGCAGGCTGGGGTTCTCCTCGCCCGCCGCCGCCTGCTGCACTCGCTCACCCGCTTCGCCCCGGAGAAGGTCTGCCTGCCGGCCGCGCTGCCCCAGCGCCTTCGTCTTCAGTTCTCCGGCCTCCCCGTCGGCCCGCGTGGCGCTGCAGACCCCGGCGGCCAGGCGCTGCGGCTCGGCCTGCGCGGCGGACCGGGCGCGGCGGTGCGGGGCCGCTGCGCTGGGGCTGCGGGACTGCAGGACGTGCTGGCGCTCTCCCGCGGCCCAGTGCTCCCGAAGCGCTTCCTGCGCCTGCGGCACCGGGGCCGCCCGAGCAGCGGCCCCAGCCTTGGCCGGGCGCGCCCCCGCCGCTCCGGGCGCAGGTGGCCGGCGACGACCGCCGAGGCACCGGGGGCGTCGGGGAGCCCCGCTCGGGGGCTGCCGGACCCGCTCCGCTTTCTCTTCTTCGGAACGCACGGCTTTTGGGATGAGATCCTCTTCACTTTCTTGGGCAGGCAGACGGGCCGACCAGCGGCCACACGTCGCTCTGGTCCTCCTTTCTGTAGGGCAGCTGCAGCTTCGTGGTGGAGAAACTCTACTTCCACCTGCACTGGAGCCGCGGCTGGAGCACCTGGAAGCGGTGCCCGTCTACGTGACCTTCCTCTACGCGTGGGAGCTGTGCCGGGGCCTGGGCCTCCGCTCGTGCGGCGCTTGCTCCTGGGACTATTCTCACTACCCACTCAATTTCATGGGCCTCATCACCCTGATGTATTTACCTGGTTGGATATTCCTTTTTTTTTTTTTTTTTAATCGCTCCTCAGGTTTTATTTTTTTTAATTTTTTTTTATTTATTTATGATAGTCACAGAGAGAGAGAGAGAGAGGCAGAGACACAGACAGAGGGAGAAGCAGGTTCCATGCACCGGGAGCCCGATGTGGGATTCGATCCCGGGTCTCCAGGATCGCGCCCTGGGCCAAAGGCAGGCGCCAAACCGCTGCGCCACCCAGGGATCCCTGGTTGGATATTCCTTAGTGTGTACCAGGACCTACTTGGTGTTGTGCCGGGTTCAGTACATACCAACTATCTAAAAGAAAAAAAAAAAAAAAGTCATTCGAGTCCCGCGAACCAATTCGATTTATTTTTACACGTTTAAAACGGAGTGGTTATTTTAGCCTTTTAATTTTTATACGGTTTCCTAAGCTCTTCTAATATGTTTTATTCGACTTTTCGGTTTTTCTGACACTTTGGAACCTATGCATAATACAACATTTTGAAATTTTACTCGAAACATAACTCAAAGTACTTGTCAATATTTAAAATCCCTTACAAGCCCAAACAGCAAAACCATGATACCTTAACATCAGAAGCTGTAGTATATTCACTTATTTGGGCATGGGTGGGTGATAACTACTAGGTTTTTGTTGTTGTTGTTGTTGTTGTTGTTGTTGTTGTTTAAGAATGAAGTTATTCAAATCAGAAATTAATGATCTACAAGATTTGGTGAAATTTTCTAATTCAGTGATTTTTTTTACTTTCTTTTTAATCCAATTTCATTTTAATTCCCTGCCCTATTTACCAATCACTGCTGAAACTCAGTGTCTTTTATTCCTAGAATGACAGTTAATAACTCTTAAAGTGCCTCCCTCTAGCGCGCAAGTGGAAAGAAACTGACAAATGTGAAAACACATCCTATGGATCGATTTTTAAATAAATCTTTTCTAGCAACTCAGACAGGTGACACTGTGTTAAGATTTTTTTTTTTTTTTTTTTTTTTTTTTTTTTTTTTTTTTTTTTTGTGTGTGTGTGTTAAGATTTTTGATCTTCATCCTGGAGATGATTGTTTTTCCAATGTGGATTAGCCTTAAACGCCAAGTGTGTTGACATTGATCAGATGCTGTGTTATCTATAGTTGTAAACTTTCGTTGTAAAATGTTCACCTTATATGCCCAAAGGCCAAGCAAAATTTTATCACCCACAATAGCATTCTAACCCTAAGGACTCTTTCTACACGGAGCTTCAAGAACAGAAACAGTTCCTTGGAATAAAATGAACCTGAATGTTCATTATCCTCGCATTAGACCTAATGGCTTACCGTGAATACAGATAGGCGTTTTCAGAGTATTTCTGCCACGGCTCACTTGTAATCGTCTTTCTTTTTCCTTCTGGACCCACAGAGTTCTTGGGCCAAACCTGATGTGCTAATGTGCAGTATAAATCAATGATAGCTTTTTGGTGACTCATTATTGTCTGGAAGCTCCAAAGTTAAATGAGATGATAAAAACCGCTTTAAGAAATCATGTCTAATCAATAATAATGTACTTTAAGGTTGTTTGTTGTTTTATTATATTTAGAAAAGATGTAGAATTGAGTATAGCTCAGCCAAGGATGACTAACACTTTCTCAGTTTTCGTTATGAAAATTATGAGGAAAACTTACAGTTTGTACAAATGAATTGTTTCCGCTTCAAATTATTAGCTTGTCTATGCTATGAAAGGGGACTTCTTTCTGGTTTCAAAAAATATTTGCTATGGCAGTGAAAACAAATATGTATTTAGATGATTGTTGGGAATAATTTTGAGAATGTTATTTTAATTCACTATCTGAGGTTGTGAGCTAAATTATAAATAATGCAATATAATCAACCCCACCTGTGGAATGGATCGTGTCAAACTGATTATTTTAGCTAGTCAAAGCTGAGTAGCAAACCAAATGTTTGCAGAAAGTTAAAGTGTCACTTTATGAAACTTGGTCATAAGTAAAGGATTTCTGAAAACACTGGCCAGAGAAAAGTAGAAGTATAGACACTAAAGTTAGTCAGATGCTAAGCAAATATTTGTAATATGAATGTGACCCATTGCACAGGAATCTGAGTTAGGTGTGGCACCACACCACACATTCCTGTGAATGCTTAACCAAATCCTTGACTTCTAGGATACTTGCTAAATGTACATGTTTGCACTTACATCCTTCATATACGGCTCCTCATCCCTGCTTACCTGCTTACCAACGTTCCTAGGTTCAGAAATCTGTCAGGAAGTAGGAAAGCCTGCTACTTTTTGTTTGTTTGTTTTTGCTTTTAATGTTAATCCTATTTTAAAGAAAAAAACAAGTTTTCCATCCATTCAGTTCATTCAAGAAATAATTACTGTGCACCCATTATTTGCAAGGCATTTGCCTAAATTCTGCAGATACAGCAATGACCCAACACAAACAAAATCTGTCCTTATGAAGCTCAGGTATTAGTGTTTTGGAAGTTATACTTAACTCGGAAAGCTACTGTTTTAGCACTAGGCAACGAGAGGCAGTTGCTAGGAGGGTCCTCATCAGGCTGGATATTCATCAGAATAAACATCAATCCATCATCTCTAAAACAAAAGTCCATTAACAGCCCCTCTTCTAGTTCTACAAAGACTTCATCCGTATGTATTCCGGAAGTGATTATCCTGTCTATGAACTCAGCACCTTGCTCTAAGACTTCTTGTTATGTGTTTACTCAATTTCTTAATTGACATTTTGCTATAACTGAAACTTGAAAGAAAAAACATGGCAAGAATCATCAGATCAATCAATTTTGTTAACTCATTAGCAGTTCAGACATAGAAGTGACAAGCCAATATAATAGTTAATATTTAAGGAACACCACCTGACAAAAATGAGCCTCTATTACATACATAAAATCTGAAGTGAATATATGTATATATCCACGTATATGTTTTAAATGAGTAACATTTATACATCTTAAGTAGATGTATATAATCTTAATATATATCCATATACAAAGTAATGCATATAAAATATGATCTATATCTCTTAATTGTAGATATATATACATATGTATACAGATACATACAGACACAAACCCACAGATTTTACTTAAACCTCTAGCAACCCTCCTTTTACAACCAAGACAATGAAACTGAAGCCGGAAGAGGTTAAGTAACTGCTCAAGTCATACAGCTATTGAATATTTAGACTTGAATCCAAGTACTCTGTACTCCAGGGTCTGTTTTTAACAGCAACACTGTCATGCCTCTGTCTACTGACCGCAATGATTTTGGATCTTCTACGGATTTCGCCTTGCAGTTTGTATTGCTCTTCCCTTTCACTATCACAAATGCAAGTGTAGATGTCTAATAACCAGGCACTAGTAACAAAAACACTCTATTCCATGGGAAATAACAACGATTTATTAATACCAGGATACATAACTAAAAATCAGCCTAGTACTAATTCCTCAGGTAATAGTCTTATATTTAAGCAGAGCTCTGAAGTGGAGTTCTTCATTTGAAGTCAGGCAATCTTGATCGAAGAATAATACACCAAGAAGCATGATACCTTATATCACAAGCTAGGAAAAATACATAATTATTGCTACATATTTAACATAGCATTTGGAAGGATCATCATTGTGAGAGCTAAATGCTCCAAAAGTTAAAATTAAATTTTTTGCACCAACATTTATTGGATTGTGGAGTTGGATTAAATACCTTAAAGTCTAAGGAGTCCTGAACAGAAAACATGGAAGAAAAGTAACAAGTATGATTTTTGCTCCATGTTTAACTTCAACAACACTGAAATTTTCTTCTAAAGGTGCTTTAAATTTTAAATCAATTCTATCTGGGCACTGTATCTACAGAGAAATATGATCTTTCAAATTTCTCATGTTAACAAGGACATTTTTAGGTTCTGCAAAGACTCCAAAAGGTTGATAATCTATATCAATATTTCAGATATTTCGGTGTACCTAACTTTGAATATTTTATCAATATTTGACATTTCATGTTTCGACTCAGCAAAACACAACTTAGAAAAGTATGACCTGTCCTTTGTTATTTAAAAAATGTTTCTAATTGGTTAATCCTATCCTTTTGAAAGACTAATTTTCCCATACTCTTTTGAAATAGACTCCATTGACATAATGGACCTGGTTCTATTTAAGAGGGCTGGAGAAGAATTTTGGTAGACTGTTTTGGTTCTTTTTCCACTTCCACAATACAGTTAAAAATCAATATACTTGGAAAGGAAGTTATTGTCATGCTACAGACTTGGAGTGATAAATAAATCATTGTATTGTAATATCTGAAAGCATTTTAATAAAATCATTTTTTGTTTATATTAAAAGGCATTAAAAACACTTTAGATTTTAAATTAATTTTAAATATACTATCTCCAATATGTTTTCCAACATTGTTTAATGGAACTAAGCTCCTTTACTGAGGGGAAATAAAAGAAACACTCTTTCCCTCCCTCCATCAAACACATGCTTCAGTTTATGCTGAAGAGAAAGATGGCTGTAAAAGATGATGTTGTTGTGTTGCCAGGTTTTTTTTTTTTCTTTCTATTCTTAGACTTGGTACCAGAGGAACCAACAAAAGCAGCAATTGTTTGTGTGGACTTCTATTCACTAGAATTTGCCTCATTCTGATTTTTAACATTGAGGTATGAAACCATCACAGAGGCAGTGGCTTCTAGACACTAGCAACCCAATTGTAAATTAAACTGGGATGAGTGTAGCGAATTTTTCCCTAGAGACTTTTTCTCTTAATATAAAGAGAACATAAATTTAGAGACTTTTCCCCTTAATTCTTAAATTCTCTTTGCAGAAATGGTCTTTCTTTCTCTTTTCCCCTTAGAGGGAAAGAGAAAGAAAGAAAGGGTGGGAGTGAGGGACTGGTCTTTGACATACAGAAAGACTTGATTTTCATCTTTTAATGATTCCATTAGAATCCAAACATCACATGGACCAACTTTCCCATTTGGAAAAAATGAATTTTTACCATTATTAAGGAGAGTCAAGGTTTGAAAGAAAGCTGGTTAAACTGGTTAACATCCAGTTCCATCCCAGGCAGGAATTACTTACGTGACATCTCTGACAGATGGTTTCTCAACTCAGCTTGGACTATTCAAGGCAGTATTAATTATGTTTTTCATGCAAAGACTGAATGAAGGGAAAGCTATCAACAGCTGAGCTGATAAAACCCACTCTCTGTCAGTGAAGGAAAAGGCTTTTCAAGGTTTTCAGGAGCTAACATATCCTGTGTGTTGCACATTGCTAATGTATTGCTTAATACATTGCTTGTGTATTGCAATGAAACGTTTTATAAGACACTCTTTTCTTGTCATTAAAAAATCAGTGTTTCATTCTTTTATCATGATACGTATGGTCTTACATCTTTCCAAATGATGCCTTCATTCACTGAGTCTAAGCAACAAGGCTTTGAGAACTTTGAGAGTAATTGACATTACTTCAGAGAAAGAGGAAAAAAGAAACATTGGCTGTAGATAGAGGAGTTGAAGGTTAAATGGTAGGGACCCTGCTTGGGTTGCTGGAGTCTCAATGTGGCTGGACCCAGGAAAAGCTTTTGGTTGCTTCTCAGGGCTACCTACAGAATGTCAACTGGGGGACTTTCCTGATAGTTTCTTCTGGCAGGCCTAAACAGCTGCATTAAGAAAGGAATTGAGAGGCCACAGGTGTCACAGAAGCAAGTAGCTAGCCAGGAAGGATGAAAGATGCCAATCGGAAAAAGAGAATTATATATTAAAGGGAAAGCTAGCTCCACTTTTGATGGGATTCCAACAGACAGTTAGGTTATATCTGAGATACTTTATTAACATATTATTAAGATCCATGATGAAAATAAGACTTGTTTCACAGGATCTCAGATTCAGAACTTTAAATATTTGAAAGGTAGTTGTTGTTGGAGAAAAATGGTATTGAGAAGAATATGTAGAAAGTTTACATCATCTCATTTTGATTACCCACTAACTTTTGGATACTAAAGCAAAATTAAATATGCTGTTGTACATTTCTGAGGGAGAACTATTTTAGTCTTAACCTTTTATTAGAAACAATGAATGGACAGGAAGATAAAATAAATAAGAAAATTCCCTGGAGTACATCAGAGCAAGTACTCAGATCCTAAGTACTCAAAAGCAAATATTTAACAAAATTTATCATTGTTCTTACTTGTAATGAGGATATTTTCAACAAACAAAACAGAAACAAAAGAATAATAAAGGCATTAATAGGAGATATAATGAAAAGGATAGTATTCAGTAGCTTTAGAGAGCCCATGGATTATCTTTCTATGTAAAATAATTCAGATTATGAATGCTTTTCTAAGTCTTTATATCATGTAAGATTTGAATTAAAAGAAAATGTTGAGTTCATGAAATGCTGTACACCCTTAGTTTGGTGAGGTATCAAAATGTGTACTTTATTATGTTAACATTTATTCAGCAAATTTTCTGAGGTTTTTTTTTTTTTTGCATGTGTAATGATGTGATTGGACATACTATAAAAGTTTTAATAATGTGCTTTTAAAGTCTCTACAAATGTACAAGTAAACAGTCCACAACTTACTAAAACCTAAAATTATGGTATTTCAGGGGCACCCGGCTGGCTTAGTTGGTAGAGCATGTGACTCTTGATCTGGGGTTGTAAGTTCGAGCCCCACATTGGGTAGAGATTAATTTTTTAAAAAATTAAATCTTAGGGAAATAAAAATAAATAAAACCATGGAGTTTCAGAATTTGAGGAGAGAACTAAAGGTCATCTAATTTAACTTCCAGACAGTAGAATAATTCTTTCTAGATCCTCTTTTACAGGTGTCATCCACTCTCTTCTTGATCACATCCAATGAGATTATGATACTTACTCAGCTCTCGCAGGCCAAGAGAGCTGAGTCAGTATCATTTCTTTGTTCTATTGTTTTAGTTGCTAGAAAGTTCTTAACAGTAAGGGATATCTATAATTTTCACACATTTTCCAAGTTTTCACCCATCGAAAGAGGACCAAAGGTTTGAAGAAAGTTTCCAAGTGTGTCTTAATTGTTTTACTCCTGGTGAAATATCCAAGATCTTTCAGCAATAGATAATAAAGTGTACAATTAGAAGATTATTATCTACTTCAATCAGGGCACTTTATTTCTGCAAATGGGAACAACATTAAGCACTATTACCTTCTTTAGCAGCTCTGACCACTTGATTGTTTCTTTTCTTTTTTTTTAAGGAGATTTATTTATTTGAGAGTGGGAGCAAGCTTGGGGGTAGGGGAGGGGCAGAGGGAGAGGAAGAGAGAGTCCTAAGCAAACTCTGCACTGAGCATGGAGCCAGGCTTGTGATCTCAAGATTCTGAGATCACCACCTGAACTGAAACCAAGAGTCTGACTGATGTTCAACTGACTGTGCACCCAGGTTCCCCCCCCACTTCAATTGTTTCAATTGAACTTTTATTTCTCCAAACACTCCAAGTCTCTTGTAAACTGCTGTTAAGCCCGTGATCACTTTGTGTATATGCACATTCGTATAAAAATAATTGGCATGGATCTGTTCTATTCCCATACTCCATGAATTGGCTTGAAGTGAATGATAGAGAAATGAAGGCAAGTTGAGTGAAGAACAGAGAATCGACCATTGAATTCACTCTTCATTTCCTTCATTCCTGTGATTTTCCTACTCTCATTTTGAGAATGAGCATTTGTCATTCTTTATGTTTTCTCCACAGTTAGGAAAGAACCTAGCACAGAGCCGTACTCAAATTTTGTTGCTGATGATGAACTTATCTGAGCTTTCATGTCAGACAATTCAATAGTGGAAGCAGGAATTAGGAATGTGCCACATGGCTACATGGCCACACAGGACATTAATTTATGGAACATACACAAGACTCACCACATGCCTAGAATTAGGTGGAATTTGCTTAGTCTCTCCTCTCCTTCCCTCATCTGTTCAGCAACTTCTTTTGTCAGGTGCAGAACTCTATAAGAGATTTTAGCTACATTATAGATTAAAATTTATAAGCTATTTATAGAACCTAAATACCCTTTGAAATGTTATTTTGGAAATATGAATTTTAAAAAACCGACGTGCAAATGAACTAGTTGGTGGTATAAGTATTACTACATGTCACTTCCCTAAAGACTGTCTTGCTCAGTTTGCAGCTTACTGATACCTGTCTTGATTTTTGTTGGTTTTTTTGCTGATGACTTTCTGGATTTTGGCAATTTTTGAATAAAAAAGAAAAACAAAATTCAAAATTAGTTATATTTAGAAAATTGCTGCTAGTGACAGGTGGTAAACATTTATGTTTATTATCTATGTATCTGATCACTTCTTGGTATATTTCCAACTCCAAATATTATTGACAGATTGTATTAGTCAGGATTCTTCAGAGAAACAGAACCAATAGGAGATATATATGTATAGGTAGACAGATATTGTGATAGATAGATACAGAGATAGATAGAGATATACAAAGAGAGAGGCTTATTATAAGGAATTGGCTCATACAATTATGGAAGCTGACAAGTCCTGAGACCTGTGGGGTGAGTCTACAAGCTGGAGACCCAGCAGGGCCAATGGTGCAAGTTCTAGTCTGAGCCCAAAGACCTAAGAACCATGAGAAACAATAGTGCACCTTCAATTCAAGACTGGCAGTCTCAAGACAGGAAGAGCTGATGCTTCAATTGGAGTCTGAAGGCAAGAAAATACCAATGTCCCAGCTAGAAGGCAATAAGGCAGGAAGAATTTCTTTTTATTCAGAGATGGTCAGTCTTTTTGTTCTATTCAGGACTTCAGCGATTGCATGAGGCCCACCCACATTAGGAAGGACAATCTGTTTTACCTCATCTATTGATTTAAATATTAAACTCGGGGCACTTGGGTGGCTCAGTCACTGAGCATCTGCTCAGATCATGATCCCGGGATCCTGGAATCGAGTTCTGCATCAGGCTCCCTGCAGGGGGGAGCTTCTCCCTCTGCCTATGTCTTTGTCTCTCTGTGAGTCTCTCAGGAATAAAATAAAATCTTTAAATATATATGTTTATATACTATATGTCAGCCAGAAATATCTTCACTGAAATATTCAGAACATTTGATGAAATATTCAGGCATCCTTGGCTCCATCCAGTTAAGACATAAAATTTACCGTCATACAGAGCAAAACATTTGAACCAAAGGATTAAAAATGAGCATAAGGAAAATTGAGGAGGGTTTATTCACTCACCTGTTCAACAAATATTTAAATGTGTATTATGTGTTAAAAGCCAAAGGAGACATAGATAATTCTTCTTCTCATGGAGCAAAGATACAGATTTTAAAACAAAATTTTATGTCAGAGAAAGGTGCTATTGGAGGAGAAATAACAGACCGCCACCTAGACTGAAGAACATGGTGGCAAAATTCTACAAAGAGGGTCCAGGATGCTAAAGGTCCTGGCAAGAGTGAGTATCAGACACTGAGTAACTCAAAGCCCATGGAGTGTAGATTAAGAGAGAGTAGTATAGAAGGGTGAGTGAGCAGGTCCTGCAGCCTTCCTGGCACATTAGAGTAGGAGAACCATTTCCTAATGGTGTTGACAAGTTACTTAGAGAGTTCAAACAGACAAAGGACTGATCCTCTTTGCATTTTTGAAAGGAAACCGAGAGAGGACAAGATGAGAAATAGAAAAAGCCAGCTACGGGGCTATTATACAAAAAAAGTGAGAGGGGCACCTGGGTGGCTCAGTGGTTGAGCATCTGCCTTTGGCTCAGGTTGTGATCCCGGGGTCCCTGGATCAAGTCCCACATCGGGTTCGCTGCAGGGAGCCTATTTCCCCCTCTGCCTGTGTCTCTGCCTCTCTCTGTATGTTTCTCATGAATGAATGAATGAATGAATGAATGAATGAATGAATCTTTAAAAAAAGTGAGAGATGGATGCTGGGCTGGGCCAGGATTGATGGTGGAAATGGACTAGCATATTACATCTGAGAGACACGTAAGAGACCCAGCAGACAGTGTGTGGTGATTAGATGCAAGGAGAAGGAGAGAAGCAGATGCAGTTGGCTGAGAAGTGACTGTAGACTCAGAGCCTTGAGGACCTCCCAGAGCAAGTGATAAGAGGAAGTCTGCAAGAGATGCAGGGATAAATGGTCAGATAAGCAGGTGGTCCAGAGAATGTGGTTTGGCAGACAACAGAAGAGAGAGAAGGAGGGTGTGTTCAGTATCATTAAATTCAACTTGAAATGAAAGCAAATTAAGAACAGAATCAATGACCATTGTATTCCAAGATATTCAGGAAGAGGAAGTGTAGGCAAGGATCTGAGATGTGAAACTGAAATATACTGAGGGTTGCAACTTGGGAAAATGATGATGGTGGCATATGTGACTGGTCTGAAAAGTGGCTATGGGGGCACCTGGGTGGCTCTGTCCACTAAGCCTCTGGCTCCTGGTTTCGGCTCAAGTCATGATCTCCTGGGAGGGGAGGGTGGGGAGATTGAGCCCCATGTGGAACATCACAGAGGACTCCCTGCTGAGTGGAAGTCTGTCCCACTCCCCTGTCCTCTGCCCCTTCTTCCCCCCCCCCCATCCACATGTCTTTCTCTCTCTCTCAAATAAATAAATCTTTAAAAAAATATAAAAGTAGAGGGAAAGGACTGGCCTGTAGGCAAAGAGAGGTAAAGGGTCAAGGGAGAATTTTTTATCTTCTAAATCGGGAGATTTGTTCATATATAAATGTTGCTGGGAAGGAGCCAGTATAGAGGTTGAAGGTACAAAAGGAAGGAGATATTAGATCTCTGGTTAAAGTAGGTTTAAGAATAATTGATAACTATGAGTGATGAGAGCTCACTATTTGTTTTCTAAGCATGACATGTATCAGTTTAATTCCCACAGCAACCTCCTCATAGGTACTATAATTATCTCCATTTTTACACATGCTGTTATTGGCACATGGGGTAGTTAACCACCTTGCCTAAGGCCACGAGAGGTAGAGCCAGGACTTGGGCCCAGGCAGTCTGGATCCCAAGCTGCATTCTCTGAACACCTACATAGTCAAATGGAGGAAAAATGTAAAGGGGCAGATAGAAAGGGAAGAAGAACCTGGGATTGGCTCTACACTGAATGTCCATGCTGCCCATATACAATCTAATAAACAAGCCAGAGAATGCATCTGAAGCCAGTTCTACTCAAAGAGAATTCAGATGCTTATCTGTTGACTAACTTTTGTATTTTGGATTCAATTATAGATTTTTATTCAGTAAAGACTTTTTGAGCACCTACTCTGTAATAGGCACTGAAAATGCCCTGGGATTACAAAATGAGCAAATCTAGGAATGCCTGGGTGACTCGGTCAGTTAAACATCTCCCTCTGGTTCAGACACGATCTCTGGGTCCTGGGATCGAGCCCTGAGTCCATGGAGTCTGTGTCTCCCTCTCCCTCTGAACCTCCCCCCTTTCTTGTGCTCTTCCTTGCTCTCTCTCAAATGAATGGATAGAAAAAATCTTTTAAAAAATATGAGCAAGTCTAACATGGACCCTACCCTTGATACCCTAACTTATTGTATTACTCAGCTCAGGCCGCAGACCGGTGCTGTGAGCAGCAGAAACTTATTTTCTCTGTTCTGGAGGCTGGAAGTCCAGGATCAAGGTCCAGCAGGATGGTATCTTCCCGGCTTGCTGATGGCTGTCTTCTCACTTGTCCTCATATGACAGAGAGAGAGCAAGGTCTCTGGTGTCTCTTCCTATAAGGACTAATCCTATCAAGATCAGAGTTTTACCCTTATGATCACATTTAAACATTACCTCCATAAAGGCCCTGTCTCCAGATATAGTGACATTGGGGATTAGGGCTTCAACATATTCATTAGGGAGGGGAGGAGGGGAGATAAAATTCAGTTCATAGTATATATTCTTTCTTAATTCCCCCAATGACCCTGTATGGTGGTGGTTGTTGTTATTTTTTTATTATCGTTATTAATTTACAGTTCACAGATGAAGTGATTGAAACCTATCTGCCACACAGCTAGTAAGGGACAGGAATGAGACTCCATTTCAGCATTCTTTTTAGGCAACACATCAGTCTCTTAGAAAGTCCAGGGTGGTATTATTAGTCAAGAGGAAAAGACTATAAAAAAGAAGGAGCATCCTGTTAGTCTTAACCCTCTATAGTTATATAAACCAATCATCATTGGTTTTTATTCTCTCTAGAGATAAATTCTATTTTGTCCATGCCTAATTTTAACCTTTCTTAGTAATTATTCACAGATTTCTAAGTGAGCCCCTCCCCATTTTTATTTTATTTTTTCTCCAGAGTCTATTTGTTACCCAGAAAATTAGCTCTCTGGAAACATCGGATCACAGACACTATGTCTCCAGGACTTTCTGCAAGCTAACACAGAGGTTTAAAGAGCAACTACACTCAGAGTCAATTCGCTTCAATTTCATACAATATATCTTGAGATTAGTGTTTAATATAGTTGCCCAGTGTTATATTTCCGATGTATTATAACTTTTACTGGGTAATCACATTTCCATTAAGTTTATAGGGTATTTATTTCCATTTCAGAAGCATGAATTCCTAATATTATTTCTAGATGATCTATAAATAACTGTAGATATGCTTGCCAGTGTGTTGCTTTGCCTTTGATGGTATAAAATGGAAAACATAAATAACAAAGTATTTTGTTTTCTTACCCAAAGGAAAGAATATCTTTTTTAAATCCATAAAACTGTATATTACTTTGGAAGCTGTATGCAAATCAGACAATTTAGACGCAATATCAGAAGGAAAGGTGGTCTCCTAGGAAACTCTTGGCAGTTTAAATGTTTGGTAGGTTCCTTCCTCAATTAAAGCAGAGTACAGTAAAGGGACATATCCCTTGAGTCACCCCATGTATTAGAAGTCATCAGCCTTCCCAAAACACTAGAGGTAGTCTGAGTGAAAACTTGTTGTTGGAGCAACTGGGTGAAATCCTGGAGCATAAATAAATTCCAGATTTTAACTTCACCACACAAATCACATTTTGGGGGATAATATGTTTAATTTCATGGTAAGAAATTCTGTCGAGGGTCAACTTGCCGTCCCTAAATAGTTGAAGTATGTCAATGGAAACTTCTCAAAAATGGTAAAGGTCAGTGAATGGCCTTTCTACAAAAATACTTTTCCAATACTAGACTTTCTTGAATAGGCTCATTCACTAAATCAGATAAATGTTAATAAATAATTTGATAGTCAACTTTACACCAGGATGAACCAATAGAACACTTGTTTTGTTTTGTGCTTTGGCCTTTTATAAAACACAGTTGGGAAAGGGTTGCCCTAAATGGATCAACTAACATTCAGCCTATGCCATGACTCACTCTGATCTTCTTACTGTTGGTAACTCTACAACAAAAGCACTCCTTTTGCCCAGGATTTAAACGTATTAAAAAAGTTTCTCAAAATTTAAGAGTAGTTGAGATTCCTCCTTTTTACATACCTTACATGCAGCCAGGAACCCAGAATCTCCTCTGATATATCATTTACGTTAATTTCTTTCCATTCCCTCAGCCTCCAGAGCAAACAGAAATCAACTACAATCTCATACATTACCTCCCTCACCCAAATTTCTGTACAGTTCAATGTTTAAACTAATCTTAGAGGACAGTATCAGGAGCTACATCTTCTACTGTATACCTAATACCTGTAGTTGACTTTTAGCAAAGCAACTTCATCCATCATATTAAACAGTTTATTTTTTATGTTATTGCTTTATATTAATATATAGATGCATTTCAGTTTTATCTTCATGTAGAGCCATGAATATAAGGTTTCATCCCCATTTCTGTTTATTCATTATTTAATATCCCTGATAATTTTTTCTCCCTCAAGGACATTTCTGTAAGTTTCTTGCATGTAAGTGCCAGAAACATACTTTCTGCAATTTCCAGTTTTCATATACTGTTTTGTAGAAGAGCTTGGTACTTCAAATTGTGGCATTTTTTAAGGTTTTTATTTATTTATTCATAAGAAACATACAGAGAGAGAGACAGAGACATAGGCAAAGGGAGAAATAGGCTCCCTGCAGGGAGCTTGATGTGGGACTCCATCCCTGGACCCTGGGATCACAACCTGAGCCAAAGGCAGATATATGCTCAAACACTGAGCCACCCAGGTGCCCCAAAATAACAGAATTTAAAGACTGGTGCTGGCAAGTTCCAGGACTTGGGGTAAGCAAATAAGCAGAAGACACACTTCCAAGCAAGGTACACTGTCTGCTTCTCATCCTCTGTTATCACCCCTCAGGCTGCCACAGGCCAAGTTTTGGAGTGTACATTTTTAGTAGAAGTAAGACAGCCCTCTTAATTGCAGCTTGCAAGAAAGCACTAGGACCAGAACTATGTCAAGGACACTTTCCCAGGAGGGCACAGATGTTCTGGGTGAAGCTCAGGTCTAATAGTTATGAATCCTTCAGTGGATCCATATTTTTTTATTCCAGAAAGTGTGTGTATGATCTGATTCTGAGCCTATGTACAGACGTACATGGGAGATCTAACAAGGGAAAGTCCTGTTACCTGACCTATTTCCACATTGTCTAAACCAAAAGTGAAAAATCCATTTAGCCATAGGCTATAGAAATACAAATAAGAAAGAAAGATTTACAAGTAGAATATCTCTGACTTGATTTATGATTGTATAAAACAGTATGTTTTTCTACCTGTTTTTCTTGTTATCTGAGAGTTGAAAGCTATCCACTTTAAAACAAATACAGCATCATAGAAAAATAACTTATTACATTACCTAATAAATGACAAATGTAAACATAATACTTATAAATATATATTAATAACTTTCTTGTATTAGTCTGGGGCTTCTTTTGATTACCTTGCATAGTATATTAAGTGATTCATACAGTTGAACTCTTTTACATGTTTTAGAAGACGAGCATATCTTAAAGTAATATGCTTAACGTTTTCAAACAGAAATTTGCAAGTCTTTCATCTTTTAAAGTGCCCTTGCTTTCTTTTTTGAATGTATTTATCATTCAGTGGCCCATAAGAAATGGTTACATTAGCACATTATAGTAGCATGTTGTTATAAATTTGTTGAGTATGGATATGGTTTAACTTAAGGAATATTAATTTGGAATAAAAATGATTTATGTATTTTTATCATTCAAATATTAATGTAGTCTAAGAGCAAGATACTTTAATACGCAGAGTTACTATTGAAAGATATGTATTTAGTGTCAGCATACCTATTCAGTCCCTGTTTTTGTGGATTGTTCCCTTGAACTTCCTCTATTACAGAATTCCCCTTAGTACTTCTTGCACAGCTGGCTTCGTGGTCACATATTCTTTCAGTTTCTGCCTATCTTGGAAGCTCTTTATCTCTCCTTCTATTCTGAATGAGAGCCTTGCTGGATACAGTATTCTTGGCTGCATGTTCTTCTCATTTAGGACCCTGAATATATCCTGCAAGCCCTTTCTGGCCTGCCAGGACCCTTGGAGGGGTCTACTGTTATGCTAATACTTCTCCCCATAAAATTTAGAGATTACTTTTCTCTTGCTGCTTTAAGGAAATTCTCTTTATCTATTAAATTTACAAGTTTCACTATTAAATGTCCAGGTGTAGAGCGGTTTTTATTGATATTGGGGTTGGATCTATCTATTTCCTGGATCTGAATGCATGTTTCCCTCCCCAAATTAGGGAAGTTTTCAGCTATGATTTGTTCAAATACATATTCTGGACCTCTGTCCCTTTTGGTACCCTCGGTAACACTAGATAAACGTAGATTTTTCTTTCTGAGGCTGTTATTTTTTCCCTTACCCTATCCTCATGACCTTTTAGTCGTTTTCTCTTTTTTCCCAGTTACCCTCCTTGCCGTCAACTTGTGCTCTATGTCACTCACTGTTCTTGTACCTCGTTAACCCTCATCGTTAGGACCTCTAGTTTGGATTGCGTCTCATTTAATTGATTTTTAATTTTGGCCTGATTAGATCTAAATTTGTTGTGCCCAAGATCGCGAATCCGAGAAACCACGGAGGAGCCAACACTGATGCAAACACAGGAGGGTTTATTTACAAGCTCGAGCTTGGGTCCAGGAATACCCGACACAGCAGAGCAGGGACTTGGACCCCGAGGTGGGTTTCAGATTAGTTTTTATAGGCTGGTCTAGGGGATCTTCAGAAGGGCTAGAGGAATTTCTCAAGTTCTGTTTACATTTTGATATGGGACTTTCAAGGGCATTGAGCTCTGTTCTTATTCTAATAGGGGCTTCCTGCCCTTGTCTTGGGCTCTGTTCTCTTTCTAATAGGGGCTTTCTAGGACGTTAAACTGTAAGCTGTTTTCTTCCTGTAACTGAAGTAAGGTAAAGTTCAGCTCTTATTCACAGGGGTCTGGGATGGCTGCACTTGTGATAACGCTGAACTCAAAGTGGAATGGCCTTAATTTTCTCAGCCTCCACATTTCCCCCTCTCAGAGGAGCCTAAGGAAGGACCCAATCATGGGTCCAGGTTGCTCTCAGAGTGAGCCAGGGGGAATGATTAAACCAGGATTCTAACCAACCTTGTTGCTATTCTCGCTCCCATTTACATTCCAGGGAAGAAGCAACATCTTACGTTTAAGGCAGCACATAACCACCCCCCACACACACACATACTCTTTGTTGTAAGAAGACTAAGTCTAATCCCCTTCTATTTTGAAAGACAACCTCAGACTAGGGAGTCTTGGAGGTGGGAAATAAGTGAGAATGGCACAGTCTTAGCTTTAGGGGATTGTCCTTGTCCGGTTGGCTTTTCCATTCTGGAACAAAGTCCTTGAGAACGGCGTGTGGGTCAGCTGGCCGGACGTGGGCCTAGTGGACCCAGGGAGTAATCCCGTCGACCTTGAGAGCGGTGAGAGTGGTCAGGATCATGATGTAAGGTCCCTTCCAGCAAGGTTGAAGTGTCCGGTGTTGGTATCTCTGCACGTACACCCAGTCACCTGGCCGATATCAATGGGGGTCTGGGGGTGGCCCAGTCTCATAGAGGGCCCTCAGCTTAGGCCACACCTGCTCATGGGTTCATTGTAACATTTGGAAGTAGAAAAGAAGTTGGTGATCATCAAATTCAGCAAGCCCCTCAGGTTTTAAATTGGGGATAACGGGTGGAGGAAGACCGAACATGATCTCATAGGGAGTCAGTCCCATCTTATATGGGGAGTTAGTTCCTCACCCTATATAGGGTGAAGGGGAGGAGAGTCAACCAGTCCCCACCAGTCTCCAGGGCTAATTTAGTTAAGGTCTCCTTTAATGTTCTGTTCAACCTCTCTACCTGTCCTGAGCTCTGGGGCCTATATGCACAATGTCATTTCCAATCTGCCCCAAGTACTAGGGCCACTCCCCGTGTTACCTTAGAGATGAATCCTGGGCTGTTGTCTGACCCAATCTTAACAGGAAAACCATACCTCGGTAAGATGTCTTCCAGCAGTTTCTTGGTCACGGTCTGTGCCGTTTCATGTTTGGTGTGAAATGCCACTCTCCATCCTGAAAAAGTATCTACAAACACTAATAAATACCTGTATCCGTATTTTCCAGGTTTTACCTCAGTGAAGTCCACTTCCCAGTAGGCTCCTGGGCGGTCCCCCCAGAGCCAGGTGCCTGGGTTAGATCCATGGGCGGTGCCATTAGTTAACTGGCATGCGCAGCAGCTCACCACAATCTGTTCGATCTTTGCTCGAGAGTCTTTAATAGTGATCTTTGCATGTCGTATGAGGTCTTCCATCTTCCTTGTTCCCGTGTGAGTACTCCGATGCGTTTTGGATAGGACTCGCCGTCCCAGTTCCTCTGGCAAGATGATGCTGGAGTCTGTGGCCCTCCACCAGCCACACAATCACTGGGTCATAGGCAAGTGTTTGATCCAGTGTAAGTCAGCATCACTATAGTTGGGGGTGTCCGGCAGGTTCCGTTCCCCCGGATCAGGTAGCGTGGTTGCTAAGACCTGGGTCACCAAAAGGGACGCCTCCTTTGCTTTTAAATCGGCTAGCCGGTTTCCCCTGGCTACTGGTGTGTCTGCCTTTTGGTGCCCCGGACAGTGGATGATGGCCAGGGCCTTGGGCAGCCAGAGGGTCCTCAGGAGTTCAAGAATCTCCGTTTTGTTTTTAACAGTCTTTGTCTCTGCTGTCAGAAGCTCTCTCTCTCTCTGTAAAGGGCTCTGTGAATGGGAGCGGTGGCAAAGGCGTACCTGCTGTCGGTGTAGATGTTTATTCGTTTACCTTCCCCCATGGTCAGCGCCTTGGCCAGTGGGATCAGTTCTGCCCATTGAGCCAACATTCAGGCTGTCAATGGCTCCGCCCAGACGGTCTCCGTCTCCGTGGTTATGGTATGGCTGCCCCCGCATATCGGACTCCTTCTCGGACAAAACTGCTGCCGTCCGTGTACCAGGTGGCATCGGCGTTCGGCAGTGGCTGGTCCTGGAGATCAGCGCTGATTCCGTACACCTGTGCCAAAATTTCTTGACAGTCATGCAGAGGGGGGTCCCAGTCTGGGTTAGGGAGTCGAGAGGCATGGGGTATTGGTGGACCCTGACAGGGTCTGCCCCCGGCTTTAGTTCTATGTATATGGCCGGTCAGTGCCGGCCCGGTTTCTGCCCATGCTTGGGGAATTCCTGAAGCCAATGGTCAATGTCAGTCATTGGGGTTGAGGGCATTTAGTGGGGACGATAGAGACGATATTCGTCTTCTAAACTCAGGACAAGCACCTGAATAGGGTGCCCCTTCTTGTTTAGGACTTTTGCCCCTTCGGGGTGGAAGCAAATTTGTGCCCCCATCTTGGTGAGCAAATCCCAACCTAACAACGGGTAGGGACACTCAGGGATGACCATGAAGGAGTGGGATACCCGGCCTGTGCCAAAATCCACAGTTCTTCGGGTAGTCCATGAGTATTGTTTGGTGCCAACAACACCCGGTGTTGTTTTGGGGACCGGGCAGGTCCCCAAAAACATTGGTGTTTTTTTGTTTTTTTGGTTTTTTGTTTTTTTTTTTTTTTTGCAGCTTCATGGTTGGTTTTGGCCAAACTTTTTATTCAGTATTCTGTAGTTGCTTAACACACACTTAAATGGTCTTATTGGGTGAGGGGATAGGGGAGGTTCTTGTAGATTCCCAAGGAAATGTCAGAAAGGCAAAATATGGCCAGCATTATCCATTTGCTTTTTTGGATTTACTGGGTGAATAGCACTTTCCTTACATAAGCATCTGATCTCAGGTTTTTCATTACTGAGAACATTGAGATTTCAGTTTGAAGACACTCTGAAATCCTAAGAGTGGCATACCCCGACCACCCTCTAATAGCTAGCTTGTTTGTATAGGCAGAAGGATTCACCTCTCCATTTTAGAAGGCTAGATGTTTGTGGAAGGTCTTAGAATTGCTTTGCCTCATTTACTGGGAAAAATAAGATATAGGAAGTGGCCTTTAGGGACACTTTTAACTTGAAAAATTACAACACTAGTACACAAGTTAAGTCTTAACACATTTAACATTTGCTTATTGAAAGCAATGTCATAAAGTCAAATAAGATTAAACAGGTTTTACTTTTTTCCCTCACAAGAACATAAAAATTATGGAAGGGGAACTTAACAGGAAATTTTAAAAAGGTAACACAATTTTTCCTTTTAGTAGTCCTTGGGTAGTTATGACAGAAAAGGTTCCACTTTTTTGTTTGTTTTCTTTGAACGGGGATTTTGGTCCAAAATCCCACTTCACCCATGAAGTTTTGTTTGCCAATTTCCCTTGGGGTTGTAATAAAGCCGAATGTTGTGCCCCAGTGTCCACTAGGAATTCAAATGTCCACTAGTTGCCCCTCCACTTTAAGAGTTATCCTGGGCTCGGGGAGGGGTGTCAAACCCCAACTCCCCTAATCGGCCAGGTCCTCCATTTTCAAGACCTTGGCAGGGGCCTTAGATCTTTTGTTAGGGCAGCTTTTCACCCAGTGGCCCTCTTCTTTGCAATAAGCACATTGGTTTTTGTTCAGCTTAGGGCGCTCCCGATGGGGACCAGGGCCATCCTCCTTACCTGTCCCTGAAGCCAGCTTCTTGAGGTGCCTTCGTCTTTCCTCTGGGTCATCCATGGGTTGTGGCCAGCAGGATCTTGGTCAGGTTTCGGGTCTGCCAGTCACTTAGTTTAGTTTGTTGTTCTTCCGGACTTTCTCTATTATTATAGACTCATTCTGCTACTATCACTAAGTCCTGCAAGCTCTTCTCTCCCAGTCTCTCTACACTTTGCAATTTCTTTTTAATGTCCGGAGCGGCCTGGTTAACAAAAGCCATGATAATTGCGGCCTTTGTTTCCAGGGCTTCTGGGTTCATAGGGGTGTACTGCCTAAAAGCCTCTATGACTCTCTCTAAGAAGGCTGCTGGACTCTCATCCTTACCCTGTCTTACATCATAGACCTTGGCCAGATTGGTAGGCTTGCCTGCAGCAGCCTTGAGACCTGCCATTAGAGTCTGGTGGTAGACCCGGAGTCTCTCCTTACCTTCAGCTGAGTTGTAGTCCCAGGTGGGACGGGATAAAGGGATGCTGAGGGCATCCCCGCCCCTCCTGGGATCCTGCTCCAACTCCTGGGAAGATTGGTGAAACCCCTGCTTCCCCAGGACGGGGCTTTCCTGTCCTGGGGACACTCGCCCTGGCCTTAGCCCAGGTCTTCATGGGGCCCCTCCCACTTGGATGCCTTTTGTTTCTTTCTTTCTTCCCTGCCCCCTCTTCCTACCGAGATAGAAGTGTGAACTCTTCTCACTGTAGCATTCCAGCTGTTCTCTCTTTAAATCTCAGGCTGAATTTGTAGGTTTTCAGGATGATTTGAAAGTTATTTAGGTAATTTGGTGGGGACAGGGGATTTGGGGACCCTAGTCTTCCACCATTTTGCCCCCTCCTACTCTGTTTTTTGTTTAAAATTGTTTCTAGGGCTAGCATCCAAGATCTATAAAAAACTTATTAAACTCAGCAGCAAAGAAACAAACAATGCAAACAGGAAATGGCCAAAAGGCATGAACAGAAATCTCACAGAGGAAGACATAGACATGGCCAACAAGCACATGAGAAAATGCTCCGCATCCCTGGCCATGAGGGAAATACAAATCAAAATCACAATGAGATACCACCTCACACGTGTGAGAATGGGGAAAATTAACAAGGCAGGAAGCCACAAATGTTGCAGAGGATGCGGAGAAAGGGGAACCCTCTTGCACTGTTGGTGGGAATGTGAACTGGTGCAGCCACTCTGGAAATCTGTGTGGAGGTTCCTCAAAGAATTAAAAATAGATCTGCCCTACGACCCAGCAATTGCACTGCCTGGGATTTACCCCCAAAATACAGATGCAATGAAATGCCAGGACACATGCACCCCAATGTTTATAGCAGCAATGTCCACAGTAGCTAAGGTGTGGAAGGAGCCTTGGTGTCCAACGAGAGATGAATGGATAAAGAAGATACGGTTTATGTATACAATGGAATACTACTCAGTCATTAGAAATGACAAATGCCCACCATTTCCTTCGATGTGGATGGAACTGGAAGGTGTTATTCCGAGTGAATAAGGCAGTCAGAGAACGACCTATGTTATATGGTCTCCTCCATTTGAGGTATAGAAAAAATAGTGAAAGTGAATAAAGGGGAAAGGAGAAAAAATGAGTGGGAAATATCAGAAACTGAGACAGAACATAAGAGACTCCTAACTCTGGGAAACGAACTAGGGGTGGGCAATGGGAGGTGAGTGGGGGGTGGTAACTGGGTGACGGGCACTGGGGGGGCATTTGATGGGATGAGCACTGGGTGTTATTCTATATGTTGGCAAATTGAATACCAGTAGAAAATAAATTTTAAAATTCCCAGCAGTGCAATTGCTGGGTCACGGGGCAGTTCCATTTTTAACATTCTTTGATAAACCTCCACACAGTTTTCCAGAGTGGCTGCACTAGTTCACATTCCATCCAACAGTGCAAGAGGGTTCCCCTTTCTCCACATCCTCTGCAACATTTGTTTCCTGTCTTGTTAATTTTCACCTTTCTCACTGGGGTGAAGATGTATGTCATTGTGGTTTTGATGTGTAAATCCCTACACATAGCAAACATATAGCGTATCACCCAGAGCTCATCCGGTCAAGTGCCCCCCTCAGCGCCGGTCATCCAGTCACTGCAACCCCCAAAGTACCTCCCATTCCACTACACCTTGATACTTTCCCAGAGTTAGGCGTCTTTCATAGTCTGTCATCGTCAACTGATATTTCCACTCATTTTCTCTCCTTTTTCCTTTATTCCTGTTCACTATTTTTTATATTCTCTAAATGAATGAGACCATGTAATGATTGCCATTCTCCGATTGACTTATTTCCCTCAGCATAATACCCTCCAGTTCAATCCACATAGAAGGAAATGGACGGTATTTGTCATTTCTCTTCTTTCTTTTTTCTTTTTTAACTTAACAAATATATTCAGAACATTTCTTCTTAAAACAGCAGAAGACACAGTCTTTTTGAGTGCATATTGAACATTCTCCAGAATAGACCACATACCCCGTCACAAATCAGCCCTTAACAAGTACAAAAAGATTAAGATTATACCATGCATATTTTCCAACGACAATGGTATGAAATTTAAGGTCATCCACAAAAAAAAAAAAATGGAAATACTACAAATACATGAGGGTTAAAGAATATCCTCCTGCTAATAATGCATGGGTTAACCAGGAAATTAAAGTATTAACTTAAAAATACATGGAAGGAAATGAAAATGAAAACATGAAGGTAATATTAAAAGATGTCTTGGGATCCCTGGGTGGCACAGCGGTTTGGCGCCTGCCTTTGGCCCAGGGCGTGATCCTGGAGACCCAGGATCGAATCCCACATCGGGCTCCCGGTGCATGGAGCCTGCTTCTCCCTCTGCCTGTGTCTCTGCCTCTCTCTCTCTCTCTGTAACTATCATAAATAAATAAAAATTAAAAAAAAAGATGTTTTAAGTGATCCTCTGATTTTCACACATGCTCTTCTTAACCTCCATTGTGGAGCTCATCCAATTTCTCCCAGGTATTTGGGATTAATCCCCCAGCCAGCATAGTAACTTCCTTCCTTGCCTGTTGATTCAGAGGCATGAAGAGCTCAAAGTGGCCAGGCAGCAGTTTCAATTTCCAGATCAGTGGAATTGTTTTTGTGTCTCTCTTTGTAACTGAGACCTCTAGGCCAGCAGAATATAAAATCGTGGGAACAGAGAGTCAACATTTTGCAAATAGATCATGAAGCGTTGTAGTGAGTAGTACCACTCCCAGTTCCAGGCCTTGACTTCTGCAGCTGTGAATGCGCACTATGGGAGAAACAGCATCATATATTAGGAGCAGATTTGGAACATATATAGCCCTATGGAGAATCTTCTCATAGCCTGCAAGGAATTGCCACATAGCTGGCACTACAGCTGAATCTTCTTTTTTAAAATTTTTTTTAAATTTACTTTTATTGGTGTTCAATTTGCCAACATATAGAATAACATCCAGTGGTCATCCCATCATGTGTCCCCTAAGTGCCTGTCTCCCTGTTCCTCCCCCCACCCCGTCCACCTCCCTTTTTACCACCCCTAGTTCATTTCCCAGAGTTAGGAGTCTCTCATGTTCTGACTCCCTTTCTGGTATTTCCCACTCATAATTTCTATGTTCCCCATTTATGCCCTTTCATTATGTTTTATATTCCTAAAATGAAGGAGACCATATAATGTTTGTCCTTCTCTGATTGACTTATTTCACTCAACATAACACCCTCCAGTTCCATCCATGTCAAAACCAAAGGTGGGGGCAGGCCCGGTGGCGCATGGGTTTAGCGCCGCCTGCAGCCCATGGCGTGATCTTGAAGACCCGGGATCGAGTCCAATTTCGGGCTCCCTGCATGGAACCTGCTTCTCCTTCTGCCTGTGTCTCTGCCTCTTTCTCTTGCTCTGTATCTCTCACGAGTAAATAAAATAAAATCTTAAAAAAAAGGAAACCAAAGTTGGGTATTTGTCGTTTCTAAAGGCAGAGTAATATTCCATTGTATACCTAGACCACAGCTTCTTTATCCATTCATCTTTCGATGGACACAGAGGCTCCTTCCACAGTTTGGCTATTGTGGACATTGCTGCTATAAACATTGGAGGGCAGGTGTTCAGGTGTTTCTCTGCATCTGTATCTTTGTTGTAAATCCCCAGAAGTTCAATTGCTTGTTCATAGGGCAGTTCTATTTTTAACTTTCTTTGACAATCCTCCACAAAGTTTTCCAGAGTGGCTGCACCAGTTCACATTTCCTCCAACAGTGCAAGAGGGTTCACCTTTCTCCACATCCTCTCCAACATTTGTTTTTTCCTGTCTTATTATTTTTCACCATTTTCCCTGGGGTGAGGTGGTATTTCATGGTGGTTTTGATGTGTATATCCCTGATGGCAAGTGAAGCAGAGCATTTTATCATGTGCTTGTTGGGCATGTCTATGTCTCCCTCTGTGAAATTTCTGTTCATGTCTTTTGACCATTTCATGATTGGACTGTTTGTTTCTTTGCTCTAGAGTTTAATAAGTTCTTTAGAGATCTTGGATACTAGCCCTTTATTTGATACGTTATTTGCAAATATATTCTCCCATTCTGTAGTTTGTATTTTAGTTTTGTTGACAGTTTCTTTTGATGTGCAGGAGCTTTTTATCTTGAACTATTGGGAATTAGTTCCTTTTTTCTTTTGTTACCCTTGCCTTTCCAGATGTATCTTACAAGAAGCTGCTGTGGCCAAGGTCAAAAATGGTGTTTCCATTTTTGGAATCCATGATGGCTTCTAGTCTCACATTTAGATCTTTCATCCATTTTGAGTTTATCTTTGGGCATGGTGTAAGACAATGGTCTAGTTTCCTTCTTCTGCATGTGGATGTGCAATTTTCCCATCACCACTTTTGAACACACTTTTTTCCAGTGGATAGTCTTTACTGCTTTGTCAAATATCAGTTGACCATAGAGTTGAAGGTCCATTTCTGGATTCTTTATTCTGCTCCATTGATCTATGTGTCTACTTTTGTGCCGGTACCACACTGTCTTGATGACGACCGCTTTGTAGTAAAAGGTGATATCTGGTATTGTGATGCCCCCGGCTCTGTTTTTCATTTTTAATATTCCCTTGATATTTGGGATGTTTTGTGATTCCACACAAATCGTAAGTGATTTGTGCCAACTCTCTGAAGAAAGTCCAAGGTATTTTGATCGGGATTGCATTAAATGTGTAAATTGCCTGGGTAGCATTGACATTTTCACAATATTAATTCTTCCAATCCATGAGCATGGAATATTTTTCCATCTCTTGGGGTCTTCCTCAATTTCTTTCAGAAGTGTCCTGTAGTTTTTAAGGTATAGATCCTTTACCTCTTTGGTTAGGTTTATTCCTATCTATCTCATGCTTCTGGGTGCAACTGTAAATGGGATTGACTCCTTAATTTATCTTTCTTCAGTCTCACTGTTAGTGTATAGAAATGCCACTGACTTCTGGGAATTGATTTTTTTTATCCTGCCACACTGCCAAATGGCTGTATGAGTTCTTACAATCTTGGGGTGGAGTCTCCTGGGTTTTCTAGGTACAGTATGATGTCATCTACCAAGAGGGAGAGTTTGACTTGTTTTTTGTCAATTTGAATGCCCTTCATTTCTTTTTGTTGCCTGATTGCTCAGGCTAGGACTTCTAGTACTCTGTTGCATAACAGTGGTGAGACTGGTCATCCATGTCTTGTTCCTGATCCTAGGGGAAAGGCTCTCAGTGTTTCCCCATTGAGAATATTGCCTGTGGGCTTTTCGTAGATGGCTTTTAAGATGCTGAGGAATGTTCCCTCTATCCCTACACTCTCAAGAGTTTTGGTCAGCAATGGATGAAGTATCTTGTCAAATGCGTTCTCTGCATCTATTGAGACGGTCCGATGGTTCTCATTTTTTTCTCTTGCTGATACGATCAATTAAATTGTTTGTTTTATGAGTGTTGAACCAGCCTTGAATCCCGGGGATAAATCCCACTTGGTCATGGTGAGTAATCTTCTTAATGTATCGTTCGATCCTCCTGGCTAGTATCTTGTTGAGAATTTTTGCATCCGTGTTCATCAGGAATATTGGTCTGTAATTCTCCATTTTGGTGGGGTCTCGTCTGGTTTTGAAATTAAAGTGATGTTGACCTCATAGAACGAGTTTGGAAGTGCTCCATCTCTTATTATCTTTCGGAACATCTTTAGGAGAATCAGTATGGTTTCTTCTTGAAACGTTTGATAGAATGTCCCTGGGAAGCCCTCTGGCCCTGGTTTTTTGTGCCTTCCAAGGTTTTGAGGACTGCTTCAATTTCCTTCCTGGTAAGCAACTTGTTCAGCTTTTCTATTTCTTCCTGTTCCAGTTTTGGTAGTTTGCAGTTTTCCAGAAATGTGTCCATTTCTTGTAAATTGCCTAATTTATTGGCATATATATGCTCATAATAAGTTTTTAAGCCGTTTGTAATTTTTGATGTTGCTGGTGATCTCTCCTTTCTCCTTCATGTTTTTAATAAATTGACTGCTTTCCCTCTACCTTTTAATAAGGCTGGTGAATGATTTATCAATCTTATTAATTCTTTCTTTTTTTTTACCTTTGAAGTTTTATTTATTTATTTATTAAATAATTAATTTATTTTTTATTGGTGTTCAATTTGCCAACATATAGAATAACACCCAGTGCTCATCCCAGCAAGTGCCCCCCTCAGTGCCTGTCACCCAGTCACCCTCACATCCCACCCACTTCCCCTTCCACCCACCCCTAGTTCATTTCCCAGAGTTAGGATTCTCTTATGTTCTGTCTCCCTTTCTGATATTTCCCACTCATTTGTTCTCCTTTCCCCTTTATTCCCTTTCACTATTTTTTTACATTCCCCAAATGAATCAGACCATACAATGTTTGTCCTTCTCTGATTGACTTATTTCACTCTGCATACTACCCTCCAGTTCCATCCATGTCGAAGTAAATGGTGGGTATTTGTCGAAGATAAAGGGCTAGTTTCCAAGTTTTATAAAGAACTTATTAAACTCAACACTTAAGAAATAAACAATCCAATCCTGAAATGGGCAAAAGACATGAAGAGAAATCTCACAGAGGAAGACATAGACATGGCCAACAAGCACATGAGGAAATGCTCCACATCACTTGCCATCAGGGAAATACACATCAAAACCACAATGAGAAACCATTCACACCAGTTAGAATGGGGAAAATTAACAAAGCAGGAAACCACAAATGTTAGAGAGGATTAGGAGAAAGGGGAACTCTCCTGCACTGTTGGTGGGAATGTGAACTGGTGCAGCCACTCTGGAAAACTGTGTGGAGGTTCCCCAAAGAGTGAAAAATAGATCTCTGCTATGACCCAGCAGCTGCACTGCTGGTGATTTACCCCAAAGATACAGATGCAATGTAATGCTCAGACACCTGCACACTGATGTTTATAGATGCAATGTCCACAAAAGCCAAACTGTGGAAGGAGCCTCGGTGTCCTTATAAAATCTTTCAAAGAACCAATTCCTGGCATTGTTCATCTCTTCCACATTTCTTCCGGGCTCTATTTCATTGAGTTCTGACGGAAATTTTATTAACTCTCTTCTTCTGCTAGATGTAGGGTCTATTTGCTGTTTATTTTTTTTTCTCCAGGGCCTTCAGGTGCAAGCTTCACTTTTGTATTTGAGTTCTTTCCAAGACTTGCATGGATGCATGCCTGTATTGCAATGTATTTCCCCCTCAGGACTGCTTTTGCTGTATCCCAAAGATTTTGTGGGGGTTTTTTTGAATAATAAATTTATTTTTTATTGGTGTTCAATTTGCCAACATACAGAATAACACCCAGTGCTCATCCTGTCAAGTGCCCCCCCTCAGTGCCCGTCACCCTGCCCTCCTCCCCTTCCACCACTCCTAGTTCGTTTCCCAGATTTAGGAGTCTTTATGTTCTGTCTCCCTTTCTGATGTTTCCTACCCATTTCTTCTCCTTTCCCTTCTATTCCCTTTCATTATTATTTGTATTCCCCAAATGAATGAGAATATATAATGTTTGTCCTTCTCTGATTGACTTACTTCACTCAGCATAATACCCTCCAGTTCCATCCACATCAAAGGAAATGGTGGGTATTTGTCATTTCTAATGGCTGAGTGATATTCCATTGCATACATAAACCACGTCTTCTTTATTCATTCATCTTTCGATGGACACCGAGGCTCCTTCCACAGTTTAGCTATTGTGGACATTGCTGCTATAAACATCAGGGTGCAGGTGTCCCGGCGTATTGCGATGTATTTCCCCCTGAAGACTGCTTTTGCTGTATCCCAAGGATTTTGAATGTTTGCATCTTCATTCTCATTAGTTTCCATGAATCCTTTCAATTCTTACTTAATTTCCTGGTTGACCCTTTCATCTTTTAGCAGGATGGTCCTTAACCTCCACGTGTTTGAAATCCTTCCAAACTTCTTGTGATTTAGTTCTAATTTCAAAGCATTATGATCTGAAAATATGCAGGGGACAATACCAATCTTTGGGTGTTGGTTTATACCAGATTTGTGATCCAGTATGTTGTCTAATCTGGAGAAAGTTCCATGTGCACTTGAGAAGAATGTGGATTCAATGGTGTTTGGATGGAAAGTTCTGTAAATATCTGTGAAATCCATGTGGTCCAGTGTAACATTTAAAGCTCTTGTTTCTTTGGAGATGTTTTGCTTAGAAAAACCTATTCAATCTCTGTTTTTGTGGATTGTTCCCTTCAACTTCCTCTATTACAGAATTCCTCTCAGTATTTCTACCAGAGCTGGCTTCGTGGTCACATATTCTTTCAGTTTCTGCCTATCTTGGAAGCTCTTTATCTCTCCTTCTATTCTGAATGAGAGCCTTGCTAGATACATTATTCTTGGCTGCATGTTCTTCTTATTTAAGACCATGACTATATCCTGCCAGCCCTTTCTGGCCGGCCAGGTCTCTGTGGAGAAGTCTGCTGTCATGCTAATACTTCTCCCCACAAAATTTAGAGATTTCTTGTCTCTTGCTGCTTTAAGGATCTTCTGATTATGTGGGGAATTTGCAAGTTTCACTATTAAATGTCAAGGTGTTGGGCGGTTTTTATTTATTTTAGGGGGGGGTCTCTCTATTTCCTGGATTTAAGTGCCTGTTTCCCTCTCCAAATTAGGGAAGTTTTCAGCTATGATTTGTTCAAATACATCTTCTGGACCACTGTCCCTTTTGGCACACTCGGGAGCCCCAGGTAAATGTAGATTTTCCCTTCTGAGGCTGTCATTTATTTCCACTAATGTATCCTCATGATCTTTTAGTCATTTTTCTCTTTATTTATCAGTTTCCCTCCTTGCCATCAACAGGTCTTATATGTCACTCATTCGTTCTTCTACCCTGTTAACCCTCATCTGGTTTGGATTGCATCTCATTTAATTGATTTTTAATTTTGGCTTGATTAGATCTAAATTCTCCAGTCATGAAGTCTCTTGAATCCTTCATGCTTTTTTCGAGAGCCACCAGTAGCTTTAGAATAGTGCTTCTGAATTGGCTTTCTGACATTGAAATGTAACCCAAATTTTGTAACACTATGGGAGAGAGGACTGTTTCTGATTCTTTCTTTTGAGGAGAGGTTTTCCTTCTAGTCATTTTGCTCAGTGCAGAGTGGCCAAAAACAAGTTGTACTTGATAGAAGCGTGAACTCTTCTCTGAGTGTAGCATTCCTGCTGTTCTCTCTATAAGTCTCAGGCCAAATTCCTAGGTTTTCAGGATGATTTGAAAGTTATCCAGGTAATTGGGTGGGGACATTTGACTTGGGTACCCTGGTCTTCCATCATCTTACCCCCTCCTACTCTCTTTTCTGTTTAAGCATGGTTTCTAGGCAACGATATCAGGAGGGTCAATGAGAAAGTCATCTGACATTGGCCACCTGAGCTGCATGGTGATTGGCCACTTGAAACAGGCCAACCCGAGAGCCTGCATGATGGGTCACAGCATGGCGGTGACATCACAGAAAGGCATTCTGATGCACCTGGGTTGATAAAAGCATGCAACCCCACAGGCCCCTGTGATGACAGAGAAGGCACTTCAGCCACAGATCTCCCTTCTCTCCCTCAGGTTCTCTGCCCTGTTTTCTGCTCCTGCTCATGGCAAGCCCTTTTTGCACCCCTTCTGACCCAGGCCTCTCGTCAACTCTTTGGGCTCCCCCTGAATATCTCTTCATCCCCCTCTGTGTTCTTGAGAGTCCACAAACCCACAGCAGGCGACTCCTGGTTCCATGTGCAACTGTGAGGTTGGCTTGGCTGTTCATGGACATATTCCCATGTGGCCTGTGGGAGTGGGACACTGGGAATCAATACTCAGGCAGAGGGGACAAGCCTCTCCCACACCTCTGGGGTCAACACTGGGCTCAACAGAGGAAATCTGTGAGCCCCCATCCTGAGGGAACCCATGGCACTCACTGCTTCTCTGGATCTCTCCAACCCAGCTCAGCACAGGGCACATTAATGCCCTAAACCTCCACTCCACCCCCATGTGTACAATGTCTGTAGTGCCTCAAGCACCTGGCAGAGAGGGGATTTTAAGAAACAAGTAAGTCCTGGGAGAAGGTGTCACCACATCATGGGAAATGGTGGGGGACATTGGAACACAGGCCCTCAGACCACGAGCTCCATGCCCCAGCTCAGTAGTGGTCAAATGGATCCTCCAGATCCCTGGCTGACCAGGAGCCACAGACCACAAACCCACGAACACAGCAGGACACTGAGAAATTCAGTCCACAGAACAGGGCACCTACCAGGAGCACTCAGACTGGGAACCCTCTGAACCCACAAGCTCCCAGATATCTGAGTCACCCAGACACGGATGGACAACAAAATCTCATAGCACCAGCTCTCTAGCTGAGTGAAGTATAAGGCAAGGGGGCCATGGGAACACTGGGTTTGCTGAGTGTCTCCAAATCATGATCCCTGCATCCCAGATCATCACTGGGAAAGGAGGCACCTGCACAGTGGGATCAGCATATGCCTTGGACCTGGAGACCAACATCACAGCTCAGCTGTACTCACTTAGGTCCCTGGTAAGTGGGCTCCCCTTGTGATTTGGACTTGGGTTTACACATCCCAGAAATGGCTAGGTGAATCAGGCCCCTGGATCACTATGTGCCATTGGACCCCTGGACTAACAGCATATCTCAGCACTAGGGCAAGCTGGCCTCTGCATAGGAATAATTCATGAGATTGAGAAAACTCTTGTAGGACTTATCAAGGAAAAGATAAAGAATCCAAACAAATAAAATTATAAATGAAAGAGGTGGATCACAACCAACTCCAAATAAATGCAAACAATTATAAAGAATCTTGTGAGCAATTAATTGCCCCCAAATTAGGCAATCTGGAAAAAAATGGATGCTTTTCTGGAAGTTTATAAACTATGAGAATGGATACAGGAAGAAATTGAAAACCTGAACAGATCCATAACTAGTAAAGTAATTGAAGCAGTCATCAATATCTTCCCAGAAACCAATAGTCCAGGGCTGAATGCCTCCCAGAGAATTCAACCAAATGTTTGAATAAGAAATAATACTTAAGCTATTGAAGCTCTTTCAAATAGAGCCAGGAAATGCAAGGAAAACTTCCAAACTCATTCTATGAAGTCAGCATTACCTTGATCCCAAAGACAAAGATCCCACCAAACAGGAGAACTACAGACCAATATACCTGATGAACATGGATGCCAAAATTATCACCAATATACTAACTAAGGGAATCCAACAGTACATCAAAAGGATTATTCACCATGACCATGTGGGATTGAACCCTGGACTGCAAGGGTGGTTCTACATTTGTAAGTCAATCAGGGTGATAGATCACATTAATAAAGGAAAAGGCCTGACTCTTATGATCTTCTCAATTGATGGAGAAAAAAACCTTAGACAAAATGCAGCATCCTTTTCTTGATTAAAAGTCTCCACAGGGTAGTGATTGGGGGAATAGACCTAACAGCATAAAAGCCATCTATGAAACCCATGGTAATATCATTCACAATGGGAAAAACTGACAGCCTTTCCGCTAAGGTGAGGAACACAACAAGAATGCCCACTCTCACCACCATTCTTCAACAGAGTAATAGAATCACTAGCCTCATCAATCAGAAAATAAAAAGAAATAAAAGCCATTCAAACTGGCAAAGAAGAAGTCAAAATCCCACTTGTCTCAGATGACATGACATATTATGTGGAAAACACAATAGTTTCCAAATTTGCTAGGACATGTACAGTAAATCAGCAATGTGGCAGGATAAAAAAATCAATGAACAGAAATCAGTTGTATTTATAGACACTAAATATGATAGAGAAGAAAGAGAATTTAAGGGTTGATCCTACTTAAAATTGCACCAGAAATCATAAAATACCTAGGAATAAACATAATGAAAGAAGTAAAGGATCTGTAACTAAAAACTACAAAACACCTATGAAAGAAATTGTGGAAGAGCAAACAGATGCATTAACATTCCATGTTCATGTATTTGAACAATCAATATTGTGAAAATGTCCATGCTACCCAGGGCCATGTTCACTTTTGAAGTAGTTCCTATCAAAATACCATAGACTTTTTCCACAGAGCAGAAACGAATATTTCTAAGATTTGGATGGAACGGGAAAAGACCCCAATTAGCCATGGAATGTTGAAAAAGAAATCAAAAGTTGGTTATATCACAATCTCTGGACTTCAGGCTGTATTTTGTCTAAGGCTTTTTCTGCATGTTATAGACAAAGCTGTCATCATCAAAATGTTATCGTACTGGTACTGAAACAGACACGTTGTTCAAGGAACAGAATAGAGAACCCAGAAATGGACCCTCAACTCTATGGTCAAGTAATCTTTGACAAAGCAGAAAAGAATATCCGCTGGAAAAACGACAGTCTCTTCAACAAATTGGAGAGCCACATGCAGAAGAACGCACCTGGACCATTCTCTTACACCACACACAAAGATAAACTCAAAATGGATGAAAGACCTAAAGGTGAAATAGCAATCCATCACAATCCTACAGGAAACCACAGGCAACAACCTCTTTGACCTTGGCCATAGCAACTTATGCAAGACATGTCTGTAAAAGCAAGGGAAACAAAAGCAAAACTGAAGTATTGGGACATCATTAAGATAAAAAGCAAAGGTAGCAGTCCATAAAACTAAGAAACAACCTACAAAATGGGAGAAGGCATTTGAAAATGACAGAATAGATAAAAGGTTAGTATCAAAGATCTATATCAAGAACTCAACACCGAAAACAAGTAATCAAGTGAAGAAATGGGCAGAGACATGACCAGACATTTCTCCAAAGAAGACCTACACGTGGCCAACAAACAAAAGAAATAATGCTCCAAATCATTCATTATCAGGAAAATACAAATCAAAACAAACCCACAATGAGATACCACCTCACATGTGTCAGAGTGGCTAAAATGAACAAGACAGGAAACAACAAACGTTGACCAGGATTTGGAGAAAGGGGAACCCTCTTGCACTGTTGGTGGGAATGCAAAGTCATGCAGGCACTCTTGAAAAGTGTGCAGGTTCCTCAAGAACTTAAAAGCAGAGATACCCTATGACCCAGCAGTTGCACTACTGGGTATTTACCACCAAGATACAGAGGTAGTGAAAAGAAGGGGCACCCAAACACCAGTGTTCACAGCAGCAATGCCCACAATGGTCAAAATGTGGAAGGAGCTCAGATATCCATCGCCAGATGAATGGATAAAGAAGATATGGTCTATAGATCCAATGGGATATTACTCGGCCTTTAGAAAGGATGAATTTTTATCACTTCTATCGACACGGATGGAACTAGAGTCTATTAGTCCGTGAGTGAAATAACTCAGTCAGTGAAAGACAATTATCCTATGGTTTGATTCATATGTGAAATATAAGAAACATTGCACACAATTACAGGGGAAAGGAGGGAAAATTGAATGGGAAGTTATGAGAGAGAGACAGAAAACCCATGAGAGACACTTAACTCTGCGAAATAAACTGAGGGTCGCTAGAGGGGAGGTGAGAGGGGGGCATTAAGAAGGGCACGTTTTGTGATGAGCACTGGGATTTACCCACAAATGGTAAATTATTGATCACTACATTTGAAACTAATGGTTTATTATATGCTGGCAAAATGAATTCAAATTTTTAAAAAGTAAAATAAAAATATGATAAAATAACATATTTGTGTAAATAGAATGGGAAAATAGGAAACCAAAATAATGAGAGACAAGGCTGTCAGCAAGATGCCAGAAGAATAGGAACACAAAATCTCCAGTCCCTACCAATCTACCTAGATAACTTTCAAACCATCCTGAAAACCTACGAATTTGGCCTGAGATTTAAAGAGAGAACAGCTGGAAGACTACAGTAAGGCACAGCCCAGGATCTGGCGCTCCCTTCGGGACAGGCAGAAGCAAGGAGGGCACAGAACAGCAGGGACACTCCTGCCCCAAGCTGAGCAGATCAGTGGCCCCATCCCCAGAGCATCCAGGTCCCTGTAGACTGAGAGCTCCATAGTTATTGCAGGAGCTGAATGCAGGGCTCCAGAGCTGGCTGCTGCCACTGTTGTTCCTCCTGGGTCCCCACAGGATAAACAACCCCACTGAGCCTCACAGTGGCCTCACTGGATAAACAGCTTAAACATCTTTCACTAAGCCCTGCACCAGGCAGGGGGCTGAGCAGCTCCCCCAAGTGCTAACACCTTAAAATCAGCACAGCAGGCCCCTCCCCCAGAAGACCAGCTAGACGGAGAGGAGAAAAACAAATTATTGACCAAGCAGCACCGGCAAGTTCCAGGGGAAAGTCGAAGGAATTACAGTATACAGAATAAGAGGATACTCCCTCCCCTTTTTTTTGTTTTTGTTTTTTTTTTATTTCTGTTTGCTCACCCCCCTGTTTTTTTCTTTTCTTCTTTTTTTCATTTTTCTTTTTCTCCTTTTCTTTCCTTCTTTCTCTTCTTCCTTTTTCTCCTTTTCACAATACAACTTGTTTTTAGCCACTCTGCACTAAGAAAAATGACTAGAAGGAAAAACTCACCATAAGAAAGTACCAGGGGCAGCCCCGGTGGTGCAGTGGTTTAGTGCCGCCTGCAGCCCAGGGCATGATCCTGGAGACCCTGGATAGAGTCCCACATCAGGCCCCTGGATCGAGTCCCATGTCGGGCTCTCTGCATGGAGCCTGCTTCTACCTCTGCCTGTGTCTCTGCCTCTCATTCTCTCTCTGTGTCTCTATGAATAAATAAATAAATAAAATCTTTATAAAAAAAAAAGAAAGAAAGAAAGAACCAGAAACAGTCCTCTCTCCCATACAGTTACAAAATTTGGATTACAATTCAATGTCAGAAAGCCAATTCAGAAGAACTCTTATAAAGCTACTGGTTGCTCTAGAAAAAAACATAAAGGACTCAGGAGACATCATGACTGATCTAGAATTTAGGTCTAATCAGGCAGAAATAAAAAATCAATTGAATGAGATGTAATCCAAACTACAAGTCCTAAAGATGAGGGTTAACGAGGTGGAAGAACAAGTGATTGACATAGAAGACAAGTTGATGGCAAAGAGGGAAACTGAGGAAAAAAGAGACAAACAATTAAAAGACCATGAGGATAGATTAAGTAAAATAAAAGACAGCCTGAGGAAGAAAAACATATGTTTAATTGGGATTCCCTAGGACGCCAAAAGGGACAGAGGTCAAGAATATATATTTGAACAAATCATAGGTGAAAACTTTCCTAATTTGGGAAGGGACACAGGCATTCAGATCCAGGAAATAGAGAGATCCCCCCCCCCAATATCAATAAAACCGTTCAACATATCTACATTTAACAGTTAAGCTTGCATATTCCAAAGATAAAGAGAAGATCCTTAAAGCAGCAAGAGACAAGAAATCCCTGACTTTTATGGGGAGGAGAATTATGGTAACAGCAGACTTCTGCACAGAGACCTGGAAGACCAGAAGGAGCTGGCAGAATATATTCAGGGTCCTAAATGAGAGAACATGCAACCAAGAATACTTTATCCACCAAGGCTCTCATTCAAAATGGAAGGAGAGATAAAGAGCTTCCAAGACAGGCAGCAACTGAAAGAATATGTGACCTCCAAACCAGCTCTGCAAGAAATTTTAAGGGGGACTCTTAAAATTCCCCTTTAAGAAGAAGTTCAGTGGAACAATCCACAAAAACAAGGACTGAATAGATATCATGATGACACTAAACTCATGTCTTTCAATAGTAACTCTGAAAGTGAATGGGCTTAATGACCCCCTCAAAAGGAGCAGGGTTTCAGACTGGATAAAAAAGCAGGACCCATCTATTTGCTGTCTACAAGAGACTCATTTTAGACAGAAGGACACCTAGAGCCTGAAAATAAAAGGTTGGAGAACCATTTACCATTCAAATGGTCCTCAAAAGAAACCAGGTGCAGCCATGCTTATATCAGATAAATAAAATTTATCCCGAAGACTGTAGTGAGAGATGAAGAGGGACACTATATTATACTTAAAGGATCTATCCAACAAGAGGACTTAATAGTCATCAATATATGTGCTCTGAATATGGGAGCTGTAAAATATATCAATCAATTAATAACCAAGTTAAGACATACTTAGATAATAATACACTTATACTTGGTGACTTCAATCTAGTGCTTTCTACACTCGATAGGTCTTCTAAACACAACGTCTCCAAAGAAACGAGAGCTTTAAATGATACACTGGACCAGATGGATTTCACAGATATCTACAGAACTTTACATCCAAACTCAACTGAATACACATTCTTCTCAAGTGCACATGGAACTTTCTCCTGAATAGACTGCATACTGGGTCACAAATCAGGTTTGAACCTATAGCAAAAGATTGGGATGGTCCCCTGCATATTCTCAGACCATAATGCCTTGAAATTAGAATGAAATCACAACAGGAAGTTTGGAAGGACTTCAAACACGTGGGGGTTAAGGACCATCCTGCTAAAAGATGAAAAGGTCAACCAGGAAATTATGGAAGAATTAAAAAAAATTCATGGAAACTAATGAGAATGAAGATACAACCATTCAAAATCTTTGGGATACAGCAAAAGACTTCCTTAGGGAGAAATATATCGCAAAAGAAGCATCCATTCAAAAACTGGAAAGAACTCAAATACAAAAGCTAACCTTACACCTAAAGGAGCTAGAGAAAAAACAGCAAATAGATCCTACACCCAAGAGAAGAAGGGAGTTAATAAAGATTCGAGAAGAACTCAATGAAATCGAGACCAGAAGAACTGTGGAACAGATCAACAAATCAGAAGTTGGTTCTTTGAAAGAATTAATAAGATAGATAAACCATTAGCCAGCCTTATTAAAAAGAAGAGAGAGGATATTCAAATTAATAAAATCATGAATGAGAAAGGAGAGATCACTACCAACACCAAGGAAATACAAACGAATTTAAAAACATATTATGAACAGCTATACACCAACAAATTTGGCAATCTAGAAGAAATGGAAGCATTCCTGGAAAGCCACAAACTACCAAAACTGGACAGGAAGAAATAGAAAACCTGAACAGGCCAATAACCAGGGAGGAAATTGAAGCAGTCATCAAAAACCTCCCAAGACATAAGAGTCCAGGGCCAGATGGCTTCCCAGGGGAATTCTATCAAACGTTTAAAGAAGAAATCATACCTATTCTACTACAGCTGTTTGGAAAGATATAAAGAGTTGGAGTACTTCCAACTTCGTTCTATGAGGCCAGCATCACCTTAATTCCAAAACCAGAGAAAGACCCCACCAAAAAGGAGAATTATAGACCAATATCTCTGATGAACATGGATGCAAAAATTCTCAAGAAGATACTACCAATAGGATCCAACAATGCATTAAGAAAACTATTCACCATGACCAAGTAAGATTTATCCCCGGGATGCAAGACTGGTTCAACACTCGTAAAACAATCAATGTGATTCATCATATCAGCAAGAGAAAAACCAAGAACCATATGATCCTCTCATTAGATGCAGAGAGAGCATTTGACAAAATACAGCATCCATTCCTTATCAAAACTCTTCAGAGCATAGGGATAGAGGGAACATTCCTCAACATCTTAAAAGTCATCTTTGAAAAGCCCACAGCAAATATCATTCTCAATGGGGAAGCACTGGGAGCCTTTCCCCTAAGATAAGGAACAAGACAGGGATGTCCACTCTCACCACTGGTATTCAACATAGTACTGGAAGTCCTAGCCTCAGCAATAAGACAACAAAAAGACATTAAAGGCATTCAAATTGGCAAAGAAGAAGTCAAACTCTCCCTCTTCGCCGATGACATGATACTCTACATAGAAAACCCAAAAACCTCCACCCCAAGATTGCTAGAAGTCATACAACAATTTGGTAGCGTGGCAGGATACAAAATCAATGCCCAGAAATCAGTGGCATTTCTCTACACTAACAATGAGACTGAAGAAAGAAAAATTAAGGAGTCAATCCCATTTACAATTGCACCCAAAAGCATAAGATACCTAGGAATAAACCTAACCAAAGAGGTAAAGGATCTATACCTTAAAAACTATAGAACACTTCTGAAAGAAATTGAGGAAGACACAAAGAGATGGAAAAATATTCCATGCTCATGGATTGGCAGAATTAATATTGTGAAAATGCCAATGTTACCCAGGGCAATTTACACGTTTAATGCAATCTCTATCAAAATACCATGGACTTTCTTCAGAGAGTTATAATAAATTATTTTAAGATTTGTGTGGAATCAGAAAAGACCCCGAATAGCCAGGGGAATTTTAAAAAAGAAAACCATATCTGGGGGCATCACAATGCCAGATTTCAGGTTGTACTCCCAAGTTGTGGTCATCAAGACCATGTGGTACTGGCAAATACAGACACATAGATCAATGGAACAGAATAGAGAATCCAGAATTGGACCCTCAACTTTATGTTCAACTAATATTTGACAAAGGAGGAAAGACTGTCCCCTGGAAAAGACAGTTCCTTCAATGAATGATGCTGAGAAAATTGGACATCCACATGCAGAAGGATGAAACTAGAGCACTCTCTTGCACCATACACAAAGAGAAACTCAAAATGGATGAAAGATCTAAATGTGAGACAAGAATCCATCCAAATCCTAGAGGAGAACACAGGCAACACCCTTTTTGTAGCCACAGTAACTTCTTGCAAGATACATCCACAAAGGCAAGAGAAACAAAAGCAAAAATGAACTATTGGGACTGCCTCAAAATAAAGGCTTTTGCACAGCATAAGATACAAGTCAACACAGCTAAAAGACAACCTTCAGAATGGGAGAAGATATTTGCAAATGACATATCAGATAAAGGGTTAGTTTCCAAGATCTATAAGGAACTTATCATAATCAACAGCAAGGAAACAAACAATCTAAACGTTAAATGGGCAAAAGACATGAACAGAAATCTCACAGAGGAAGACATAGACATGCCAAGAAGCATGAGAAAATGCTCTGCATCACTTGGGGTCAGGGAAATCCAAATCAATTTGACATTGAGATACCACCTCACACCAGTGAGAATGGGGAAAATTAACACAGTAGGAAACAACAAATGTTGGAGAGGATGTGGAGAAAGGGGAACCCTCATGCACTGTTGGTGGGAATGTGAACTGGTGCAGCCACTCTGGAAAACTGTGTGGAGGTTCCCAAAGAGTAAAAAATAGACATGCCCTATGACCCAGCAATTGCACGGCTGAGTATTTACCCCAAAGATACAGATGCAGTGAAACGCCGGGACACCTGCACCCGATGTTTATAGCAGCAGTGTCCACAATAGCCAAACTGTGGAAGGAGCCTTGATCCAATGAAAGATGAATGGATAAAGAAGATGTGGTTTATGTATACAATGGAATATTACTTAGCCATATGAAATAAAAAATACCCACCATTTCCTTCAACTTGGATGGAACTGGAGGGTATTATGCTGCATGAAATAAGACAATTGGAGGAGGACAAACATTATATGGGCTCATTCATTTGGGGAATATAAAAAATAGTGAAAGTAGTGAAAGGGAATAAAGGGGAATAGAGAAAAATGAGTGGGAATTATCAGAAAGGGAGACATAACATGAGATTTCCTAATTGGGAAACGAACTAGGGGTGGTTGAAGGGGAGGTGGGTGGGTGTGGGGGTGACTGGGTGGCAGGCACTGAGGGGAGCACTGGATGGGATGAGCACTGGAGGTTATTCTATATGTTGGCAAATTGAACACCAATATAAAATAATTATATAAAAAAAGAAAGTTATCTAGGTAATTTGGTGTGGACAGGTGACTGGGGACACTACTCTTTGGCCATCTTGTCCCCTCCTTCTCTGTTTTCCATTTAAACATGGTTTCTAGGCAGTGATATCAGCTGGGTCACTGAGAAAGCTATCTGACATCGGCCACCTGAGCTGCATGGTGATTGGCCACCTGAACCAGGCCACCCAAGGAGCCTGCCTGATTGGACGGGCATGTTGGTGACATCACAGAAGGGCACTCTGATGCACCTTGGCTGTTATAAAAGCATGGCAACCACGCACTCCCCTATGACAACAGAGATGGCACTTCAGGCACAGATCTCGCTACTCTCCCTAAGGTTCTCTGCCCTGTTTTCTGCCCCTGCCCATGGCAAGCCCCCTGTTTACCCCTCATGCCCCAGCCCTCTCTCCAACTCTTTGGGCTCCACCTGGATGTTTGCACCTCCCTTCATGCCCCTCTGCGGTCCAGAGAGTCCACGAACCCACAGCAGGCGACTCCTGGTCCCATATCCCACTGTGAGGTTGGCCTGGCTGCTCACGGACATATTCCCATGTAGCCTCTGGGAGCGGGACACTATGAATCGGTACCCTGGATACTCAGACAGAGGGGAAAAATCTCTCCGACACCTCTGGGGTCAACCCAGGGCTCAACACAGGAAAGCTGCGAGTCCATGTCCTGCGGGAGCCCAGGGCACTCCCTGCTTCTCTGGAGTTCTCCAACGCAGCTCAGCACAGGAGACATGAGTGCCCTACACCTCTGGTCCACCCCCATGTGTACAATGACTGCAGTGTCTTCCTCCAGTCCACCCCCATGTGTACAATGTCTGCAGTGCCTCCAGGCACCCGGCAGAGAGGGGATTTCATGAAACAAGTAAGTCCTGGGAGAAGGAGCCACCACATCACTGGACATGGTGGGGGCATTGGAACACGGGCCCTCAGACCAGGAGCTGCCTGCCCCAGCTCAGTAGGGACAAAATGATCCTACATCTGAAACTATTGGTGTATGATATGCTGGCAGATTGAATTCAAATTTTTAAAAAGTAAAACAAAAATAATATAAAATAAAATATTTGCGTAAATAGAAAGGGAATAAGGTAATCAAAAGACTGAGAGACAAGGCTGTCTGCAAGATGGCAGAAGAGTAGAATCCCAAAATTACCTGTCCCCACCAAATTCTGGGCATTGATTTTGTATCCTGCCACACTGCTGTATGAGTTCTACCAATCTTGGGGTGGAGTCTTTTGGGTTTTCCATCTAGAGTATCATGTCATTGGTGAAGAGGGAGAGTGTGACTTCTTCTTTGCCAATCTGAATGCCTTTTATTTCTTTTTTTTTTTTTTTTTTTTAAAGATTTTATTTATTTATTCATGATAGTCACAGAGAGAGAGAGAGAGGCTCAGAGACACAGGCAGAGGGAGAAGCAGGCTCCGTGCACCGGGAGCCCGACGTGGGATTCGATCCCGGGTCTCCAGGATCGCGCCCTGGGCCAAAGGCAGGCGCCAAACCACTGCGCCACCCAGGGATCCCGCCTTTTATTTCTTTTTGTTGTCTGATTGCTGAGGCTAGGACTTCTAGTACTCTGTTGAATAGCTGTGGTGAGAGTGGACATCCCTGTCTTGTTCCTGATCTTAGGGGAAAGGCTCCCAGTGCTTCCCCATTGAGAATGATATTTGCTGTGGGCTTTTCAAAGATGACTTTTAAGATGTTGAGGAATGTTCCCTCTATCCCTACACTCTGAAGAGTTTTGATCAGGAATGGATGCTGTATTTTGTCAAATGCTCTCTCTGCATCTAATGAGAGGATCATATGGTTCTTGGTTTTTCCCTTGCTGATATGATGAATCACATTGATTGTTTTACAAGTGTTGAATCAGCCTTGTGTCCCGGGGAAAAATCCTACTTTGTCATGGTGAATAGTCTTCTTAATGTATTTTAGTATCCTATTGGCTAATATCTTGTGGAGAATTTTTGCATCCTCGTTCATTAGGGATATTGGTCTGTCATTCTTTTTGGTGGGGTCTTTGTCTGGTTTTGGAATTAAGGTGATGCTGGACTCATAGAACGAAGTTGGAAGTACTCCATCTCTTTCTATCTTTCCAAACAGCTTTAGTAGAATAGGTATGTTTTCTTCTTTAAACGTTTGATAGAATTCCCCTGGGAAGCCATCTGGCCCTGGACTTTTGTGTCTTGGGTTTTTTTTTATGACTCCTTCAATTTCTTTTCTGGTTATTGGCCTCTTCAGGTTTTTTATTTCTTCCTGTTCCAGTTTTGATAGTTTGTGGCTTTCCAGAAATGTGTCCATTTCTAATAGATTGTCTAATTTATTGGTGTATAATTGTTCATAATATGTTTTTAAATTGTTTGTATTTCCTTGATGTTGATAGTGATCTCCCCTTTCTCATTCATTATTTCAATTTGCCAACATATAGAATAGCACCCAGTGCCTATTCCATCAGTGCCCACCTCAGTGCCCGTCACCCAGTCACCCCCACCCCCTGCACATGTCCCCTTCCACCACCCCTAGTTCGTTTCCTGGAGTTAGGAGTCTTTCTTATTCTCCCTTTCTGATATTTCCCACTTATTTTTTCTCATTTCCCCTTTATTCCCTTCCACTATTTTTTATATTCCCCAAATGAATGAGACCATATAATGTTTGTCCTTCTCTGATTGACTTATTTCACTCAGCAAAATACCCTCTGGTTCCATCCACATTGAAGCACATGGTGGGTATTTGTTGTTTCTAATGGCTGAGTACTATCCATTGCATACATAAACCACATCTTCCTGTTGCAGTTTTGGTAGTGTGTGGTTTTCCAGACTTTTTTTTTTTTTTTTTTTTTTGCTCATAAGTTTTTAACATCATTTGTGGTGTTGGTGATGATCTCTCCTTTCTCATTCATGATTTTAGTGAGTCCTCTCTCTCTTCTTTTTAATAAGGTTAGCTAATGGTTTATCTATATCATTAATTCTTTCAAAGAACCAACTCCTGACTTTGTTGATCCATTCCACAGTTATTCTGGACTCTACTTTATTGAGTTCTGCTCGAATCTATATTATACTCTTCTTCTGCTGGGTATAGGATCTATTTGCTGTTTTTTCTCCAGCTCCTTTAGGTGCAAGGTTCGCTTTTGTATTTCAGTTCTTTCCAGTTTTTGGATGGATACTTGTATTGTGATGTATTTCTCCCTCAGGACTGCTTGTTGTGTATCCCAAAGATTTTGAACGGTTGTATATTCATTCTCATTATTTTCCATGAAACTTTATAATTCCTCTCTAATTTCTTGCTTGACCTTTTCATCTTTTAGCAGGATGTTTCTTAACCTTCATGTGATTAAAATCCTTCTAAACTACTTCTTGTGATTTAGTTCTAATTTCAAAGCATTATGGTCTGAAAATATGCAGGGGACGATCCCAAACTTTGGGTGTCGGTTAAGACCTGATTAGTGTCCCAGTATGTTGTCTAATCTGGAGAAAGTTCCATGTGCACTTGAGAAGAATGTGTATACAATTGTGTTTGCATAGAAAGTTCTGTCAATATCTGCGAAATCCATCTGGTCCAGTGTATCATTTAAAGCTCTTGTTTCTTTGGAGATGTTGTGCTTAGAAATCCTGTCGATTGTAGAAAGTGCTACTTTCAAGTCACCACGTATATGTGTATTATTATCTAAGCATGTCTTAACTTTGGTTATTAATTGCTATACTTGGCAGCTCCCGCATTCGGGGCATGCATATTGATGATTGTTAGGTCATCTTGTTGGATAGATCCTTTAAGTATGATATAGTGTCTCTCTTCATCTCTTATTACAGGGTTTGGGATAAACTTTAGTTTATCTGATCTAAGAATGGCTACGCCTGTTTCTTTTGAGGACCATTGGAATGGTACGCAGTTCTCCAACCTTTTATTTTCAGGCTGTAGGTGTCCTTATGTGTAAAATGAGTCTCTTGTATACAGCACATAGGTGGGTTTTCCTCTTTTATCCAGTCTGTAACTGCAGCTGCACCTTTTGCTGAGGTCGTTAGGCCCATTCACGTGCAGAGCTACAACTTAAAGATATGTATTTAGTGTCATCAATGATACCTGTTCAGTCCCTGTTGTGGATTGTTCCCCTGGACTTCCTCTATTACATACTCCTCCTTAGTGTTTCTTGCAGAGCTGGCTTCATGATCACATATTCTTTTGGTTTCTGCCTATCTTGGAAGCTCTTTATCTCTCCTTCTGTTCTGAATGAGAGCCTTGCTGGATACAGTATTCTTGGCTGCATGTTCTTCTCATTTAGTACCCTGAATATATCCTGCCAGCCGTTCGTAGCCTGCCAGGTCTCTGTGGAGAGGTCTGCTGTTGTGCTAATACTTCTCCCCATAAAAGTTACAAGTTTCTTGTCTCTTGCTGCTTTAAAGATCTTCTCTTTATCTTTGGAATTTGCAAGTTTCACTATTAAACGTCGAGGTGTTGAGTCGTTTTTATTGATTTTAAGGGGGGTTTCTCTATTTCTGGATCTGAATGCCTGTTTCCCTCCCCAAATTAGGGATGCTTTCAGCTCTGATTTGTTGAAATCAGTATTCTGGACCTCTGTCCCTTTTGGCACCCTCGGGAACCCCAGGTAAACATAGATTTTTTTCCTTCTGAGGCTGTCATTTATTTCCCTTAAGATATCCTCATGATCTTTTAGTCATTTGTGTCTTTTTTCCTCAGTTTCCCTCCTTGCCTTGTCTTCTATGTTACTCACTCGTTCTTTTACCTCATTAACCCTCATCGTTAGGACCTCTAGTATGGATTGCAACTCATTTAAGTGATTTTTAATTTCGGCCTGATTAGATCTAAATTCTGCAGTCACGAAGTCTCTTGAATCCTTTTTGCTTTTTTCTAGAGCCACCAGTAGCTTTATACTTGTGCTTCTGAATTGGCTTTCTGACATTGAATTGTAACCCAAATTTTGTAACTCTGTGGGAGAGGGACTGTTTCTGATTCTTTCCTTTGATGTAAGGTTTTTCTTCTAGTCATTTTGCTCAGTGCAGAGTGGCCAAAAATGTTATACTTGATAGAAGCATGAACTCTTCTCTCACTGTAGCATTCCAGCTGCTCTCTCCTTAAATCTCAGGCTGAATTCCTAGGTATTCAGGGTGATTTGAAATTTATTGGGTAATTGGGAATGGACAGGTAATTTGGGGACCCTACTCTTCCACCATCTTGCCTCCACCTCCTCTGTTTTCCGTTTAAGCATGGATTCCAGGCAACGATATCAAGAGGGTCACTAAGAAAGACGTCTGACATTGGCCACCTGAACTGCATGGTGATTGGCCACCTGAACCAGGCCACAATGTGAGCCTGAGTGAAGTCACAATCGCACTTTTCTCAGATGACATGATACTTTATGTGGAAATCCCAAGAGTTTGCAACTTTGCTAGGACTCATACTGTAATTCAGCAATGTGGCAGGATGAAAAATCAATGCAGAGAAATCAGTTATAACTGATTGTCTACAAATACTGAAAAAAGGGAAATTTAGGGTTGATCCTACTTAAAATTGCACCATAAAACATAAAATACCTAGGAATAAACATAATGAAAGAGGTAAAGGATCTGTAACTAAAAACTACAGAATACCTATGAAAGAAATTGTGGAAGAGCAAAGACATATATTAACACTGCATGTTCAAAGATTTGAAGAATCAATATTGTGAAAATGTCCATGATACCCAAGCAATGTACCCTTTCAAAGTAGTCCCTATCAAAATACCCTTGACATTTTTCACAGAACATAAATAAATAACTCTAGGATTTGCATGGAACTGGAAAAGACCCCAATTAGCCATAGGAATGTTGAAAAAGAAATCAAAAGCAGGTTATATCACAATGTCTGGATTTCAGGCTGTATTTTGTCTAAGGTTTTTTCTGTATGTCATAGACAAAGCTGTCATCATCAAAATGTTATCATACTGGCACAAAAACAGACACATTGATCAAGGAATGGACTAGAGAACTCAGAAATGGACCCTCAACTCTATGGTCAACTAATCTTCGACAAAGCAGAAAAGAATATCCGCTGGAAAAAGTACAGTCTCTTCAACAAATTGGACAGCCACATGCAGAAGAACTCAACTCATTCTCTTACACCACACACAAAGATAAACTCAAAATGGATGAAAGACCTAAAGGTTAAATAGCAATCCATCACAATCCTAGAGAAAAACACAGGCAACAACTTCTTTGATCTTGGCCATAGCGACTTATGCAAGACATGTCTATAAAAGCAAGGGAAACAAGAGAAAAACTGAACTACTGGGACTTCATCAAGTTCAAAAGCAAAGGAAAAAGTCCATAAAACTAAGAAGCAACCTACAAAATGGGAGAAGGCATTTGCAAATGACATATGAGACAAAAGGCTAATATCTAAGATCTATAAAGAACTATGGAAGTCTACACTCAAAACAAGTATCCAGCGAAGGAATGGGTGGAAGACATGAACAGACATTTCTCCAAAAAATCCTACACGTGGAGAACAGACACATGATAAAAAATGCTCCACATCACTCATTATCAGGAAAATACAAAACTAAACAAAACCCACAATGAGATACCATCTCACATCTGTCAGAATGGCTAAAATGAACAAGGCCGCTGGCCCCTGCCAGAGTACTGGGAATCAAAGAGAGGCTCGAGCTTCCTGGCGGCGAAGCGTCCTGGCTCAATGGACTGGATGGGCACAATGACAAGGGCCTGGTCTTCGCCATCAACATGCCCGACCACAGTATTCATCTGGTGTTGTGGAAGGAGCACGGCTGACGCCACGTGCTGGCCGCCGGTGACTGTGGGTGCTGGGCTCCAGGGTTTCAGTGCGACCTCTGGCAGCCGACTGCATGAACCAAAGCTCTCACCTAACGGTAGCGCAGTGCACAATCATTTATCTGTGTTTGCCAGGGGGCCAGAGCTCGGGCGGGGGAGGGCTTGTTTTCTTGACACACAGCACAGCATGCTAACAGAGTACACCATTGACTTCATTTGTACTTAGTTACGTTGGTCAGTATAAGAGGATGCATTGAGGGTTCATCTTTCTTGAATATTGGTTTTCAGTAAAGAAAGTTAAATGGATAAAAAAAACTGGCGATGACAGTGTAAGTATGGCCAGCTGTCGGTGGTCTCATGGTCATTAAAGAGTTAAAGATTCTGAGTATTTAAGTGCTAATAATTACAATTTTTATCCAATTTTTTATTAAGTAAATTCTAGCAAGTAATATACATATTACTGCAGATAAAACCATCATTGGGAATTATTAAATTGATTGCATATTTTGAGCTACTCTTTATGAAGAGAAGTAAAATTCTTGGTATGTGTAAGGCAGCAGAGAGTTGGCTTAGGGACTCTCAGCTATTTCTAGAAAAATTGGTTAGTAAAAATAGCATTCAGCTTATTTTCCTTAGCAAGACTATTCTGAGGATGGAATCTGTGACTCAGCAGCAGCGCAGACGCTGTCCCTTCAAACACCTGGTTGCCCATTTTCCACTGTTATGCTGATGCCTTTTTACTCATCTCATGTTTGATTAGGCGTCCTCCCTGAATGAGCTGGGCTACTTCATTTGTGGCATGGCATGCAAACAGAAGCCAGGTTCAAGGCTGGACCTTGTAGGCAAATCTCATGAATGTCAAGGAGTAACAACAGAGGGCAAATGTCATCCGCCCACTGATAATCTCTGGAGACTTTTTCATGTCATTGATGGCAGCAATGGGAAGACCCCAGTTGGCTACAGGGCCCCAGAAATGCGTACTCATGAGGCAGTCCCAAAAGTCCTTGCTCCGGACATAGTCTGCCACCAACAAGAAATGTTGGCGAGGATGTGGAGAAAGGGGAACCCTCTTGCATTGTTGGTGAGAGTGCAAACTGGTGCAGCCACTCTGGAAAAGTGTCCCCAGGACAGGAGAGCCCAGCCTGGAGAAGCAGGAGTTTCACCATTCTTCCCGGACAGGAAGGCGCTCTCAGGGAGTTAGAGCAGGATCCCAGGAGGGCAGGGATGACCTCAGACTCCCAGGGACACTAACAGACCACCTGCGCCCCAGGGAGAGCACACCACACCCCACGGCTGAGCTCCCTAAAGGGCTGCAGCGTGCCTGGCTGGACCCGTGAACAACTCAGAGGCAGCTCAGGTGGAGGCACCTGGGGCAGGGGGCTGCTCGTCCAAGGGAGCAGCTCGGAGGCAGCTTGAGCAGCGGGGGGTCTCCACAGCCCCCAGGAGCAGCTCAGATGCGGCTACAGCAGAGGCTCCACGCAGAAGGGGCTGCGCAGCTGGGAGCGTGAATCCAACAGCGCAGGCCGGGAGCACAGGGTGCCTGCGGACACAGTCCAGGATCCGGCGCTCCCCCGGGGACAGGCAGAGGCCAGGAGGGACAGGACAGCAAGGACACTCCTGCCCCAAGTTGAGCAGATCAGCGGCCCCTCCCCCAGAGCATCCAGGCCCCTGCAGACTGAGAGCTCCGTAGTTACTGCAGGAGCTGATTCCAGGGCTCTAGAGCTGGCCGCCGCCACTGTTGTTGTTCCTACTGGGGCCTCACAGGATAAAAACACCCCAATAAGCCTCATAGTGCCCTCACTGTATAAACAGGTTAAACATCTTTCACTGAGCCCTGAACCAGGCAGGGGGCTGAGCAGCTCCCCAAAGTGCTAACACCTGAAAATCAGAACAGCAAGCCCCTACCCCAGAAGACCAGCTAGACAGACAGGAAAAAAAAATTATTGATCAACCAGTGCTGGAAAGTTCCAGTGGAAGTCGAGGAATTTACAGTATACAGAATCAGAGTGTACTCCCCTTATTTTTTTTTGTTTTTTGTTTTTTGATTTCTGTTTGTTCCTCCCCCCCCATATTTTTGTTTTTCTCTTTTCTTCTCTTTTTTTACTTTTTTCTCTTTTTTTCTCTTCTTTTTTAAGTTTTTTTTCTTTCCTTCCTTCTCTTCTCTCTTTTTCTCCTTTCCCCAATAGAAATTGTTTTTGGCAACTCTGCACTGAGCAAAATGACTAGAAGGAAAACCTTACCTCAAAAGAAAGAACCAGAAACAGTCCTCGCTCCCACAGAGTTACAAAATTTGGATTACAATTCAATGTCAGAAAGCCCATTCAGAAGCACTATTATAAAGCTACTGGTGGCTCTAGAAAAAAGCATAAAGGACTCAAGAGACTTCATGACTGCAAAATTTAGATCTAATCAGGCCGAAATTAAAAATCATTTAAATCACTTAAAAATCCAAACTAGAGGTCCTACAGACCAGGGTTGATGAGGTGGAAGAACGAGTGAGTAACATAGAAGACAGGTTGATGGCAAGGAAGGAAGCAGAGGAAAAGAGAGAAAAACAAAAGACCATGAGGAAAGGTTAAGGGAAGTAAATGACAGCTTAAGAAGGAAAAATCTACATTTAAAGGGGGTTCCAGAGGGTGTCGAAAGGAACAGAGGACCAGAAAGTGTATGAGAACAAATCATAGCAGAGAACTTCCCTAACTTGAGGAAGGAATCAGGCATGAAGATCCTGGAGCTAGAGTGATCCTCCCCTAAAAGCAATAAAAACCATTCAACACCCTGATATTTCATCATGAAACTTCCAAATTCCAAAGATAGAGAAGATCCTCAAAGCAACAAGATACAAAGGATCCCTAAACTTTATGAGGAGAAGTAGTAGGTTAACAGCAGACCTCTCCCCAGCGACCTGGGTGGCCAGAAAGGGCTGGCATGATATATTCAGGGTCCTAAATGAATTGCCAACATATAGCATATCTCCCATGGTCATCACGTCAAGTGCCCCCCTCAGCGCATGTCATCCAGTCACCCCAACCATCCAGGAAACTCCCTTACCAGTACCCCTTTTTCATTGCTCAGAGTTAGGAGTCTCTCATATTCTGTCATCATCAACTGATATTTTCACTCATTTTCTCTCCGTTTCCCTTTATTCCCTTTCACTATTTTTTATTATGCCAAATGAATGAGACCATATAATGATTGCCTATCTCTGATTGACTATTTTCCCTCAGCATTATACCCTCCAGTTCCATCCACATCGAAGCAAGTAGTATCTCTTTGTCGTTTCTATTCTTTTCTTTTTTCTTTTTTTTTGTACTTAACAAATATATTCAGAACATTTCATCCTAAAGCAGCAGAAGACAGTCTTTTTGAGTGCATATGAAACATTCTCCAGAATAGATCACATACCAGGTCACAAATCAGACCTGAACAAGTACAAAAAGATGAAGACTATACCATGCATAGTTTCCAACCACAATGCCATGAAACTTAAGGTCAACCACAAGAAAAAAACTGGAAATACCACTAATACATGGGGGTTAAAGAATATCCTACTGCTTATAATGAATGGGTTAATCAGAAATTAAAGTGTAAATTAAAAAATACATGGAAGGAAATGAAAATGAAAACATGAAGGTAATATTAAAAGATGTCTTTACTGATCCTCTGATTTTCACACATGCTCTTCTTAACCTCCATTATGGAGTTCATCCAATTTCTACCGGGTATTTGGGATTAATCACCCAGCCAGCATAGTAACTTCCTTCCTTGCCTATTGATTCAGGGGCCTGAAGAGCTCAAAGTGGCCAGGCACCAGTTTCAATTTCCAGATCAGTGGGATTGTTTTTGTGTCTCTCTTTGAACCTGAGACCTCTAGGCCAGCAGAATAATAAATCGTGGGAAAGAAAGAAACATTTTGCAAGTAGATCATGACGGGTTATAGTGAGTAGTACAACTCCCAGTTCCAGTCCTTGATTCCTGCACCTGTAAATGTGAGCTATGTGAGAAACAGCATCATACATTAGAAGCTGATTTAGAAGATATATAGCCCTCTGGGGAACCTTGTCCTACCCTGCAAGGAATTGCCACCTAGATAGCACTACAGCTGAATCTTTTATTTTTAATTTTTCTTAAATTTATTTTTTATTGGTGTTCAATTTGCCAACATATAGAATAACACCCAGTGCTCATCCCATCAAGTGCCCTTCTCAGTGCCTGTCACCCAGTGACCCCCAAGCCATGCCCACCTCCCTTTCTACCACCTCTAGTTCATTTCCCAGAGTTTGGAGTCTCTCATTCTGTTTCCCTTTCTGATTTTTCAGACTGATTTTATCTCATTTCCGCTTTATTTCCTTTCACTATGTTTTATAGTCCCCAAATGAAGGAGACCATATAATATTTGTCCTTCTCCGATTGACTTATTTCACTCGGCATAATACCCTCCAGTTACAACCACATCAAAGCAAACGATGGGTATTTGTCGTTTCTAATGGGTGATTGAGTTCAAATTTTTAAAGAGTAAAATGAAAGTAAGATAAAATAAAATATGTGTGTAAATTCAATGGGAAAATAGGAAGTCAAAATAATGAGAGACATGGCTGTCGACAAGATGGGGGAAGTGTAGGATCCCGAAATCACCTGTCCTCATCAACTTACCTAGATAACTTTCAAATCATCCTGAAACCCGATGAATTCGTCCTCTGATTTAAAGAGAGAATAGCTGGAAGGCTAAAGTGAGAAGCGTTTGCGCTTCTATCAAGGTAGAAACACGGAAAAATAAATGAGTACACTCCAATGGGAGAGAGCCTCCACAAGGAGCCAGGCTAAGGCCAGGCAGGAGGGACTCCAGGACGGGAAAGCCCAGACCGGGAGAATCAGGAACTTGACCAACATTCCTGGATGGAAAGGCACTCACAGGGAACTCAGGCAGGATCCCAGGATGGGCAGTGGAGCCCCCAGGTTCCCGGGGTCACTAACATAGGAAATGGGGAGAGCCGCCACAGACCATGGATGGAGCTCCAGCAATGGCTGGAGCGCGTACCCAGTGGGCCCCGGAACAGCGGAGGTGGCGGCTCTGGCAGCGGCTCGGCTAGGAGGGGAATGCATGGCCCTGGGAGAGCAATTCCAGAGGCACAGGCCCCGGACCCCAGGGTGCTGGGGGACACAGCAAGGATCCGGTGATCCCCTTGGGACATGTGGGGGCCGGGAGGACACAGGACCGCGAGGACGCTCCTGCCGCGGGGCCCCCCCGAGCTGTGCAGGTCAGTGCCCCCCATGCCCGCAGCATCCAGGCTCCCACGGACTGGGGTCTGCAGGAGTTACTGCGGGAGCTGACTCTAGGGCTGAAGAGCTGGCCACCGCCAGTGTTATTGTTCCTCCCTTATGTCACATTGTGCCTGGGATGGAGCGGGGCCACCAGGGAGCATGGGTCTCACAGGATAAACAGCTCCCAGGTAGCCATGCCCCTGGCAGGGGCCGGGGCAGCTCCCTCGGGGCACACACCTGACAATCAGAAAAGAAGACCCCTCCCCCAGAAGATCACCTGGAAGGAAACAGGAAGAGCAAGTTCTTGACAAAGCAGCACTGGAAAGCTCCAGGGGAATTCGAGGGACTTAAACTATATAGAATCAGAGGCTACACCTCCTTGTTATTTTTTTTTAATTTTGAAATGTTTCTTTTTTTCCTTCCTTTCCCAGTACAACTTGTTTTTAGCCACCATGCACTGAGCAAAGTCCCTTGAAGGAAAAACTCACCCCAAAGAAAAAATCAGAAATAGTCCTCTCTCCCACAGAATTACAGAAATTGGGTAAAACTTCGATATCAGAACGCCGATGCAGAAGCAGAAAAATAATGCTACTGGTGGCTTTGGAAAAAAGTATGAAGGATTCAAGAGACTTCATGCCTGCAGAATATAGATCATTGATATTGGGTGGGAAAAATCTATTTCCTGTATCTGAATGCCTGTTTCCCTCCCCAATTTAGGAAAGTTTTCAGCTATGATTTCTTCAAATACATATTCTAGCCCTCTGTCCCTTTTGGTACCCTCGGTAACACCAGGTAAATGTAGATTTTTGTTTCTGAGGCTGTTATTTTTTCCCTTAACCTATCCTCATGATCTTTTTTCATTTTCTCTTTTTTCCTCAGTTTCCCTCCTTCTCATCAACTTGTCTTCTATGTCACTCACTCGTTTAATTGATTTTTAATTTTGGCCTGATTAGATCTAAGTTCTGTAGTCATGAAGTCTCTTGAATCCTTCATGCATTTTTCAAGAGCTTTATAATTGTGCTTCTGAATTGGATTTCTGACATTGAATTGTAATTCAAATTTTGTAAATCTGTGTGAGAGAGACCTGTTTCTGATTCTGTTTTTGAGGTTAGTTTTTCCTTCTAGTCATTTTATTCAGTGCAAAATGGCCAAAAACTAGTTGTATTGGGAAAAGGAGAAAAATAGAGAAGAGAAAGAAGAAAAGAAAAACAAAAAGAAAAAAGAATTAAAAAAAAAGAAAAGAAGGAAAAAAGAATAGAATAAAAGAAAAAAAGATGGGGGGGGGCAAAAAAACAGACACATAGATCAATGGAAAGAATTGAGAATCCAGAAGTGGACCCTCATCTTTATGGACAACTAATATTCGATAAAGGAGGAAAGACTATCCACTGGAAGAAAGTATCTTCAATAAATGGAGCTGGGGAAATTACACATCCACATGCAGAAGAATGAAACTAGACCACTCTCTTGCACCATACACAAAGATAAACTCAAAATGGATGAAAAATCTAAATGTGAGACAAGATTCCATCAAATCCTAGAGGAGAACACAGGCAACACCCTTTTAGAAATCGGCCACAGTAACTTCTTACAAGATACATCCATGAAGGCAAAAGAAACAAAAGCAAAAATGAACTTTTGCGACTTCATCAAGATAAGAAGCTTTTGCACAGCAAAGGATACAGTCAACAAAACTAAAAGACAACCTACAGAATGGGAGAAGACATTTGCAAATGACGTATCAGATAAAGGGCTAGTATCCAAGATCTATAAAGAACTTATTAAACTCAGCAGCAAAGAAACAAATGATCCAAACAGGAAATGTGCAAAAGACATGAACAGAAATGTCACAGAGGAAGACATAGACATGGCCAACAAGCACATGAGAAAATGCTCTGCATCCCTGGCCATGAGGGAAATACAAATCAAAACCACAATGAGATACCACCTCACACATGTGAGAATGGGGAAAATTAACAAGGCAGGAAATCACAAATGTTGGAGAGGATGTGGAGAAAGGTGAAACCTCCTGAACTGTTGGTGGGAATGTCTAAAATGAGTCTCTTGTACACAGCAAAGAGATGGGTTTTGCTCTTTTATCCGGTCTGAATCGGCAGCTGCACCTTTTGCTGGGATCACTAAACCCATTCATATCCAAAGTTCCTATTGAAAGATATGTATTCAGTGTCATCATGATACCTATTCCGTCCCTGTTTTTGTGGATTGTTACCTTGGACTTCCTCTATTACAGATTCCCCCTTAGTATTTCTTGCAGAGCTGGCTTCATGATCACATATCCTTTCAGTTTCTGCCTATCTTGGAAACTCTTTATCTCTCCTATTATGAATGAGAGCCTTGCTGGATAAAGTATTCTTGGCTGCATGTTCTTCTCATTTAAGACCCTGACTATATCCTGCCAGCCCTCTCTGGCCTGCCAGGTCTCTGTGGAAGGGTCTGCTGTTATGCTAATCCTTCTCCCCATAAAATTTAGAGATTACTTTTCTCTTGCTTCTTTAAGGATTTTCTCTTTATCTTTGGAATTTGCAAGTTTCACTATTAAATGTCCAGGTGTAGAGTGGTTTTTATTGATTTCATGGGGGGATCTATCCATTTCCTGATCTGAATGCCTGTTTCCTGCCACAAATTAGGGAAGTTTTCAGCTCTGATTTGTTCAAATATATATTCTGGGCCTGTGTCCCTTCGGCACCCTCGGGACCCCAGATAAAAGTAGATTTTCCTTCGGAGGTTGTCATTTATTTCCATTAGCCTATCCTCATGATCTTTTAGTCATTTTTCTCTTCTCTTTGTTTCCTCAGTTTCCCTCCTTGACATCAACTTGTCTTCTATGTCACTCACTCATTCTACCACGTTAACTCTCATCGTTCTGACCTCTAGTTTGGATTGCATCTCATTTAATTGATTTTTAATTTTGGCCTGATTAGATCTAAATTCTGCAGTCATGAAGTGTCTTGAATCCTTTAGGGTTTTTTCTAGATCCACCAGTAGCTTTATAATTATGCTTGTGATTCGGCTTTCTAACACTGAGTTGTAATACAAATTTTGTAAGTCTTTGGGAGAGAGGGCTATTTCTGATTCTTTCTTTTGAGGAGAGTTTTTCCTTCTAGTCATTTTACTCAGTGCAGAGTGGCCAAAAAGTAGTTGTATTTCATAGAAGCGTGAACTCTTCTCTCACTGTAGCATTACAGCTGTTCTCTACTTAATTCTCAGGCCAAATTCCTAGGTTTTCAAGATGATATAGTTGTTATGTAGGTAATTGGGTAAGGATAGGTGACTTGGGGACCCTACTCTTCCACCATCTTGCCCCCACCTCCTCTGTTTTCCGTTTTAACGTGGTTTCTAGGCAACGATATCAGGAGAGTCACTGAGAAAACCATCTGACATTGGCCACCTAAGCTGCATGGTGATTGGCCACCTGAATCAGGACACACTGAGAGCCTGCCTGATTGGCTGCGGCATGGTGGTGACATACAGAAGGGCACTCTGATGCACCTGGGCTGATATAAAAGCATGGCAATCACACAGGCCCCCATGATGACAGAGATGGTACTTCATCCACAGATCTCCCTGCTCTCCCTCTAGTTTGCTTCCCTGTTTTCTGGCCCTGCCCATGGCAAGCCCCCTGTCCCATCACCTGCCCCAGGCCTCTTGTCAAAACTTTGGGCTCCACCTGCATGTTTGCACCTCCCTTCATCCCCCTCTGTGGTCCTGAGAGTCCTCGAACCCACTGCAGGCAACTCCTGTTCCCTTTTCCCACTGTGAGGTTGTCCTGGCTGCTCACGGACATATTCCCATGTGACCTGTGGGAGTGGGACACTGGGAATCGGTACCATGGATACTCAGGCAGATGAGAAAAGCCCCTCCCACACCTCTGGGGACAACACCGGGATCAGCACCGGAAAGCTGTGAGTCTATGTCCTGAGGAGCCCAGGGCACTAACTGCTTCTCTTGAGCTCTCCAACCCACCCAGATCAGCACAGGGCTCATGAATGCCCTAATCTTCCAGTCCACTCCCATGTGTACAATGTCTGAAGTGCCTCCATGCACCTGGCAGAGAAGGGTATTATGAAACAAGTAAGTCCTGGGACAAGGAGTCACCACATCACTGGACACGGTGGGGGTCATTGGAACACAGGCCCTCAGACCACGAGCTGCCTGCCCCAGCTCAGTAGTGGAGAAACGGATCGTCCAGATCCCTGGCTGACCAGGAGCCTGCAAAGGACAAATCCTCGAACACAGCAGGGCATGGAGAAATGCAGTCCCCAGAACAGAGCACCTACCAGGAGCCCTCAGATTGGGAACCTGCTGATCCCAGGTGCCCCAGGGCATGTGGGTCACCCAAACACTGAAGGGACCAGGAACCCTCATACCACCAGTCTCCAGCTGAGCCCAGAAGAAGGCAAGGGGGTCCAGGGAACACTGGGTTTGCAGAATGCCTCCAAATAATGAGCCCTGCATCCCAGCTCATCATTGGGGAAATGAGGCACCTGCACAGTGGGATCAGCATGTTGCTTGGACCTGGAGACCAACATCACAGCTCAGCTTTACTCACTTAGGCCACTGGTAAGTGGGCTCACCTTGTGATTTTGGACTTGTGGTTACACAACCTAGACATGGCTAGGCCAAGCAGGCCCCTGGATAGCAGGCTCACCATGTGCCATTGGACCCCTAGACTCACAGCATATCTCAGCACTAGGGCAAGCTGGCCTCTACTTAGGAAGAATTCATGAGATTGAGAAAGCTCTCAAAGGACTTCTCAAAGAAAAGATAAAGAATCCCAACAAATAAAATCATAAATGAAATTGGCAGATCACAACCAACTCCAAATAAATGCGAACAATTATAAAGGCATTCAAACTGGCAAGGAAGAAGTCAACATCTCACTTTCCTCAGATGACATGATACTTTATTTGGAAAACACAAGAGTTTGCAACTTTGCTAGGACTCATATTGTATTTCAGCAATGTGGCAGGATAAAAAAATCAATGTAGAGAAATCTGCTTTATTTCTAGACACAAAAATGATATAGACGAAAGAGAAATTAAGGGCTGATCCTATTTACAATTGCACCGGAAACCATAAAATACCTAGGAATTAACGTAATGAAAGAGGTAAAGGATCTGTAACTAAAAACTATAGAACACCTAAAAAGAAATTGTGGAAGAGCAAAGAGATTCATTAACATTCCATATTCATGGATTTGAAGTATCAATATTGTGAAAATGTCCATGCAACCCAGGACAATGTACACTTTTGAAGTAGTCCCTATCAAAATACCCTTGACATTTTTCACAGTTCAGAAACAAATATTTCTAAGTTTTGCATGGAACCAGAGGAGACCCCAATTTGCCATAGGAATGTTCAAAAAGAAATCAAAAGCAGTTTATATCACAATGTCTGGACTTCAGGCTGTATTTTGTCTAAGGTTTTTTCTGCATGTCATAGACAAAGCTGTCATCATCAAAATGTTATTGTACTGGCACAAAAACAGACACATTGATCAAGGAATGGAAGAGGGAACCCAGAAATGGACCCTCAACTCTATAGTCAACTAATCTTCGACAAAGCAGAAAAGAATATCCGCTGGAAAAAGGATGGTCTCTTCAACAAATTGGACAGCCACATGCAGAAGAATGCAACTGGACCATTCTCTTACACCACACACAAAGATAAACTCAAAATGGATGAAAGACCTAAAGGTGAAATAGCAATCCATCACAATCCTAGAGGAAAACACAGGCAACAACCTCTTTGACCTTGGCCATAACAACTTATGCAAGACATGTCTGTAAAGGCAAGGGAAACAAAAGCAAAACTGAACTATTGGGACTTCATCAAGATAAAAAGCAAAGGAAACAGTCCATAAAACTAAGAAGCAACCTACAAAATGGGAGAAGGCATTTGCAAATGACATAGGAGATAAAAGGCTAATATCCAAGATCTGTAAAACACTTATGGAACTCAAGACCCAAAACCAGTAATCCAGTGAAGAAATGGGCAGAAGAGATGAACAGACATTTCTCCAAAGAAGACAACACGTGGCCAACAGACACACATGAAAAAAATGCTACACATCACTCATTATCAGGAAATTACAAAACAAAACAAAACTCACAATGAGATACCACCTCACATCTGGCAGAAAGGCTAAAATGAACAAGACAGAAAAACAACAAACTTTGGCCAGGTTGTGGAGAAAAGGGTACCATCTTGCACTGTTGGTGAGAATGCAAAGTGGAGCAGCCACTCTGGAAAAGGGAGCAGGATCCTCAAGAACTTAAAAACAGAGCTACCCTATGACCTAGCAAAAGTGCTACCGCGTATTTACCACAAAGATACAGAGGTAGTGAAAAGAAGGGTCACCTGCACCCCAATGTTCACAGCAGCAATGTCCACAATGGTCAAAATGTGGAACGAGTCCACATATCCATCGCCAGATGAATGGATAAAGAAGATGTGGGCTATAGTTACAATGGGATATTACCGAGCCTTTAGAAAGGACGAATCTTTACCACTTCTATCGACATGGATGGAACTGGAGGGTATTAGTCAGAGAGTGAAATAAGTCAGTCAGTGAAAGACAATTATCATATGGTTTCATTCATATGTGAAACATAAGAAACATTGCATAGAATCATAGGGGAAGGGAGGGAAAACTGAATGGGAAGTCATCAGAGAGAGAGAGAAAAACCATGACAGATTCTTAACTCTGTGAAATAAACTGAGGGTCGCTAGAGGGGAAGTGGATGGGGGATCAGGACCTGGGTAAGGGGCATCAAGGAGGGCACTGTTGTGATGAGCACTGGGTGTTACACACAAATGATAATTTATGGATCGCTACATCTGAAACTAATGGTTTATTATATGCTGGCAAATTGAATTCAAATTTTTAACAAGTAAAATAGAAATAAGATAAAATAACATATTTGTGTAAATAGAATGGGAAAATAGGAAATCAAGATAATAAGAGCCAAGACTGTCAGCAAGATGGCAGAAGAGTAGGATTCCGAAATCCCCTATCCCCAAAAACTTACTTAGATGACTTTCAAATCATCCTGAAAACCTACGAATTCGGCCTGGGATTTAAAGAGAGAACAGCTGGAAGGTTACAGTGAGAAGAGTTTGCGCTTCTATCAAGATAGGAAGACGAAAAAATAAATAACAAGACTCCAGAGTGGGAGGGGAGAACCCCCACGAAGAGCCGCGCTAAGGCCAGGCAGTAGACACTCCAGGACAGGAAAGCCCAGACCGGGAGAATCAGGAACTTTACCAACATTTCCAGATGGAAAGGCGCTCACAGGGAACTCGGGCAGGATCCCAGGAGGGGCAGTGGAGCCCCCAGGGTCCCGGGGTCACTAACAGAGGAAGTGGGGAGAGAGCGCCACACACCATGGGCGGAGCTCTGAAAAGGTCTGGAGCGCACACCCATCGGATCTCGGGAGCAGCTCAGGTGGTGGCTCTGGCAGCAGCTCGGCAAGGAGGAGAATGCGTGGCCCGCAGGAAGGGAGAGTGATTTCAGCAGCGCAGGCCCGGGAGCCCAGGGCCCCGGGTGACAAAGCCCAGGATCTGGCGATCCCCTTGGGCAATCAGGGGCGGGAGGACACAGGACAGCGAGGACGCTCCTGCCACCGGGCACACCTGAGCTGTGCAGGTCAGTGCCACCAACACCCAGTGCTGCCAGGCTCTTGCGGACTGGGAACTGCAGGACTTAATGTGGGAGCTGACTTTCGGATTGGAGAGCTGGCCGCTGCCAGTGTTGTTGTTCCTCCCAAGTCACCTTGCGCCTGGGTTGGAGTGGGGCGGCCAGGGAACATGGGCCTCACAGGATAAACAGCTCCCAGGGAGCCGAGCCCCCGGCAGGGGGTGGGGCAGCTCCCCTGGTGCTCACACCTGACTATCAGCAGAGCAGGACCCTCCCTCACAAGACCAGCTGGAAGGAAAGGGGAAGAGCAAATTCTTAACCAAGCAGCGCTGGAAAGCTCCAGGGGGAAGTTGAGGGACTTACAGTATATAGAATCAGAGGAGACCCCTCCTTGTTATATTTTTTTAAGCTTTGAAAATTTTCTTGGTTTTTGTTGATTTGTTTGTTTTTGTTTTTTGTTTCCCCCCTTTTTTCTTTATTTCCTTCCTTTTTCCAGTACGACTTGTTTTTAGCCACTCTGCACTGAGCAAAATGACTAGAAGGAAGAAGTCACCACAAAAGAAACAATCACTAACAGTCCTCTCTCCCACAGAGTTACAGAATTTGGGTGACAATTCGATGTCAGAATGCCAATACAGAAGCACAATTATAAAGCTACTGATGGCTCTGGAAAAAAGAATGAAAGATTCAAGAGACTCATGACTGCAGAATTTCGATCTAATCAAGCCAAAATTAAAATCAATTAAATGAGATGCAATCCACACTGGAGGTCCTAACGATGAGGTTAATGAGGTAGAAGAATGATGAGTGACATAGAAGACATGTTGATGGCAAGGAAGGATGCTGAGGAAAAAAGAGAAATAAAAAGACCATGAAGAAAGGTTAAGGGAAATAAATGACAGCCTCAGAAGGAAAAATCTACGTTGAAAGGGGGTTCCAGAGGCTGCTGAAAGGAACAGAGGACCAGAAAGTGTATTTGAACAAATCTTAGCTGAGAACTTCCCTAACTTGGGGAAGGAAACAGGCATCCACATCCTCGAGATAGAGAGATCCCCCCCCCACAAAAATCAATAGAAGCCGTTCAACACCCCGACATTTCATGGTGAAACTTGCAAATTCCAAAGATAAAGAGAAGATCCTCAAAACACTAAGAGACAAGTGATAACACTTATGGGGAGAAGTATTAGGTTAACAGCAGATCTCTTCACAGAGCCCTGGAAGACCAGAAAGGGCTGGAAGGATATATTCAGGGTCCTAAATGAGAAGAGTTCAATTTGCCAACATATACCATATCACCCAGGTCTCATCCCTTCACGTGCCCCCCTCAGCGCCTGTCATCCAGTCACCCCAATGACCCAACACCTCCCTTCCCACTGCCCATTGTTCCTTTCCCAGAGTTAGGAGTCTCTCAGATTCTGTCATCCTCAACTTATATTTTCACTCATTTTCTCTCCTTTTCCCTTTATTCCCATTCACTGTTTTTTATACTCCCCAAATGATTGAGACCATATAATGATTGCTCATCTCAGATTGACTTTTTTCCCTCAGCATAATACCCTACAGTCCAATCCATGTCGAAGCAAATGGTGGGTATTTGTTGTTTCTAATGGCTGAGTAATATTCTATTGTATACATAAACCACATCTTCTTTATCCATTCATCTTTCAATGGACACTGAGGCTCCTTCAACTGTTTGGCTGTTGTGGACTTTGCTGCTACAAACATCGGTGTTGGTGTCTCAGCATTTCATTGCATCTGTATATTTGGGGTAAAACCCAAGCAGTGCAATTGCTGGGTCATAGGGCAGATCTATTTTTAACTCTTTGAGGAACCTCCACACAGTTATCCACAGTGGCTGCACCAGTTCACATTCCACCAGCAGTGTAGGATTGTTCCCCTTTCTCCACATCCTCTCCAACATTTGTGGTTTCCTGCTTTGCTAATTTTCCCCATTCTCATTTGTTTGAGGTGGTATCTCATTGTGGTTTTGATATGTATTTCCCTGATGGCAAGTGATGCTGAGCATTTCCTCATGTGCTTGTTGGTCATGTCTATGTCTTCCTCTGTGAGATTTCTGTTCATGTCTTTTCACCATTTAATGATTGGATTGTTTATTTCTTTGCTGTTTAGTTGAATAAGTTCTTTATAGATCTTGGATACTAGCCCTTTATCTGATAGGTCATTTGCAAATATCTTCTCCCATTCTGTAGGTTGTCCTTGGGTTTTGTTGACAGAATCTTTTGCTGTGCAAAAGCTTCTTATCTTGATGAAGACACAATAGTTCATTCTTGCTTTGGTTTCTCTTGCTTTCATGTATGAATCTTGCAAGACGTTACTGTGGCCAGGTTGAAAAAGGGTGTTGCTTGTGTTCTCCTCTAGGACTTTGATGGAATCTTGTCTCACTTAAGATCTTTCATCCATTTTCAGGTATCTTTGTGTATGGTACAGGAGAGTGGTCTAATCTCATTCTTTTGCATCTGGATGTCCAATTTTTCCAGCATCATTTATTGGAGAGACTTTTTCCAGTGGATAGTCTTTCCTCCTTTGTCGAATATTCGTTGACCATAAAGTTGAGGGTCCACTTCTGGATTCTCTATTCGGTTCCATTGATCCATGTGTCTGTTTTTGTGCCAGTACCACACTGTCTTGATGACCATAGCTTTGTAGTACAACCTGAAATCTGGCATTGTGATGCCCTCCGCTATGGTTTTCTTTTTTTTTAATTCCCCTGACTATTCAGGGTCTTTTCTGATCCTACAGAAATCTTAAAATAATCTGTTCCAAGTCTCTGAAGAAAGTCCATCATATTTTGATCAGTGTTGCATTAAACATGTAAATTGCCCTGATTATCATTGATATGTTCACAAAATGAATTCTTCCAATCCATGAGCATGAAATATTTTTCCATCTGTGTCTTCCTCAATTTCCTTCAGAAGTCTTCTGTAGTTTTTAGGGTATAGATCCTTTACCTTGTTGATTAGGTTTATTCCTAGGTATCTTATGCTTTTGGATGCAATGGTAAATGGATTGACTCCTTAATTTCCCTTTCCTCAGTCTCATTGTTAGTGTATAGAAATGCCACTGACTTCTGGGCATTGATTTTGTATCCTGCCATGTGGCCAAATTGCTGTATGAGTTCTATCAATCTTGGGGTGGAGTCTTTTGGGTTTTCTACAGAGTATCATGTCATTGGCAAAGAGAGAGAGTTTGATTTCTTCTTTGCCAATTTGAATACATTTATTTATTTTTGTTGTCTGACTGCTGAGGCTAGGACTTCTGGTACGATGTTGAATAGCTGTGGTGAGAGTGGACATCCCTGTCTTGTTCCTGATCTTAGGGGAAAGGCTTCCAGTGTTTCCCCATTGAGAATGATATTTGCTATGGTCTTTTCGTAGAGGGCTTTTAAGATGTTGAGGAATGTTCCCTCTATCCCTACACTCTGGAGAGTTTTGATCAGGAATGGATGTTGCATTTTGTCAAATGCTTTCTCTGTATCTATTGAGAGGATCATATGGTTCTTGTTTTTCTATTGCTTATGTGATGAATGACATTGATTATTTTATGAGTGTTGAACCAGCCTTGCATCCCGGGGATAAATCCTACTTGATTTATCCTACTTGAATAATCCTACATGATTATTCATGGTGAATAATCTTCTTAATGAATTTTAGTACCCTATTGGCTAATATCTTGTGGAGAATTTTTGCATGCATGTTCATCAGGGATATTGGTCTATAATTCTCCTTTTTGGTGGGGTCTTTGTCTGGTTTTGGAATTAAGGTGATGCTGGCCTCATAGAACGGATTTGAAATTACTCCACTTCTTTCTATCTTTCTGAACAGATTTAGTAGAATAAGAATGGTTTCTTCTTTAAACGTTTGATAGAATTCCCCTGGGAAGCCATCTGGCCCTGGACTTTTGTGTCTTTGGAGGTTTTTGATGACTGCTTCAATTTCTTTTCTGGTTATTGGCCTGTTCAGGTTTTGTATTTCTTCCAGTTCCAGTTTTGATTGTTTGTGGCTTTGTAGAAATGAGTCAATTTCTTCTAGATTGCCTAATTTATTGGTGTTTAGCTGTTCATAATATGTTTTAAAATCATTTGTATTTCCTTGTTGTTGGTAGTTATCTCTCCTTTCTCATTCATGATTTTATTAATTTGAGTCTATTATGTCTTCTTTTTTAAAAGGCTGACTCATGATTTATCTATCTTATTAATTCTTTCAAAGAACCAACTCCTGGCTTTGTTCATCTGTTCCACACTTCTTCTGGTCTCTATTATATTGAGTTCTGCTCCAATCTTTATTAACTCTCTTCTTCTGCTGTGTGTAGGATCTATTTGCTGTTTTTTCTCCAGCTCCTTTAGGTGCAAGGTTTGCTTTCGTATTTGAGTCCTTTCCAGTATTTGGATGGATATTCATAATGCAATGTATTTCTCCCTCAGGACTGCTTGTGCTGTATCCCAAGGATTTTGAACTGTTGTATGTTCATTCTCATTAGTGCCCATGAAACTTTATAATTCTTCTCTAATTTCCTACTTGGCCCTTTCATCTTTTAGCAGGATGTTCCATAACCTCCATGTGTTTGAAATCCTTCTAAACTTCTTCTTGTGATTTAGTTCTTATTTCAAAGCATTATGGTCTGAAAATATGCAGGGGACTATCCCAATCTTTGGGTGTCTTTTAAGACCTGATTTGTGACCCAGTATGTTGTCTAATCTGGAGAAAGTACCATGCGCACTTGGATGGGAAGTTCTCTAAATATCTGTTAAATCCATCTGGTTCAGTGTCAAATCGAATCAAATCGAAATTAATCGAATCAAATCGAATCGAAACGAATCGAATGGAAATTACTCGAAATGAATCGAATCAAAAATAAACGAATCAAATCGAATCGAAACGAATCAGATCGAAAATAATCGAATCGAAACGAATCGAATAGAAAATAATCGAATCGAATCAAATAGAAAAAATCGAATCGAATCAATTCGAAACGAAGAGAATCGAAATAATCTAATCAATTCGAACCAAATCGTATCGAAAATAATCTAATCGGAGAAGAGTTCGCGCATCTATCAAGGTAGGAAGACGGGGAAAAAGAAATAAAGAAACAAAGGCCTCCAAGGGGGAGGGGCCCCGCGAGGAGCCGGGCTGAGGCCGGGGCGAGTGTCCCCAGGACAGGAGAGCCCCGTCCCGGAGGAGCAGGAGCTGCACCGACCTTCCCGGGCGGAAAGGGGCTCGCGGGGAGTTGGAGCAGGACCCAGGAGGGCGAGGATGCCCTCGGGCTCCCTGGGACAGTAACAGAGCAACTGCGCGCCCAGGAGAGTGCGCTGAGCTCCCCAAGGGCTGCAGCGCGCACGGCGGGACCCGGAGCAGCTCGGGGGGGGCTCGGGGGCGGCTCCGCGGAGGGGGCTGCGCTGCCCGGGAGCACGAATCCAACAGCGCAGGCTCCAGAGCACAGGGCGCCGGGACACAGCCCAGGATCCCGCCTCCCCCGGGACAGGCAGAGGCCGGGAGGGCCCAGGACTGCAAGGACGCTCCTGCCCCAGCTGAGCAGAGCAGCGGCCCCGCCCCGGAGCCTCCAGGCCCTGCAGACGGAGTTCCTGCCGGAGCTGAATCCAGGTTTCCAGAGCTGCCCCGCCACTGGGGCTGTTCCTCCTGCGGCCTCACGGGGTAAACAACCCCCACTGAGCCCTGCACCAGGCAGGGGCACAGCAGCTCCCCCAACTGCTAACACCTGAAAACCAGCACAACAGGCCCCTCCCCCAGAACACCAGCTAGACGGACAACTTCCAGGAGAAGCCGAAGGACTTAAAGAACACAGAATCAGAAGATACTCCCCTGTGGTTCTTTTTGTTTGTTTGTTTGTTTTGCTTTTTGATTTGTTTCCTTCCCCCACCCCCTTTTTTCTCCTTTCTTTTTCTTTCTCTTTTTCTTCTTTTTTTTTTTCGTTTTTTTTTTCTCTTTTTCTTCCCTTTTTTTTTCTCTTTCTCTTTTCTTTCCTTCTTTCTCTCCTCTCTTTTTCTCTTTTTCCCAATACAATTTGCTTTTGGCCACTCTGCACTGGGCAAAATGACTAGAAGGAAAACCTCACCTCAAAAGAAAGAATCAGAAACAGTCCTCTCTCCCACAGAGTTACAAAATCTGGATTACAATTCAATGTCAGAAAGCCAATTCAGAAACACTATTATACAGCTACTGGTGGCTCTAGAAAAAAGTATAAAGGACTCAAGAGACTTCATGACAGTAGAATTTAGAGCTAATCAGGCAGAAATTAAAAATCAATTGAATGAGATGCAATCCAAACTAGAAGTCCTAACGACGAGGGTTAACGAGGTGGAAGAAAGAGTGAGTGACATAGAAGACAAGTTGATAGCAAAGAGGGAAACTGAGGAAAAAAGAGACAAACAATTAAAAGACCATGAAGATAGATTAAGGGAAATAAACGACAGCCTGAGGAAGAAAAACGTACGTTTAATTGGGGTTCCCGAGGGCGCCGAAAGGGACAGAGGGCCAGAATATGTATTTGAACAAATTCTAGCTGAAAACTTTCCTAATCTGGGAAGGGAAACAGGCATTCAGATCCAGGAAATAGAGAGATCCCCCCCCTAAAATCAATAAAAACCGTTCAACACCTCGACATTTAATTGTGAAGCTTGCAAATTCCAAAGATAAGGAGAAGATCCTTAAAGCAGCAAGAGACAAGAAATCCCTGACTTTTATGGGGAGGAGTATTAGGGTAACAGCAGACCTCTCCACAGAGACCTGGCAGGCCAGAAAGGGCTGGCAGGATATATTCAGGGTCCTAAATGAGAAGAACATGCAACCAAGAATACTTTATCCAGCAAGGCTCTCATTCAAAATGGAAGGAGAGATAAAGAGCTTCCAAGACAGGCAGCAACTAAAAGAATATGTGACCTCCAAACCAGCTCTGCAAGAAATTTTAAGGGGGACTCTTAAAATTCCCCTTTAAGAAGAAGTTCAGTGGAACAGTCCACAAAAACAAAGACTGAATAGATATCATGATGACACTAAACTCATATCTCTCAATAGTAACTCTGAATGTGAACGGGCTTAATGACCCCATCAAAAGGCGCAGGGTTTCAGACTGGATAAAAAAGCAGGACCCATCTATTTGCTGTCTACAAGAGACTCATTTTAGACAGAAGGACACCTACAGCCTGAAAATAAAAGGTTGGAGAACCATTTACCATTAGAATGGTCCTCAAAAGAAAGCAAGGGTAGCCATCCTTATATAAGATAAAGTAAAATTTACCCTAAAGACTGTAGTGAGAGATGAAGAGGGACACTATATCATACTTAAAGGATCTATTCAACAAGAGGACTTAACAATCCTCAATATATATGCTCCGAATGTGGGAGCTGCCAAATATATAAATCAATTATTAACCAAAGTGAAGAAATACTTAGATAATAATACACTTATACTTGGTGACTTCAATCTAGCTCTTTCTATACTCGATAGGTCTTCTAAGCAAAACATCTCCAAAGAAATGAGAGCTTTAAATGATACACTGGACCAGATGGATTTCACAGATATCTACAGAACTTTACATCCAAACTCAACTGAATACACATTCTTCTCAAGCGCACATGGAACTTTCTCCAGAATAGACCACATATTGGGTCACAAATCGGGTCTGAACCGATACCAAAAGATTGGGATGGTCCCCTGCATATTCTCAGACCATAATGCCTTGAAATTAGAACTAAATCACAACAAGAAGTTTGGAAGGACCTCAAACACATGGAGGTTAAGGACCATCCTGCTAAAAGATAAAAGGGTCAACCAGGAAATTAAGGAAGAATTAAAAAGATTCATGGAAACTAATGAGAATGAAGATACAACCGTTCAAAATCTTTGGGATGCAGCAAAAGCATCTACAATGAGATACCACCTCACACCAGTGAGAATGGGGAAAATTAACAAGGCAGGAAACAACAAATGTTGGAGAGGATGCGGAGAAAAGGGAACCCTCTTACACTGTTGGTGGGACTGTGAACTGGTGCAGCCACTCTGGAAAACTGTGTGGAGGTTCCTCAAACAGTTAAAAATATACCTGCCCTACGACCCAGCAATTGCACTGTTGGGATTTACCCCAAAGATACAGATGCAATGAAACGCCGGGACACCTGCACCCCGATGTTTATAGCAGCAATGGCCACGATAGCCAAACTGTGGAAGGAGCCTCAGTGTCCAACGAAAGATGAATGGATAAAGAAGATGTGGTTTATGTATACAATGGAATATTACTCAGCCATTAGAAATGACAAATACCCACCATTTCTTCAACGTGGATGGAACTGGAGGGTATTATGCTGAGTGAAGTAAGTCAGTCGGAGAAGGACAAACATTATATGTTCTCATTCATTTGGGGAATATAAATAATAGTGAAAGGGAAAATAAGGGAAGGGAGAAGAAATGTGTGGGAAATATCAGAAAGGGAGACAGAACGTAAAGACTGCTAACTCTGGGAAACGAACTAGGGGTGTTGGAAGGGGAGGAGGGCGGGGGGTGGGAGTGCATGGGTGACGGGCACTGGGTGTTATTCTGTATGTTAGTAAATTGAACACCAATAAAAAAATAAATTAAAAAAAATTAAAAAACTAAAAAAAAAAGAAAATAATCTAATCGAATCGAATGGAAATGAATCAAATCGAAAATAATCGATTCGAATCGAATCGAATCTAAAATAATCGAATCGAATCGAAACGAATCGAATTTCAAATAATCAAATCGAAACGAATCGAATAGAAAATAATCGAATTGGGCAGCCCGGGTGGCTCAGCGGTTTAGTGCCGCTTTCAGCCCATGTCCTGATCCTGGAGACCCAGGATCGAGTCTCCTGTCAGGCTCCCTCCTTGGAGCCTGTTTCTCCCTCTGCCTGTGTCTCTGCCTCTCTCTCTCTCTCTCATTCTGTGTCTCTCATGAATAAATAAATAAAATGTTTTTAAAAAAATAATCGAAACGAATCAAATAGAAAAGAATCGATTCGAATCGATTCTTAACAAAGAGAATCGAAATAATCGAATCGATTCGAATCGAATCGAATCGAAAATAATCGAATAGAATCAAATCGAAACGAATTGAATAGAAAAAAATCGATTCGAATCGAAACAAAAAGAATCGAATCGAATCGAAATGAAAAGAATCGAAAATAATCGAATCGAAATGAATCGAATAGAAAATAATCGAATCGAATCAAATAGAAAATAATCGATTCGAATTGATTCAAAACGACGAGAATCGAAATAATCCAATCGATTCGAATTGAATTGAATCGAAAATAATAGAATCAAAACGAATTGAATAGAAAATAATTGAATCAATTCAAATTGAAAAGAATCGAATCGAATTGAAAAGAATCGAATTGAATCAAAAAGAATCGTATCAAATTGAATCAAATTGAATCGAAAAGAATTGAAACGTATCGAAAAGAATCGAATGGAATAGAAAAGAATCGAATCGAAAAGAATCGAATTGAATCAAGTAGAATCGAATCGAAAAGAATCGAATCGAATTGAAAAAATTGAATCCAATTGAATCGAAAAGAAATGAATCAATAAGAATCGAATCGAATCGAAAAGAATCGAACCGAATCAAATAGAAAAGAATCTAATCGAATCGAAAAGATTCGAATCAAATCGAATCAGAAATAATCCAAACGAAACGAATCGAATCGAAAGGATCGAATTGAAAAGAATCCAATCAAAAAGAATTGAAATGGCGATCCCTGGGTGGCGCAGCGGTTTAGCGCCTGCCTTTGGCACAGGGCGCGATCCTGGAGACCTGGGATCGAATCCCACGTTGGGCTCCCAGTGCATGGAGCCTGCTTCTCCCTCTGCCTGTGTCTCTGCCTATCTCTCTCTCTCTGTGTGACTATCATAAATAAATAAAAATTAAAAAAAAAGAATTGAAATGAATAGAATCAAGTCGAATCACAAAGAATCGAATATAATCGAATCGAAAAGAAATGAAGAGAATCGAAAAGAATCCAATCGAATAGAAACAAAAATAATCGAATCTTCTAGATCGAAAAGAATCAAATCGATTTGAATTGAATCCAACCGAATGGAATCGAATCCCACCGAAAAGAATCAAATCAAATCGAATCGAAAAGAATCGAAACAAATCGAATCAAAAAGAATCGAATCGAATCAAATAGAAAAGAATTGAATCGAATCAAGGGGTTGATCGAAAAGAATCGAATCGATCGAAAAAAACGAATCGAATCAAAAAGAATCGAATCGAATTGAATTGAAGAGAAAAGAATCGAATCGAATCGAAAAGAATTGAATCGAATCGAAAAAATCGAATTGAGTTGAAAAAATCGAATCGAATCGAATCGAAAAGAATCCAATCGATAAGAATCGAATCGAATCGAAAAGAATCAAATCGAAAAGAATTGAATCGAAAGAATCGAATCGAATCAAAAAGAATCAAATCGAATCTAAAAGAATTGAATTGAAAAGAATTGAATCGAATCGAAAAGAATCAAATAGAAAAGAATCGAATCGACGTATTGAAAAGAATCGAATCCAAAAGAATCGAATCGAAAGGAATCGAATTGAATTGAATCGAAAATAATCTAATCGAATCGAATCAAAATGAATAGAATAGAAAATAATCGAATCGAATAGAAAATAATCTAATTGAATCAAATAGAAACGAATGGAATTGAAAATAATCGAATCGAATCGAATTGGAACGAATCAACCTCAAATATTCAAATCAAATCGAATCGAAATTAAATGAATCGAACTGAATCGAAACGAGTTGAATCGAATAGAATTGAAACGAATCAAATAGAAAATAATCGGATCAAAAAGAATCAAATCGAAAATAATTGAATCGAATTGAATCAAATATAATCGAATTGAAACGAATCTAATCGATAATAATTGAATCGAATCGAAACGAATTGAATCAAAAATAATCGAATCGAAATGAATCAAATTGAAAATAATCGAATCGACTCGAATCGAATAGAAAATAATCGAATTAAATCGAAACGAATCAAAACAAAAATAATTGAATCGAAACGAATTGAATTGAAAATAATCGAATTGAATCGAATCGAAATGAATCGAATCGAAAATAATCTAATTTAATCGAATCAAAATTAATCGGATTGAAATTAATCGAATCGAATCTAAACGAATTGAAATAAATCGAATCGAATCGAAAATAATCGAATTGAAACAAATTGAAGCAAAAATAAATCGAATCGAATCAAATAAAAAGTAATCGATTCACATCGAATCGAATCAAATCGAAAATAATCGAATTGAATCGAAAATATTGAATCGAATCGAAAATAATCGAATCGAATCTAAAATAATCGAATTGAAAAGAATCGAATCGATTTGAATGGAAAATAATCAAAACAAATCGAAAAGAATCGAATCGAATCGAAAATAAACGAATCAAATCGAAAATAATCGAATCCAATCCAATCCAATCCAATCGAAAATAATCGAATCGAATCGAATCGAAAATAATCAAATCGAATCATAATTATTCGACTCAAATCGAATCGAAAATATTCGAATCGAATGGAATCGAATTGAAATGATTCAATTCAAAAATAATCGATTCACATCGAATCGAATCGAAATAATGGAAACGAATCGAATCGAATCGAAAAGAATCGAATCGAATCGAAAAGATCGAATCAAAACGAATCGAATCGAAAATAATCGAATTGAATCAAATTGAACTGAATCGAATTTAAAATTATCAAATAGAAACGAAAATAATCTAATCAAATCGATCGAAAATAATCGAATCGAATTGAATCGAAAATAATCAAATCGAATTGAATCAAATCGAATCCAAAATAATTGAAATGAATCGAATTGATTCGAAAATAATTGAATTGAATCAAATCAAATCGAATCGAATCGAATCGAAAATAATCGAATCTAATCGAATCGAATTGAATCGAATGGAATCGAATCGAATCGAAAAGATTCAAATCGAATTGAATCGAAAATAATCGAATCGAATTGAATAGAATGGAATCGAAAATAATCAAATGGAATCGAATAGAATCGAAACGAATCGAATAGAATCGAATCGAAATAAACGAATGGAATCGAAATTAATGGAATCGAAAAGAAGCGAATCGATTCAAATAGAAAAGGATCGAATTGAATCGAAAAGAATCAAATCGAATAGAAAATAATTGAATCGGATCGAATCAAATTGAATCGAAAATAATCGAATTGAATCGAAATGAAAATCGAATCAAATCGAATCTAATCGAAAATAATTGAAACGAATCGAATCGAATCGAAAATCATCGAATGGAATCGAATTAAAAATAATCGAATCGAATCGAAACGAATTGAATTGAAACGAATCGAATGGAATCAAAAATAATCGATCGAATTGAAAATAATCGAATCGAATCTAACCGAATCGAAAATACATGAATCGAATCGAAAGTAATCGAATCAAATCGAATTTAAAATAATCTAATAGAATCAAGTCGAATCGAATCGAATAGAAAATAATTTAAATGAATCGAATCGAATAGAAAATAATCGACTCAAATCGAAAATAATCAAATCGAATCAAATCCAGAATTATCGAATCAAATCGAAAATAATTGAATCGAATCGAAAATAATGGAATCGAAAAGAAACGATTCGATTTGAATAAAAAATAATAGAATCGAATTGAATCGAATCGAAAATATATGAATCGAATGGAATAGAATCGAAAATTATCGAATCGAATCGAATCGAAAATAATCGAATCGCAAATCGAGTCGAAAATAATCTAATCGAATAGAATCGAAACTAATCAAATCGAAAATAATCGATTTGCATCAAATCGAATCGAATTGAATTGAAAATAATCGAATCGAAAATAATCGAATCGAATCAAATCTAATCAAATATAATCCAATCGAATCGAATCAAAAATAATCGAATCGAATCGAATTGAAACGAAAATAATTGATCGAATCGAATCAAAACGAAAATAATCGAATCGACTCGAATTGAATCGAAAATAAACGATCGAATGGGATATAATCGAATCAAAAAGAGTCAAAACGAATTGAATAGAAAATAATGGAATAGAATTGAATCGAATAGAATAGAATAGAAAATATTCTAATCGAAAATAATCGAATCGAATCGAAAAGACTCGATCTAATCAAAATAATCGAATCAAATCAAAAAGAATCAAATCGAAAAGAATCGAATCTATTTGAATTGAAAATAATCGAATCGAAAAGAAACAAATCTAATCGAAAATCATCTATTCGAATCGAAAATAATCGAATCGAATCGAATCGACTCAAAAATAATCGAATTGAATCGAATCGAATCAAAAATAATTGAATCGAATCAAATCAAATCGAAAAAAATCGAATCGAATCGAATTGTATCAAAAATAATCGAATCGAATCAAACCGAATTGAATCAAAAATAATCGAATTGCATTGAAACGAAAATAATCAAATCGAATCAAACCCAAATTATCGAATCGAATCGAATCGAAATTAATCGAATCAAATAAAAAATAATGGAATCGAAAATAAGCAAATCGATTCGAACCAAAAATAATCTAATCTAATCAAAAATATTGAAATCGAATCGAAAATAATCGAAACGAAACAAATAGATTTGAATCGAAAATAATTGAATCGAATCGAATCTAATCGAAAATAATTGAATCGAATAGAATCAAATATAATAGATTTGCATCATATCGAATTGAAAATAGAATCGATTTGAATCAAAAATAATTGAATCGAATCGAAAATAATCGAATCGAAAATAATCGAATTGAAAGAACAGAATCGATTTGAAAAGAATCGAATCGAATCGTAAAGAATCAAATGTAATCGAATTGAATAGAACTGAAAATAATAAAATCGAATCGAAAATAATCGAATCAAATATAAAATAATCAAATTGAAAACAATCGAATCTAATCGAAAATAACCGAATCGAAAATGATCGAATCGAATCGAAAATAATCTAACCGAATCCAATCGAATCGAATAGAAAATAATCGAATCAAATCGAATCGAATCGAAAAAAATCACACCAAATCAAAAATAATTGAATCGAATCGAATTGTATCGAACATAATCGAATCGAATCGAACCGAATCGAATAAAAAATAATCGAATCGCATCGAGGTGAAAATAATCAAATCGAATCGAATCAAATCGAAAATAATCGAATCGAAAATAATCGAATCGGGATCCCTGGGTGGCGCAGCGGTTTAGCGCCTGCCTTTGGCCCAGGGCGCGATCCTGGAGACCCGGGATCGAATCCCAAGTCAGGCTCCCGGTGCATGGAGCCTGCTTCTCCCTCTGCCTGTGCCTCTGCCTCTCTCTCTCTCTCTCTCTCTCTCTCTGTGTGACTATCATAAATAAATTTAAAAAAAAGAAAATAATCGAATCGATTCGAATGGAAAATAATCAAATCCAATCGAAAAGAATCGATTCGAATCGAAAATAATCGAATAGAATCGAAAATAATTGAATCGAATCCGTTCCAATCGAATCGAAAATAATCGAATCTAATCGAATCGAAAATAATCAAATCGAATCAAAATTATTCAAATTGAATCGAATCGGAAATAATCGAATCGAATGGAAAATAATCGAATCGAATCGAATCGAATCGAATTGAAACGAATAGATTCGAAAATAATCGATTCACATCGAATCGAATCGAAAATAATGGAAATGAATAGAATCGAAAAGAATCGAATCGAATCGAAAATAATCTAAACGAATCAAAAATAATCGAATCGGATCGAAAAGATCGAATCGAAACGAATCGAATCGAAAATATTCGAATCGAATCGAATTGAACCTAATAGAATTTAAAATTATCGAATCGAAAATAATCTAATCAAATCGATCGAAAATAATTGAATCGAATCGAATCGAATTGAAAATAATTGATTCGCATCGAATCGAATCGGAAATTACCGAATTGAATTGAATTGAAAATAATCGAATTGAATCAAAAATAATCGAATCGAATCGAAAATGATCGAATCGAATAGAAAAGAATGGAATCGAAAATAAGTGAATCAATTCGAACCAAAAATAATCGAATATAATCGAAAATATTGAAATCAAATCGAAAATAATTGAAACAAATCAAATAATTGAATCGAATCGAATCGAATCGAATCGAATTGAAAATAATCAAATTGAGGGCAGCCCGGGTGGCTCAGTGGTTTAGCGCTGCCTTCAGCCCGGGGTGCGATGCTGGAGACCCGGGATCGAGTCCCACGTCAGGCTCCCTGCATGGAGCCTGCTTCTCCCTCTGCCTGTGTCTCTGCCTCTCTCTCTGTCTCTGTGTCTCTTGCGAATAAATAAATAAAATCTTAAAAAAAAAGAAAATAATCAAATCGAATCGAATCAAATATAATCGATTCGCATCGTATCGATTGAAAATAATAGAATCGATTTGAATCAAAAATAATTGAATCGAATAAAAAATAATAGAATCGAATCGACAATAATTGAATAGAAAGAATAGAATCGATTTGAAAAGAATCAAATCGAATCGAATTGAATAGAATTGAAAATAATCGAATCGAATCGAAAATAATCAAATCGAATCCAAAATAATGGAATCGAAAAGAACCGAATCAATTCGAATCGAAAATAATCGAATCGAAAAGAATTAAATCGAATCGAAAATAATCGAATCGAATCGAATTGAACTGAATTGAAAATAATAGAATCGAATAGAAAATAATCGAATCTAATCGAAAAGAAATCGAATTGAAAAGAATCGACTCGAAATTAGTCGATTCGTATTGAATGTAATCGAAAATAATCGAATTGAATTGAAACGAAAATAATCAAATCGAATTGAAAATAAAAGAACCGAATCGAAAATAATCGAATCGAAAAGAATCAAAAGGATTCGAATCGAAAATAATCGAATCGAATCAAAGAGAATCGAAAATAATCGAATCAAATTGAATCAAAAATAATCGAATCGAATCAAATTGAAACGAAAATAATCGAATCGAATCGAATCGAATCGAATTGAATCAAAAACAATCGAATCGAATGGAATCGAATATAATTGAAAAGAATCGAATTGAATTGAAAAGAAAATAATGGAATCGAATCGAATAGAATAGAAATTTGAATTGAATCGAATCGAATCGAAAATGAATCGAATCAAATCGAATCAAAAATAATTGAATCGAATTGAATCGAATTGAAAATAATCGAATCAAATAGAAAATAATCGATTCGCATCGAATCGAATCGAAAATAATAGAATCGAATTGAATGGAAAATAATCGAATCGAATCAATAATAAGCGAATTGAATCGAAAAGAATTGAATCGAAAAGAATCGAATCGAAAATAATCGAATCAAATCCATTCAAATCGAATCGAAAATAATCGAATCGAATCGAAAATATTCGAATCGAATCGAATCGAAAATAATCGAATCAAATCCATTCAAATCGAATCGAAAATAATCGAATCGAATCGAAAATATTCAAATCGAATCGAATCGAAAATAATCGAATCAAATCGAATTGAATCGAAAACAATTGAAATGAATCAAATCGAATCGAAAATATCCAATCAAATCGAATCAAATCAAATAAAAAATAATCGAATCGAATCGAATTGAAAATAATCTAATCAAATCAAATTGAATCGAAAATAATCGAATCAAATGGAATCGAATCAAATCGAAAAGAATCAAATAGAATTGAATCGAAAATAATGGATTCGAATAGAATAGAATAGAATAGAATAGAATCGAAAATAATCGAAACGAATTGAAAATAATCGAATCGACTCGAACCGAATCGAAAATAATGGAACCAAATCGAATCAAATTGAATCGAAAATAATTAAATCGAATCGAACCGAATTGAATCGAAAATAATCGAATTGAATTGAATCAAATCAAAAATAATCTAATCGAATCAAATCGAAAATAATCGAATCAAATCAAATCCAAAATTATCGAATCGAATAGAAAATAATTGAATGAAAATGAATTGAATCGAAAATAATCGAATCGAAAAAATAGAACCGAATCAAAAATAATCAAATTGAATTAAAAGTAATCGAATCGAATTGAAAAGAATTCATTATAATCAAATCGAATCCAATCGAATTGAAACGAATATAATTGAATAGAATTCAATTGAAAATAATCGAATTGAATTGAATTGAAAATAATCGAATTGAATGGAATCAAATAAAAAATCAAATTGAATCGAATCGTATCGAATATAATCCACACGAATCAATCGAATCGAAAGCAATCAAATAGAATGGAATCGAAAACAATCGAATCAAATCGAAAAGTATCAAATCGAATCGAAAATATCGAATCAAATCGAATCAAATCAAAAATAATCGAACCGAATCGAATCAAAAATAATTGAATTGAATTGAATCGAATCGAAAATATCCATTCGTATCAAATCGTATCGAATCGAAATAATCAAATTGAATTGAATCCAAAAATCAAATCGAATAAAAAATAATCGAAATGAATCTAAAATAATCGAATCGAAAAGAATGGAATCGGTTGGAATGAAAAATAATCGAAACGCATCGAAAAGAATCGAAACACATCAAAAAGAATTGAATCAAATCGAAAATAATCGAATTGAATCGAATCAAATAAAAAATAATCGAATTGAATCAAATCGAATCGAAAATAATCGAATCGAATCGAAAATAATCAAATCGAATTGAATCGAATCAAATCGAATCAAATTAAAACGAATCGATTTGAAAATAATCGATTCACATCAAATCGAATCGAAAATAATGGAAACGAATAGAATCGAAAATAACCAAATCAAATCGAATTGAATAAAAATAATCGAATCGAATCTAAAAGAATCGAATCAAAAAGAATCGAGTCGATTCGAATCAAAAATATTGAATCGAATTGAAAAGATTGGAATCGAAAAGAATCAATTCGAATTGAAAATAATCAAATCGAATTGAAAGGATTCGAATCGAATTGAAAAGAATTGAATCGAATCGAAAGAATCTAATCGAATCGAATCTAATCAAATCAAAATAATCGATTCGCATCGAATCCAATCGGAAATAATTGAATTGAATTGAAATGAAAATAATCGCATCAAATTGAAAAGAATCTAATCTAATCGAAAATAATCTAAACGAATCCAATCGAATCAAATCGAAATTAATCGAATCGAAATGAATAAAATCGAAAATAATAGAACCAAATCGAACTGAATTGAATCTAAAATAATCGAATCTAATCGAACCAATTGAATCAAAAATAATCGAATCGAATCGAACCAAATTGATTCGAAAATAATCGAACCGAATCGAATCGAAAATAATCGAATCGAATTGAAAAGAAACTAATCGAATCAAAAATAATCGCATCGTATCGAGATTGATCGAATCGAATCAAATCAAATCGAATTGAAAATAATCGAATTGAATCAAGAATAATCGCATCGAATTGAATTGAATCGAAAATAATCGATTCACATCAAATCGAATCGAAAATAATCCAATCGAATTGAATCAAAAATAATCAAATCGAATAGAAAATAATCCAAATGAAAAGAATAGAATAGATTTGAATCAAAAATAATCGAATCGAATCAAAAATAATCGAATCAAATCGAAAAGAATCGAATCGAATCAAATCCCTAACCCTAACCCCTAACCCCTAACACTAAACCTATCCTAGCCCTAACCCTTAACCCTAACCCTAACCGTAAGCCTTACCCTAACCCTAACCCCTAAACCCTAACCCTAACCCTACCCAAACCCTAACCCCTAACACTAACCTTAACCCCTAACCATAACCATAACACTAACACTAACCCTAACCCCTAAACCCTAACCCTAAACCTAACCCTAACCTTAACCCTTACCTAACCCTTAACCCTAACCCTAACCCTAAACCTAACCCTAACCCTAACTCCTAACCCTAACTCTAACCCTAAACACTCACTCTAACCCTAACCCTAACCCTAAACCTAACATTAACCCTAACCCTAACTCCTAACCAGCAACCCTAAGCCCTAACACTAACCCTTAACCCTAACCCTAACCCTAATCCTAACACTAACCCAAACCCTACCCTAACCTTAACCCCTAACCTTAACCCTAACCCTAACACTAACACTAACCCTAACACCTAACCCCTAACCTTAACCTTAACCCTAACCCCGACCCCCTAACTCTTTTTTTATAAATTTTTCTTAATTTTAATTTTTATTTATTTATGATAGTCACAGAGAGAGAGAGAGAGAGGCAGAGACACAGGCAGAGGGAGAAGCAGGCTCCATGCACCGGGAGCCCGATGTGGGATTCGATCCCGGGTCTCCAGGATCGCGCCCTGGGCCAAAGGCAGGCACCAAACCGCTGCGCCACCCAGGGATCCCCCCGACCCCCTAACTCTTAACCCTAACCCTAACCCTAACCCTTAACACTAACCCTTAACCCTACCCCTACCCCTAACCCCTGAACCTAAACCTAACCCTATCCCTAACCCTTAAACCTAACACTTAACCCTAACCCTAACCCTAAACCTAACCCTAACCCCTAACCTTAACCCAAACCCCTCACCCTAACCCTAACCCTAACACTAACCCTAACCCCTAACCCTAACCCAAACCCTAACCCGAACCCCTAACCCGTACCCTAACCCCTAACCCGTACCCTAACCCTAACCCGTACCCTAACCCTAACCCGAACCCCTAACCCGTACCCTAACCCGTACCCTAACCCCTAACCCGTACCCTAACCCTAACCCTAACCCTAACCCCTAACTCTAACCCTAATCCGTACCCTAACCCTAACCCTAACCCTAACCACTAACCCGTACCCTAACCCGTACCCTAACCCGTATCCTAACCCTAACCCCTAACCCTAACCCTAACCTGTACCCTAATCCCTAACCCGTACCCTAACACCTAACCTGTACCCTAAACCTAGCCCTAACCCCTAGCCCAAACCCTAACCCATAACCCTAACCCTGCCTTCACCCCTTACCCTAAACTCTAACCCCATCCCCCACTCTATCTCTAACCGTATTCCCTCCCTCTATTCCCTAACCCTAAACCCTATAACCTATCAGTAACATTACCCTAATCCAGACCCTAAGTCAATTTCCTAGTCCCTAATACCTTACTTTAACTCCTACCTCTTGACCCTTACCCCATCCCTCACCCTCACCAGTAACTCGTATGCATAACCATGATCACTAACCCATAACATCTAACCTAACCTTAACCACCTATTGCTCACCCTAAACCCTAACCCTATCTCAATTCTCCCCATTCACTTACCTTGTCGTTCTGAGTAGCCCTGCTGAGGTGGATGTGACTCTGAACAGCGCCTCCAGGGTCCTCCAGCGGGTCCTGAGGAAGCCGGGCTCCTGTCATGGCGGACGCGGCCCCATGTGCTCCTGAGTCATAGACAGCGGGTCCTGAGGACGAGAGGGGTCCTGTCACTGTGGATTATGCGTCACATCCTCCAGAAGCCTCCCCGCGGGTCCTGAGAAGGCCGGGGCTCCTGTCAGCGTAGACGCTGCCCAACGTCATCCCGAAGACTCACTGCAGGTCCTGAGGAGGCTGGGGTTCCTGTCCCCGTGGACACAGCCCCACGTCATCCCGAAAACTCACCGTGGGTCCTAAGGAGGCCGGGGATCCTGTCAGGGAGGACGCGGCCCCACATCTTCCTGAAGTCTCACCGCGGGTCCTGAGGAGACCAGGCTCCTGTCAGTGAGGACGGGGCTCCACATCCTCTGGAAGCCTCACCGCGAGTCCTGAGGAGGCCAGGGCTCCTGTCACCGTGGAGGCAGCCCTACATGGTCCTGAAGCCTACCCGCGGGTACTGAGGAGGCCGGGGCTCCTGTCAGCGTGGACGCGGCCCCACGTCCTCCTCAGGCCTCCAGAGCGCAGAGGGGCTCCTGTTACTGTTGGCGGACGAGGCCTACTGCGCATGTGCGCCCTTGACCCGGGCCTGGGTTCGGGCGCCCCCTGCGGGATGCTCAGGAGCTGAAGGAGGCCGTGCAGGAGGCGGCGTCCCCGTGCCCAGGGCCGGACCTGCCTCCTTCCAGGCTCCAGCTGAGACCTATGAGCTTCAGAAACGTCGCGCTGAAATGGAGCCCAACACCCGGCTTCCCCAGAAATACTTAAGGACAATGAATTGGAGCCCACAGGATGCGAAATGAAATGTGGACCAAACTTTTACCACGTCCGCCAAGACTCACTCAACCCTCTTCCACTGTGGGCTGGACCGCGGGCTAGTGCAGCCGCCCTGGAAACAGTCAGGAGGCTCCTCAGGAAGTTACCGATAGACTTGCCCTGCGACCGGCAGGTGCACGGCCTGGAGCTCACTCCGAAGATACAGATGCAATGAAATGCCGGGACACCTGCGCCCCAATGTCTACAGCAGCCGGGTCCACAGTAGCCACACTGTGGGAGGAGCCTCGGTGCCTTCAGACAGATGATGGATAAAGAGGATGGGAGATAGATGATGGTCATAGAGAGAGGAATGGTACTGAGCTATCAAAGAGAAGGAAATCTTGCCATTTGCAATGACGCGGATAGAACTAGAGGGATCATGTTAAGTGAAATAAGTCAGTCAGGAAAGAGAATGACCGTGTGGTGTCATTCATAGGTGGAATTAAAGAAGCAAAGCAGATGAACTACTGTGAAGGGAAGGAAAGACAAATAAGATGAAAACAGATGCAGGAAATACAGACTCTTAATCATAGGAAACAAACTGAAGATCGCTGGAGGGGAGGGGGGGAGGGGTTAACGGGGGAAGGGCACGAAGGAGGGCAGGTGATATCACGAGCACTGCTGTTCTCTCCAACTGGTGAATCCCTGAATTCTACCTCTGAAAGTAGAATTATACTTTCGCTATAACGAAAACACTATACGTTAAATCATTGGGTTTAAATTAAATTAAGTTAAAAAATATCAGTTGTATCAGAGCACATTTCCTTCTGAACTCTCTGTTCTGCTCCTTCAGCTTATGCTGGAACCACCCCCTGTGGGTCTAAGTAGGTGCCACGCCTCGTTCATGGCCCAACCCAGGGCTAGAACTCAGGACCCCGAGATCAGGACCAGAGGTGAGGTCAGGAGTCGGATGCTTAACCGACAGAGCCAGCCGGGGGTCCGAGAACCACACTGCTTTATCCTGTGTCTCTGTGACATCGTTTGAAATAGGAAAGTGCTGCGTCCCACTCTATCCTGCTTTTCCAATACTGATTTGCTGTCCGGGGTCATTTGTGGGGGCTGACGGATGTTAGGTTTTTTTTTTTTTTTTCCTATTTCTAGGATCTACCACCATGATTTTGATAGGAATGACATTGAAACCGAGGGTGGCTTCAGGAACTGCGGACATTTTCACAAGATGAGGCTCCCACCCCACGAGCCCAGGACGACCTCCCAGAGCCTGGTACGGCTCAGTGCACAAGTCTTGTGCTCCTTTGGTTCAGTCTCATTATTTATTCTCTGTGATGCTCCTGAGAAGGGAGTCACGTCCTTCATTTCCTTCCTGAGTGCTCATTGTCGGGACACAGCAAGGCTACTGAGCTCTGTAGGTTCAGTTGGTGTCCCGTGAATTTACTGAATTCAATCATTAGTTCTAACAGGTTTTGGTGTGGGCTCTCGGGTTTCCTGTTTCTAGTACCGAGTCTTCAGCAAGTAGGGACAGTGTGACGTCCCTCTTCCAGGTGTGAAACCTTTGCTGTTTCCTGTCTGTTGACTACATTAGGACTTCCAGTGCTGAGAGGGGACCTCCTTGGCTTGTTCCTACTCTTAGGGGAGATGATTTCAGGTTTTCACCCTTGAAGATGATGTCAGCTTCCTAGCGGCCTTTATTCTGTTGATAGACATTTCCTCAAAACCCACTATGCTTTTGATGCTGTATTTTGTCAAATGTTTTTTCTGCAACTCTTGAGAGGATTGTATGCTTTTTGTCCTTTCTCTCGTTTTTCTTTTTTTTAAGATTTTATTTATATATCCTTGAGAGACACAGAGACACAGAGAGAGAAAGGCAGAGACACTGGCAGAGGGAGAAGGCGGCTCCATGTAGGGAACCCGACGTGGGATTCGATCCCAGGACTCCAGGATCACGCCCTGGGCTGAAGGCAGGCGCTAAACCGCTGAACCACCCGGGGCTGCCCCACATCCTTTCTCTGGTTAATGTGATGGATCCTGCTGACTGATGGACAGAGGGGCCGTGGGTAGGACACGGGCGACATAGATGAACAATAGTAACAGCTATAAACGTCTGGTTCGTAAATAAAATAAGTCACAGAAATTTAGAAAATACAGCCTAGGGAATAGTCAGTACTGTTGTGACAACTTTGTACGGGGACAGATGGTGACGCCGCTTCTCGTGGGGGAAGCTGAGTAAGGCACAGAATTGTCAAGTCACTAGTTGTAGCCGTGAAACTACTGTCACATTGTGTGTTGACTGTACTTCAGTAAATATCAAGGAAAAGGGGTTTCTGGTAGGACTCCCGGTGGGTCCGTGAAAGGCATTTACACGGTCGTTACACACACGAAGGCACCTCTGCAGAGGGGATAAAGATGCTCACGTGTCTTCATGTTAATTTTTAGAAAATTTACTTGAGAGAGGGTGTGGTAGGGAGGGGCAGAGGGAGAGGGGGAACCTGGAGCGGACTCCTCACCCAACGGAGCCCGAGCCCCACGCGAGGCTCCATGCCACAACCTCGAGATCCTGACCTGAGCCAAATTAAAGAGTAGACGTGGAACCGACTGAACCACCCAGGAGCCCCTCAAATGTTAAGTGTGACCCCATGCTGTGAACTCTGGGGGTCGGGGGGACATCTGTGACCCCCAGTCTGCCTAGAATGGTGGGAGGCCTGCAGGGCCCAAGGATGGGAACTGAGGATGTGGGAGGGTGCCTGCATCCCCTTCCCACCTGGTGTGGGGACAGGACCCTCCCCCAGGACCCTCGGCCTTCAGGGTGAAGGGCTAAGTGCTGATTGGACCCCGCCTGCCCACAGTGATGATGCGGGACCCCACTGTGGGCGGAAATGTGCAGCCCCCGGGTTCCACCGCTGCCTGGCGCTCACTGTGCTTCTGCAGACCTTCGGAAGCACTCGTGCTTTGGATCTGGCTCACAGCGACCCGACTCTCCTGCTCTCCCCAGTAGCTCAGTACTCCCACTCTCCTCAGTACCCCCACTCTCCCCAGTATCCCCACTCTCCCCAGTACTCACACTCACCCCAGTACCCCAACTCTCCCACTCTCCCCAGTACTCCCACTCTCCCCAGTACCCCAACTCTCCCCAGTACCCCAGAACTCCCACTCTCCCCAGTTCCCCAACTCTCCCACTCTCCCCAGTACACGGTGCATAAAGAGGAGGCACTCACACAGTGACAGGTCACAGGTGAGTGGCCCCTGATGCCTGCTCCCCGTGGACCACTCTGGGGTCTGTGTGTCTGGGTGGGGGCGTTGGCCTCCTGGGCTGGGGTCCAAAACACCCCGACCCCAATGAGATGACCTTGAGCAGCTCCTGCAGCCCTTCCACAGCCCCACGGGGTGAGGGCGGCCCCCTAAGGCCCTGTCCAGGGAAGGAGGCTGCAGTCGGAGTTCGGCAGCTCCCCCGGGACCCCCGCTCCCCTGTAAGGCCTGTGCTATGCAGGGAGACACAATACGTGACCTTTCCAGCCCGTCCTAGATGCAAGGACCCCGACAGGGATGACACCCACCCCCGCCCCACTCTGTGGTGAGGGGAGGATGGTCAGGGCCTGCTGGGTCCCCCTGACCGGTGAGCAGGCTTGCTCTTCACGCACTGGAGTGCGGGCAGAGTCCCTCGTGCTCCCCCCAGACCCCCCCTCAGGCTATTCACGCATCATTGCCCTCAGGGTGGGGAGTTTGGTCGCACTCTTGCTGGCATCAGGTTTTAATTTTGATGAAGTCTAGTCCGTTGCTTTCTCCCCTCGGTCGTTGTGCTTGTGGAATCTAAGAGAAACCTTCGATATCCCCTGGGCTGGGAGACATCACCCCGAGCATCAGATCGGCAGTTCGCCAGAGCCTCCTGGGTCCCCCGCCCGTGTGCTCCTGATACCGGGGTGGGAGCGCTCTGTGATCCCAGCGTGAAGGCGTGTCCTGGGACAGTGGCTGGGAAGGTGGACTGTAGGTGGGCGAGTGACAGACAGGCAGTGAGGGCCCATGTGTGATGTTCCAGCCAAGCCTGTGCCCCTCAGGGCTATGGGGTTGTCTCCGGCTCCAGTCAGACGGAGGGGGACCTGCCCACGGGGAGCACCCGGACGCATGTGTCCTCGGAAGGTTTTCATGTGCCGTCATTCTTGGATGTGTTTGGATTGCAGCACCATGCAGGAGGACTCGGAGAACCTACTGGCCTTGGGAAGGGCCAATATCGTGGCCCAGTACCATCAGGTGAGGCCCAGAAGGGACCATAGACAATACACACCCACGACAAGGGAGACCATACCTGCAAGGCAGGGGAGGCCCAGGAGAGGATCAGAGCCAAGGATGAGTCAGGTCAGCCCAGACAAGGACCATAGTCACCAGGAACAACTGAGACCTTGGGGATGGTACTGGTGTCAGTAGCAACTAAGGGTCCATCCTGGATGTTAGTCATTGGTAGCTGAGGAGCCCAGTCACCAGGTACAGTGAGGCCTGAGTGGGGACCACAGTCACCAGGTCCAGATGAAGTCCACAGCTACCATGTCCAGGTGAGGCCCAGGTGGGGACCAGAGTCACCAGGTCCAGGTGAGGTGAAGGTGGAGACCA